>NW_006921595.1:15986537-15988132 GCF_000298275.1 Orycteropus afer afer | reverse complement strand
GGGTTTGAACCGCCAGCCGTCTGGTTAGCAGGCAAGTGTCTTAGCCACTATGCTACCAGAGCTCCTAAAAAAAAAAAAAAATATCTATAGGAAATTGAAAATATTTACTAATAAGGTCATTTTAACTTATACATGGTAATTTTCTCTTTTATTAAAAATTAAGGGCTATTATATTAAAATAGCCTTTCCTATTGGTTTTTAAAATAGCAATTTTCTAATGATGAAAAAGAAAATTTTAATGTGGAAATGTTTTCTTTTTGTAAACTGAAAGCAAGGAGAAACAAGGCAAAGCAAGGGAATCAACGTGCTTTTCATAAGCAGTGCATTAAAGGACCTCCTGGAGCTGGACCAGGTGAGGCCACAGCTCCTAGCTTTGACACTGTGCCTGTTGAACTGTGCCTGGAAAAGACAGATTTCCATCTGAAACTTCTTTTTCTTTGGCTGAGGTGCTTTATGTACAACATATTTTCAGTACATCTATCTTTTAAATGAGCATCTTTGGATTTTATGATCCCTTATTTTTCCTTTTGTTACGATTGCTTTATCTTTTCAACCTTACTGTAGTGTGGATTTACATAGGTCATCTCAAGTCATTTTAGAAATGAAGCAGGTTACAAATAAATAGATCAATAAAAAAGAAATAATTTCAGATGCATGTTTATTATGACATTTAGAAGCAAAAGATGTAAAGACAGAGAATTGTATTTTTTATTTTCCTTCTTTTGGAATTACTCTGTTGTTGTTGTTAGATGTTGTCTTGTCACCTCTGACTCATAGCAACCGCAGACACAACAGAATGAAACACTGCCAGGTTGTGTGCCATCCTCACAATCATTGCTACGCCTGAGCCCATCGTTGCAGCCACTGTGTCAATCCATCTCATTGAGGGTCTTCCCCTTTTTCGCTGACCCTCTACTTTACAGAGCACAATATTGTTCTCCAGGGAATGGTCCTTTCAGACAACAGGACCAATGTAAATGAGACAAAGTCTGGTCATTCTCGATTCCAAGGTGCACTGCACTTGACTGCACAGCACAAATTTGTTCATTCTTCTAGCATACTGAAAATACCATGGACTGCCAGGAGTATTATATCAGACTACTCATCGGTCAGTTTGTCATACTCTGGGTGGCTTGTGTGTTGCTGTGAGGTTGGAGGCTATGCTACTGTTTTTTCAAATACCAGCAGGGTCACCCATGGAGGGTAGGTTTCAGTGGGGCTTCTGGAGTAAGAAAGACTAGGAAGAAAGACAGGCCATCCTCTTCTGAAAAAAATTGGCCACTGAAAGCCTCATGAATAGCAGTGAAACACTGTCTGATATTTTACTGGAAATATTCTATTTAACAATAATATCTCTAAACCAAAATAGGGAGTATAGCCTTGTTAGTGCTACACTAGGGAAAAATATTTAGCTTGTAGTTCATTGGTATGTACTTTGCCTTTCCAGTTTGGTCTAGAATGAATTTGGAATCTGGATTCCAAATTTTAAGTGGTGACCAGAGGGCAAATACATCCAGAAACAAAGGGAGGAATCACATAATTGACTTGTTTTTTAATGAATTTTTTGAAATATAATTTATATATAGTGAACTACA
>NW_006921595.1:15982218-15986437 GCF_000298275.1 Orycteropus afer afer | reverse complement strand
CCCTCCCCTCCCACCCCTGGCAACTAACAAAGAAAGTTTCCCTCCATATATAAACCTTTCCTTGACCCTCCACAGCAACGAACTAATAGTACATTTTTCCTTCTGTTATTGACTTATTTCACTCAGCATAATGTCTTCCGAGTCCATCCATATTATGCGGTGTTTTGCAGACTCTACATTATTCTTTAGTGCTGCATAACATTCCATTGTGTGTATGTACCATAGTTTGGTCATCCACTCTTCTGCCAATGGGCACGTAGGTTGTTTTCATCTTTTTGCTATTGTAAATACTGCTGTGATGAACATGGGTGTGCATATATCTGTTACTCTCCTGGCTCTCACCTCTCTAGGATATATACCTTGTAATGGGATTGCTGGGTCAAATGGTATGTCCAATTCCAGCTTTCTAAGGAATTGCCATACTGCTTTCCACAGTGGTTGTATCCCTTCACAGTCCCACCAGCAGTGTATGAGAGTCCTAATCTCTCCACATCCCTGCCAGCATTTGTTATTTTCTGTCTTGTTGAACCTCGTCATCAATGCTGGGATGAGATGGTATCTCATGTTGTTTTGATTTGCATCTCTCTAATTGCCAATGATCATGAGCATCTCTTCAGGCATTTGCTGGTCACCTGAATACCTTTCTAGGTGAACTGTCTATCCATGTTTTTCCCCACTTTTCCATTGGATTGTTAATTCCTTTGATGTTGAGGTGTTGGAGTTCTCTACAAATCTTAGAGATAAGTATATAAGTTCTGTGCCAACAATATCAACAAATATGAATTTATTGCTGTAATTTTTGTTATGTGCTTTCTCGTGGTGTTAATTTCTTTGTTTCATATAATTTTCTATGCTGAGCTCATTTTGTTTATGGATTGTGTTGTCACTGTCTTCGTTGCTATTATTTTAGGATTTGCTAAATATTTGTGCTGGTCCTCTTTTTCATTTTGATGTGAAGGTTTATCATTTTTCTTTGAGGTTACCCTGTGATTTATAGTTTTCTTCTCAAGTTTAGAACAGTCCATTCTATCTTGTAGTTGTCTTGACTTCCCTACCATCTGGAAGTTCTGTAACTGCACAGTTTTTTTCCCTCTTTTTTGGCTTGTAGTTGTCCTTATTTGTCAATTGATGTTTCTGATTCCCTGTTTACAATCTTGTAGGCTTATTTACTTTGGATACTTCCATAGCTGGGTTGGAATATCATGTGTATTAATGGTCAGTTGTTGTTTGCTGATGTTGCTTCTTTGTCCAAAGGGCTCCCTTTAGCATCTCTTGTAAGGTGGTCTGGTTTTAACAAATTCCCTTAATTTCTGCTTCTCTGGAAATGTCCTAATTTCACCATCATATTTGAGGGACAGTTTTGCTGGGTACATAATTCTTGGTTGGAAATTTTTCTCTTTCAGTGTTTTCTATATACCATCCCATTGTCTTCTCGCCTGCATGGTTTCTGCCGAGATATCTCAAGCTTAATCTTATTGGTTGCCCCTTGTAGGTTAACTTTTTTGTTTTTCCTGTGCTGCTTTCAGGATTCTTTCTTTGTCTTTCATTTTGGTGAATTTGATGATGATATGTCTTGGTGATTTTCTTTTGGGGTCTATCCTGTTTGTGGTTCATTGGTCTTCCTGAATGAATATATTCTCATCTTTCACCATACCAGGAAATTTCTCTTCCAACAAATCTTCCACAATTTTCTCTGTGGTTTTATCTGTCTCTTCCTGTTCTGGAATTTCAATTACATGTAGGTTATTCCTTTGGATATCTCATATGAACCTTAGGTTTTTTTTCATTTTGTTTTGATCATTTTTTCTGATTGATATCTTTCCAAGAAGTATTGAGGTATTTGTCTTCAGTCTCACTAATTCTGTCTTCCATTGATTCAATTCTGCTCCTTTGCCCATTCAGTGTCTTATATATTTCTGAGAATTTAGTATTAATCTTCTCGATTTCTGTGTGTAGATTTTGTATCATTTTTAGTTTTTCATTTATTTTGTCATTTTGTTCTTGTATTGTCTTTCTAAATTGTTGTAGGGTTTTCCTCAATTTTGTCAGTGTTTTCCTTGATCTGCCTCTAAATTCGGTAAAGATACCTAAATATAATTCTTTTGAATTCCATATCAGGGAGTTCCAGCTGCGTCTTCCTCAGGGGTGTGTTTTGAGTCTGTATTCTCATGTCTTGTTTCTCCTGCTTTATCTTGCTTCTTTGTGTGGACTGTGATGCTCTGTTTCCTCTGAGGCATTGTGATGTTTTTGTGTTTATATTTAATTGGTATGTCAGAGTGACTTGCCCACAAATTTTGTTTTCTTTGTTTTGTTTATATGTTACCTACATAAGCAAGGTACTGTGCTATGCTCCTCTGTTTGCAAATTGACAGCACTTATACAGTCATCACCTGTCTCCTTTCCTGTTGTTAGCCTCCCATATGTCCCTAGGGTCCTTGGCAAACAGAGTCTATTCTTCTTGTTGTTGTTGTTATGTGCCGTGGAGTTGGACCTGACTCATAGTGACCCCTCCTTGGATTTCCAAGACAGTATCACATGGAAGTAGATTGTCCAACCTTCCTTCCGAGGAATGGCTGGTGGGTTTGAATCACCCACCTTCTGGTTAGCAGTCAAGTGCCTTAGCACTATGCTACCAAAGCTCCTGAGCTTATTCTTAGGTTCCTAGAATCTGAATGAGAATGCTATCACTTTAAAATCCAAAATGGGTGCCACTTGTAAAGATTCAAAATGGCTTCATCCTCAGCCACTTTAAATATCTCAAACAGGCACTGCTTGTAAACATTCAAAATGGCTGCACCCTTGGTCACTTTAAAAATCCAAGATGACTGTACCCTCCAGACAGTGGAAAGTCCACAGCTCAGGTTGTCTCCCTCCTTGCTGTTTCCCTTCCTAGTCATAGGCCACAAGCACTGTTATCCATACAGACCTTGGTGACCAGGGTTGATCTTTAGATCAATTCTCAGGTCCCAACACCACTTGGAAATATTCAAGCTGTTGGTCCTGTCACAGTAGCTGACAGTCCTCAGCTCCGACCGTCTCTGTATTCACTGTTTTCATTCAGGTTTTTCCACTAGTTGGTGCCTAATCCACTTCTGTATAGTTCCTTTCAAAGCTCACGGCTCCAGGATTATCTTCTGTATCTCTGTCAATTATTGGTTTCTTTTTTTTTTCTTTGTTGAGGAGGATCGGTGTTGCTTGTCTGCCTATTCCTCCATCTTATAATTGACTTTCTTAAAGGGTTTGGAAGGAAATATACTGAAGTATCAGTAACTCAGGAAGGGAGTTCTGAAGTCCTGGATTCTAGCTGTCTTTCTACCATCAGGGGGCTGAGTGCTCCCAGGCAGCTTACACAGCCCAAACAAAGTTGCAACCCTTTCCACAGTCCTCATGCACCAAAGGAGAAGGCTGACTTAAATGCCCCTTCTCAAGTTCTTACATCCAAGCATGCATCTCTTCCATTGTATTTACCACGTAGGTTACAATGGTTTGTTTACAAGGCTCCTAAGAATCAGCTTCTCCTGAGTTGGAGAATGACTAAATGAATGATTTTGCCATTCCCTGAATATTTTACCCAGCTCAATTGAGTCCTTGAGTGATGCAAATAGTTAACCAGCTCAATGCTAACTGAAAGATTGGTGCATCAATTCTACCCAGAATTTCCCTTGAAGAAAGGCCTGGCGATCTATGGAGCACAATTTTGCTCATCTACTCATTGCCAACTAGTTTTATTTTTGCTCTTTTAATATTCCCACTGCCTAGTGCTGTAACTGGCACATGGCTGATGTTCAATAAAAACATTTTGAATAGATGTATGAATGAAATCACTTGTCACTTTATCTTTCTTAACTTGAATTTCATTTATAAAATAAAGGAATTAATGTAGTTGATTTCAATTTTCCTTCTACCTGTCTATTCTTTGACTCTTGTACACAAGACACCTAAGACCTTTCTAGATGTCCCAAAACTCCATACCCATAATATTTTCTTAAAGTTAGAAACCATGCAACTTTTTGGTCTCTGTGGTAGTTATGTTTGTGTGTGAACTTGGCTGGGCCTGGTTGAGTGGCTGGGCAACTGGTGGTAGTTATTCCCCATGATGAGACTGGCAATCAACTCCACAGTAGGATCTATCACAAGCAGCTGAGTAGCTGCCTTTGGGATGTGGTCTGCTTCCTGTATATAAGGAGAAGTCTTGGGAATGGTCTCTAGCTTATGGCAT
>NW_006921595.1:15940218-15982018 GCF_000298275.1 Orycteropus afer afer | reverse complement strand
TTCACCCAGCCCCTAGAGCCTGGCACTTTGAACTTGGACTTAAAACCTCCAAATTGTAAGAATAAACTCCTGTTTGTTAAGGCCACCCCATTTGTGGTATATTCTTGTCAGAGCAACATTAGGTAACCAGAACAGTCTCTATTTTGAATGTTGAGATCTCAGATAGGTACTTAAGTACCTTTAATCTGAGAGTATTGTTGCTGTTAGCTGCTGAGTCAAGGTGACCCCAAGCACAGTGGAAGGAAAAGGTGACTGGTCATGTGATAGGCCCCGATGGGTTGGGATTGGACTGTTGTGAGCCATAGGGTTTTCATTGCCTGATTTTCTGAAGTAGATTGCCAAGTCTTTCTACCTAGTCTGCTTACTCTGGAAGCTCCACTGAAACCTGATCAGCGTCACTGTAACACCCAAGCCTCCAATGCCAGAGACGTGATGGCTGCACATGAGATGCAATGGCAAGGACTCGAACCTGGATCTCTCACATGGAAGGCAAGAATTAATTCTACCACTGAACTGGCACTAACCGCTGAGAGTGAGCTGAGAGTAAGCACCTGGGGAAAAATATAGACACAGTACTTAGACTCCCAGGATAGATATATTTGAGTTTCACTACATCCTTCAAAAAAGAAAAAGAAGAAAGAAAGAAAAACATGGAGGATAGCATTCGGAAAGGAAAATAGAAAGGATGGAGAATAAAAGGACCAGAACAGCTGGAGAGAAGAGTGGGTCTGAGGCATGTGTAAGAGGAAAGAAGCAAACATGTGCTCAAGGAGGAGGTTCTGAAAGTTGAGGGAGGCTTTAAGGGGCATTTGATCTACAATTTTACTCAGAGAGCAAATTCAGAAAATGTCTGAGGCTTCTTGCCTTTCTGTCACTAATACGCTGTTGGAGCTGCTTCAAAATGAGAGTTTTAACAGAAGCACTTTAAAAGCATTGAGACAAAAATGTAATAATTGCACACTCTGGCTTGTAATTTCAGAAATTCATAATGTTAAGGGCTCCAAACATGCTACTTCAAATTTGGATTCGTTTTCCCTCTTCATGAAAGGCCAGTCTAGTCAGATTGAGGCTTTTTGCTATTTTTGAGTGGTACCAGTAAATGGTTGGAGTCCATTGTCAAAGTGGGAAAACTATTTTTTTTCCCATAATTCAAAAATAATTGAAAGAATGTAGCTCAACAATTTTGAAATAATGATTTTTTTTTTTTTTTTGGTAACTGTTGAATCCAGTCTCATCTTAGAAAATTTCAGCCCCCAAGGATTTTTTTTTTTTGAGAAGAAGACGAGAGAAGAATCGATGAACAAAAATGACGTGTTAGAGCAAAACCCATCGTTTTTTAGCTATTTTCTGTTGCACACCTTAAAGGAATTCAGAATATGTTTTTAAAATGGTATCTCGTTGACAACAGTTAAGAAGATAAGGTATTCTCATGAGTTAAAAGAAGATGCCAATGAATTGTGATATGTTTAATTGCTCAAGGTATTTGAGGAGTGGATGAGGACTAATCCATGGGAGAGTAGATTCAGCCAGAGGCACTGAGGACACTTTATTTTCCTGCATTTCACAACGGTTCCACACCAGCCTAAAACACAGTGCCAGCATTTACCTTGTCTCCCTCAGAGGAAAAGAAGGGAACAGGGAACATTAATGCAAAAAAAAAAAAAAACCCTCCTCTCTGGATGGTAAATAGAGAAGAGGCACTTGTGCAGCTTTGGCCTCCTGTCATTGTCTTCTTTGTAAGCAGTGTCAGAGCCATCACATTAGGTTGCCACCACAGGGTGCATGCAAATGGAGAGAGCACAGGCAGACAGCGTGGCGCAGCCACCACCTGCACATTTCAGATTGTTGGCAGGTACATTGCAGTGGACTAAAACAGAATAATTACTGGAGATAGAGTTGGCAAGTATAGACTACGGTAGAGGCATTCAATTGCACACAAGTACCATAGGTGAACTATTAAAAAAAAACGATAGGAAGGGAGGGGGGAAATTCCCCATTAAATACCAGACAGCTGGCAATTCTAGATCTTCCATTTTGTTTTCTATGAAATAAGAAAGGCTGACCTATGAAGCTGCTGATTTCTAGCCATTGATTTAAGCAGGAGATTTAGAGGGGCAAAGTTAGTCTTGAGAGGGCAGGAGCCTCTCAACGGCCAAACAGAGAAGCCGTTAAGAGCCAGGGACTGTAGAGGAATGTGTGACAGAATGCAGTGTGTAAGTAAACGCAGGGTGGACTATTTCTTTTTAACTACTGGAATGCTTATTGTATCTATCAAGCACGTCAGTGTCAGTCACTGTTCTAAACCCTTTACATATATTAACTCATTTAATTCTCAGAGAAACTTTTATCATTACTCTTCTTGTTAGCCTCATTTTACATGTACATGAGGAAACTGAGTCATGGAGAGGTAAATGACTTGACCAAGACCACTTGGCTGTTAAATGGCAGAGTCCAGGGTTCAGCCCAGGTAACCTAATTCCCAAGTCCATACTCTGACTCATCATTTGAACTGTCTCCAATAAGAATATTTAAGGATGTTAAACAGGATGTTTTCAGAGATTTGGATAGAAGAACAACAAATTATTCTTTGATGCAAGTTATCTGAACTATTCAAAGGATATAGTATTATATCTCTGTATGTATAATTTTTTGCATAAAATACTTATATTTTCTATGTAAATTTCTAACAACAGTCCATTTATCGGGTTTTTGCCTATAAAATGCCCAGAATATGCCTGGTATTTTCAATCACCTCATGTGCATGTGAAAGGTGAACAATGAATAAAGAGGACCAAACAAGAAATGTCTCAACTGAATTTTGGTGTTAGTTAAGAATAGTGAACTGCCAGAAGAACAAACAAATCCATCTTGGAAGAAGTACAGCCAGAATGTTCCTTAGAAGGGAGGAGAGCAAGACTTTGTCTTACCTTCTTTAGACATGTTATCAGGAAGAACCAGTCCCTGAAGAAGAACATCATGCTTGTTAAAGTAGAGGATTAGCAAAAAAGAGGAAGATCTCAATGAACTGGATTGACACAGTGGCTACAACAATGGATTCCAACAAGGCACTACAGTAGTGAGGATGCCATAAGACCAGCAGCTTTTCATTCTGTTGTACAAAATATTGCTAAGAGTCAGAACCTAACAACAACAAAAGCATATGAAGAAAATAAAGAAAAAATATTCCATCCTCTTCTCTGTTGTGATATGTGTTAACAGGAGCTGAGCTGGAACATCCTGAGCCATCATTTTAAAGTTACTCTTATCCCAGAGATGAAGATCCAACTTCCCCATATGCCAGAAGGAGCCATACCAGTTATCCTTCATGATGTTTCAATCTCTACACACATCTCAGCATTTCTGGACAGTTACCATAAGGAAGTTATTCCATTTCTTTACCTGACCACTGTGGTAGTTAAGGTTATGAGTCAACTCGACTGGGTCTGGTTTTCAAATCTGGGCAACTGGATGTAGTTATTCCCCATGATGAGACTGGTAATCAACTCCATGGTAGACTCTTCAGTGAGCAGCTAAGTAGCTTCCTTAGGGATGTGGTCTGCGTCCACTATTTAAGGAAAAGCATTGAGAAAGGTCTTGAGCTTTTTTGCACAATTGGACCATACATGTAGCCAAGTCTTCATTCAGCAGTCTGCCATGTTTCCTACTGATCTTGGGACTGTCTCTGGACTTGAACTAGTGGCCTTCCATGTTGTTTGATTGTGTCATTTTATTTGTCGACCTTGGGTTTGTCAGCCTAGCAGCCAGAAGCTGCCTGAGTTAAGAGAAGCCTCAGCTTCAGTGGGCTGGGAACAAGAGGCAGAGCTGAAGCCCAAGGTCGAGGGGCTTTCATCCAGCCTCTAGAGCTTGCATTTTGAACACAGATATTTAGCCTTCTAAACTGTAAGAGAATAAGTCCCTGTTTGCTAAAGCCACCCATTTGTGGTATTTTCTGTTAGAGCAGCACTAGAGAACCAAAATAGCCACCAAAGGGAAAGAACCTCTGAGGCAAAGATTTATTTGTGTGGGTAAATGGTCCCTGCCCACATAGAAATTCACCCTCTAACTTTAGAAAAAAGGGCATTATTGATTCAGGGGGAGCTCTGGTAGCATAGTGCCTAAGGCACTCAACTGCTAACCAGAGGCTGGCAGTTCAAACCCACCAGCCACTCCTTGGAAGGAAGGTTGGGCAATCTACTTCTGTAGTGATACTGCCTTGGCAACCCAAGGAGGGGTCGCTGTGAATCAAGTCTGACTCGATGGCACATAACAACAACAACAACAACATTGATTAAGGGAAGAGTTGTCTATTTTTGCTGTACCTGCAGCTTTAAAGAGGGAGCAGCACCTTGTGAAGCCATTGTGTTGGTAGAAGCAATAATCACCAAAGAGATGTCCCAAGGGAATGAAAGCTCTCAAGAGTTTTAGGGTCTGACTTTAATTGCCCCTCTTTATGTGGCAAATTTTTCTTCTATTATTTCCCTGCAATTCTGAGTGTTTCCTTACTAAGGGTTTCTGTGGGTTCCTTTTACATTTACCCCACATGAGTTACCTTACTGAAGTTTTCTCATTGCCATCCAAGTAGACAACTCTCATTTGGTGAATCTGATGGAAACTGGTATCAGAAGGAAAAGTGGTAAAAAGCCACCACCATTTCTGCTTTGTCTCCAATAAGGACGAATAACATGTAAATTTTACTAGTGACTGCTCTACAAGTTAAATAACTGACCGAGTATAAATAGTCAATTACCACCATTGCAAAGTACAACCCATTTTGAGTTTCTAAGGACTGTGACTATACTCATACCTGATCTTTCTGTTCTTTTAGGTTTTTTTCCTAACATGTAACCAATTGGTTCTTAAAAAAAAAAAAAAATTATCAAGATTAAAAAAAAAAAAATCAAAACCCACAAAGTCAACAAAGGCCTATTTGCTAGATGTTGTGAACATTAGAAAGGAAAGAGTAGCATGTAGATCATATCAAAAGCAAGGCATAATTCAGACAAAGAAAGTCAAATAGAAATGTTAAGAGAGGGAAGGAGGTTGGGAGGTTTGATTTTTAAATGTCTGTTGGGGGATACATGCCTTGAGACATTTTTGGCTGGAGAACTCAAGGGGGTAGTCATAGGAATGTCCTGAAGAATGGTAATCCAAAGAATGACAAATGAGAGAAGGGGCATTGTAAGCAGTCAAGAGAAATGTTGACATTCTCTAGTGGAGAAGTGCCCAGCTCTACTGGACCACGCATATTCCTGGGTGGGACAGTTTGCCCTCAGCCAAATTAATAGAGGCTATCAATCAAAAGTTGATGGTTCCAAGCAACCCAGGGGCTCATGGAAGAGAGGCCTCGGGATCTACTTCCATAAAGATTACAGCCAAGAAAACCCTATGGTGCTTAGTTCCACTCTGTAACATATGGGGTTGCCCTGAGTCAGAATCAACTGGATAGCAATAGGTTTGATTTTTTGGTTTCCTGGACCAAGAGGAAGGAAACCTGGTACACAGTGGTTAAGTGCTCAGCTGCTAACTGAAAGGTTGAATTTCTAATCTGCTGGTGAGTTTGAATGGAGAAAGATGTTACAGTCTGCTCCCATAAAGATTACAGCCTAGGAAACCGTATAATGCAGTTCTTCTCTGCCCTACAGGGTAACTATGAGTTGGACTTGATGGCACCAAGTTTGGTTTTTGCACTGAGGTGCTAAAATGTTATGTTGAGGCCAGTTAACTGAGCTTTGACTAAGAAACTTCTGTGTTTATATTATGTCTTGAAAGCAGTGGAGAGACATTAAAGATGGCACAGGTAAATGCTATGATGAGTGTGGAATTTTACCACTATTAATCCGGCGCCAAGTTTGGTTTTTGCACTGAGGTGCTATACTGTTATGTTGAGGCCAGTTAACTGAGCTTTGACTATGAAACTTCTGTGTTTATATTATGTCTTGAAAGCAGTGGAGAGACATTAAAGATGGCACAGGTAAATGCTATGATGAGTGTGGGATTTTACCACTATTAATCTGGCAGGTGTGCAAAGGAGAGATTAGACAACAGGAAGTGATCACAGAGGCCATTGTGCCATCCAGTGGATTTTTGACTCAGAGTGACCCCATGTGACAAAGTGGAACTGCCCCATAGAGTTTTCTAGGCTGTAATCTTTATGGGAGCAGATCTCCAGGTCTTTCTCCCACGGAGCTGCTGGGTGGATTTGAACCACTAACCTTTCAGTTTCAGCTGAGCATTTAACCATCCAAAGCTCCTTACAGAGGCCAGTAGAAATTAAATTGGTAGTGGTTGGGAGAGCAAGAAAGGAGATAGCAAGATGATGACTGTCAGGTAATTTCATTGCACAGACTTATTGAAAAGTTCATATTTTTTCAGTACAGTTCATGGGGAAAAATTAAAATATTGTCTTCATTGAGTTAAAAATGCAGAGCATGATAAGATTTTGATTTTGTCAAACCTTTGAAGAGCTGTATTAAAAACTTATGAATTATATATTCAGTGTAAACCTGCATTTATTCTCTTCATCACATGTAATATGGATAAGTAAAATATGCATCCTGTATATGATTTATACATAAGTATATCAATAATAATGTGAAAAGAAAACATATTTAAAATTTAATCAGAGTTTCTGATTATAAACTGTATGAATCAGTACGATAACACTTTTGGAGCAGAATCTTCATTTTAGTCATCAAATCAGATCATAGGATGTCACAGCCTAATTTTCATCTCATGACTGAAAAGGTAACTAAGAAGAGAGAAGTGATTTCCCATCTCCCACATTTGCTTCTCCCCTCACCTATTTCTTGATTATGGTGGAAGCCATACTGAGAGCTACATCGTAGCCGAAAGAGAATTTCTTAATCTTTCATTTATTCTCAGGCATATAAATGAGAATGGCTGGAAGGCATTTCAAAAAATGGCATTACTAACTGCCAACTTTGTCTGAGCCCCTTGTTCTTTGTCTTGTTCTATGTTCTGACTTGGATCACAAAACCCAAAGAAATATGACAAAAATCATTAAACTTGACAGATGGGAATAGAGAACGAGGCGGGACTATCCTTCCTTCCTCACACCCCTCACCATCCCTCCCACTGGGCTGGGCTGCCTCTATCTGAAAGAGAAATCCATTTCAAGTCTTTTAAAAAGTTGTTTTTTAGCAAAGTTCTGATTTTTAACATTTAGCACCTTTACAGTGAGGGAAATTATTAAACTATTAGTTTCTTTAAGGCAAATATCATGTTTTATTCATTTTAAGATCTTTCTTTTTGTTTCTTCTCTACCATGCCTACCTCAGATTCTGGCAAATAGCAGATAATAGATTAATATTTATTGACTTCAGTTTTTTAATCATATTTTTTTAAAGATACACACTGGAAATAAATAAATCTAGTGACTTAAGAATAAAGATAATTTTAATATTACACCTTTAAGCTCTCATGTTTAATAAATAGCCACTGTCAGAGGAACCCTTTGAAGAGAGTACAGGGTCATGAGTTTTAGACACTGGCTGATGCTGATATAGTCTTACATCCATTGCAACACAGATTTATGGACCTGACAAAACTCAACACATGGTGAGTCCTTTCTTGAATGGCCTTCAGATGGTTAATTTTGTTTCCTGATGGCAGATACTGAAGCTACAGAAAAGCAGCTCTTGTTGTTCAAAGGGCCTTTTCAAGTTTTAATTTGACGTGGAGAGTTACATGGTCTACGATACATGCAGACCCGCAGTTATCTCTCATCATCAACTTCTTTCGCTGGTTTCAACCCGTCTTGGTTGAAAGCAGCTCTATTGTAGAGCTTTTTCTGGCTCTAGCTTACATGTGTGGTTCAATGACAAGATGCCTGATAAACGAACACAGACTGAGGAAATGGACTTTTAAATGATCAACTGATCGTTCACTTCTCTAGGGTCAGTTTCTGCCTGACAGACTTATTAAGGAAAAGAGTCACACAAAGCAGATTTGAGATTTGTATTCCATGTCCTGGGCAAATGAGAATCACAGACTTGTAGAGTCAGAAAGGGACTTAGGGAGCATGTCATCCAGTGTTGCCATTTAATGAAAGGAAATTGAGGCTCAGAGAACTAAATGACTCACCCAAAGTCACACGGCTAGTGTTAAAACCAGGATTAGAATTCAGCTAATTCAGGGTCCTTTCCTTGCTGACTTTCTTGATGATTGATGTTAGGAAAATCTAGAATTTAAAAAAAAAAAAAAAAAAACCCAGAGATGTCCTGCTTTTCCACAGGCTTTTCCAAAAAATACCATTTTGTGTGGAATTATTATGACTCTTCTTGTTTTCCTTGCCTAACCAACCATTTGCCATCATGGTGACCCCCTGTATGTTAGAGTCAAACCATGCTCCATAGGGTTTTCAATGGCTGAATTTTTGGAAGTAAATCATCAGGCTTTTCTTCCAAGGAACCTCTGAGCAAACTTGAACCTCAAACTTTTCAGTCAGCAGCCTACTCAGTGCATTAAACATTTGCACCACCCAGGGACTCCTTCCTTTCCAAAGCCACCATTTAAAATGCATACACACAACACACTGCCATTGAATTGGGTCCAACTCATAGTGACCCCTCCTTGGGTTTCTGAGGCAGTATCACTATGGAAGTAGATTGCCCAACCCTCTTTCCGAGGAGTGGCTGGTGAGTTTGAACCGCCAGGCTTTTGGTAGTGGTTAAATATTTTAGGCACTACGCTACCAGAGCTCCCTTTAAAATGCATTGGGCAGTGGAAAGGGCACTAATTGTGAACTTTAGACTTTAACCAACACTGTGGTTTACCAAGCACCTATCATATGCAAGATATTATTCAAACATTATTTTTCATTTTTCATGTACCTAGAAGGAGATATGATTAGCCTTATTTTGTTGCTGGAAGGCTAAGGCTTAAGGATGTTACAAAATTTTCCCAGTGTCCTGTAGGTATTCAAATCAAATGTCTAATTGATTCCTGAATTCCTATTCTTTCCCCTTTACCAGACTGCACTTATTAATTTTAGATCCTTAGGCAAGTTACTTAATTCCTCAAACTCAAAATTTCCTCAACTATAAAAGGAATACAATAATACTCTTCCTCACAGTGATGTAGTATCAAATGAGAAATAAAATATACAAATTACCTGGGTTTTTTGACCCACAGAAAACACTCAACAGAAGTTAGTTCCTTTCTACACTTATTTCCTCCTCCATTTGAATTTTTTGGCAGGATTTACATCCTGAACTATAATGATTCATGTTGAAAAAGAAAATTTAAATACTTCCAAGGTGTCAGGCAAGGTCAGAAGTGGTTTAAATGTTCTAGATGATAATCTCAAATAGTCTAAATAACCTCATGGCAAAATTTAAATTGCAGAGAACTGAGCCTCAAGACTGTTGTCTATGAATGAAATAATTGAACCAACCACAATCAGAGAAAGCACAAACAAAAGACTGATGGTTTGAATCTTCCAGAAGGGCCTTTGGGGCTTCTGGTGATCTACTTCTGAAACATCACAGCCTTGAAAACCCTATGCAGCAGTTCTACTCTGCAGACCTGGGGTTGTCATGAGTCAGTACTGACTTGAGGGCAACTAACAACAAAGTTTGAAATGCAGGTAGAGTTTCAGAAGAAATGTTCTAAGTATTCAGGTAAAATGTGACTGCCATTGGACGGTGTATTTTTTTTCTAAGTCCTCTTTATTGATCCTACCTTGTATGTTCTATGCAAAGTAAAAAGATGTAGGCATATCCACTTAATTACGAGTAGGCATCAGAAATTATTTGACCATTTATTGAAGCAATGTACATTTTTTTGTACTTCATTTTTGAAATTATAGTCTGAGTATAAAGGTAATCAATTTACAAAAATCCAATTTGCATGCAGAGTAGCAGAAAAACATCCATTATGTTTCACCAGGAACATGTTTTATAGTTGATAGCAATCACAATGGTTTATATTAAGAGGAGAGCAGTGAAATAAAAATACAAATAAAAAGAATATAGTACTTGATACAGCACCACAAAGAAGAGTGAATGACTTACAAGAAAAATAACAATGGTATAAAACAAGACCAGTATGTTTTTAGATTTAGTAATTCACCTTAGGCAAAAATCATTACATAAATTCTTGAATGAAAAGATGTGTGTTTGTGGTTGAAGTATGGGCAGATAGTTTCATTTGAACAACCCATCACACAAGACTTAAGAGAAAGATAAATACCAGACAAAAAGCTGCTCTTGTTTAGATTGTAGTTGTTGTTGTTGTTGTTATGTGCCGTCGAGTCAAACCCAACTCATAGCGACCCCTCCTTGGGCTTCTGAGGCAGTATCACTACGGAAGTAGGATTGCCCAACCTTCCTTCCGAGGAGTGGCTGGTGGGTTTGAACCGCCAGCCGTCTGGTTAGCAGGCAAATGTCTTAGCCACTATGCTACCAGAGCTCCCTAGAGTCCCTGAGTAATGGAATTCTTGGGTGGCGGAAACAGTTAACAGCTCAGTTGCTAATCAAAAGGTTGGAAGTTACAGTCCACCCAGAGATTCTTGCAAGAAAGGCCTGCAGATCTATTTCTGAAAAATCAGCCATTGAAAATGCTATGGAACACCGTTCTACTCTGACACACATGGGGTTGTAATGAGTTGGAGGTGGCTCAACGGCAACTGTTTTTTTTGGAGGGGGCATCAAGATTGTGAATTGAAAGAAGGTCATGTTTGTCATTTATTGTTTTTCCCTTACGTAGCACAGTATTTGACATAGACAATACTTAATAAATAATTATTAACCAAACCAAACCAAAGACACTGCCATCGAGTCAATTCCGACTCATAATGACCCCCTTTGGGTTTCTGAGGTGGTAAATCTTTACTGAAGTAGATTGCCCTGTCTTCCTTCCACAGAGTAGCTGGTGGGTTTGAATCTCCAACTTTCTGGTTAGCCAAATGCCTAAGGCACCGTGAAAGTGAATGAAAATAAGGAATAAAATCTAATCTGTAGCAGAAGAAAAATTTACCAGAGAGCTACCAAATGAAGATTAGGCTCACAATATGTGTGGAGTAAGGATAAGAATTCCACAGGTGCTTTGTAAATTAGTGACTCTGTGCTGGATTTTCTGTGGATAAAACAGGATGAAAAATCTGCTTAAACACATTTAATGGCTCTATTTCGCCTACCTAATGCATAGCATCCTTTTCTACTGGACATTATTTCAGAGCCTACCTAGGATTTTTCCCATGACAGGAGATAAATTATGGTGGCATAATTTATGTATTTATTTTTAATTGTGATTTGAGTGAAAGTTTACAGAGACTATTCATTTTCCACACAACAGTTCATGCACATTTGGTTTCAGGACACCGATTGTAATCCCTATAATGTAACGGTTCTCTTCCCACTTCCTCCCTGTGGTTACCTTTTCCCTGTGTCCTTCTTTCCTATGCATTCCTGCCCTCTGAGCTATCTCCTTGAGCAAATGTTGCCCTTCTGCTCTCCCATGGTTGATTGTTCTGAAGAGTGTACCTACCTGGTGTAAATGTTCACCTTATATACCTATAAATTCACTAGAAGCCATGGGAGTGAGTTCAATTCCAGGCCCAAAGGGTTACTAGGGGCCATAGTCTCAGGGGTTTCACCAGTCTATCAGACCAGTAAGATTGGTCTTTTTTATGATTTTGAGTTTTGTTCCATGTTTTCCTCCCACTCTATCTGGGATCTCCTATTTTAATCCCCTTCTGAGAGGTTGACAGTGGTAGCCAGGCACCATCTAGTTCTTCTGGTCTCAGAGTCATGTAGGCTGAAGTCTGAATGGTCCACTAGTCCCTTGGACTAATTATTTCCACATGTCTTTGGTTTTCTTCATTCTTCTTTGTTCCAGACATAAAGAGCTCAATTGTTGCATCTTAGATGGCTGCTTGTAAGTTTTTAAAACCCCAGATGCTACTCACCAAAGTAGGATGTGGAGCAATGATTTTTGTGTAGTATGTTATGCCAGTTGGACTTGATGTCCCTAGCCCGTGGGCTCGGTGACTCATTCCTTCAAGGTATTTGGCTATGGCTAAAAAGTTATCATAACTTTGCCACATTAGCTCTATTATGTATATGGACATTCTTATATCACATATGAATGCATATATAGAAATATCATCTGTCAAACTTATTTTTAAAAAAATAATAACTCACCGCTATTGAGTCAGCTCTGACTCATAGCGACCCCTCTTTAGGTTTCTGAGGCGATATCTCTACAGAAATAGATTGCTCCATCTTCATTCTGAGGAGTGGCTGGTGGATATGAACCGCCAGCCTTCTGGTTAGCAGTCAAATGCTTTAGGCACTATGCCACCAGAGCTGCTTGACTTATATATGGTCCTGGGTATTTTCTTTTCTTCCTAGACATACCTGATCATTTATCCTGTATCTATGTTGATGTTTGTTATTACTGATAATGCAGTATTGTGTATGTAAAAATGTTTATCTTTGTTGTCTGTTCCTCTTGTGCACTTCTCTGTGTCTTCTTTTCCTTAGTCTCTGGTGGCATAGTGCCTGAGGCATTTGACTGCTAACCAGAAAGCTGGCAGTTCAAACCCATCAGCCACTTCTTGGAAGAAAGGTTGGACAATCTACTTTCGTAGTGATACTGCCTCAGAAACCCAAGGAGGGGTTTCTATGAGTCGGATAAGACTCCACAGCGGTGGTTGTGTTTTGTATTGTGTTGGTCATGCTTTTTGTATATTGCCTTCCCCTTTTCCCAAATCAATTATCTCTTACCTATCTACCAATTTTCTCTTTCCTTCCTTCCTATCCCTGGTAATGAGCAAAGAAAGTTTCCTTCCATATGTAAACTTTTATTTGACTTTTTATAATAGTGGACTAATACAATATTTGTCCTTCTGTGAGTGACTTAAAGGTAAAACCTAAAATTATAAAGTTAATCAAATTAAAACTAGGGGAAAACTTAGGGGACTTAACATATGGCATTAATAAACTACCAAACAGAACGGAAAATGTACAAGTAGTAGATGACGGAAACTTCTAAAAATTAAATTTTTATGTGTATTAATAGACTTCTCTAAAAAAGTAAAAAGAGAACCTACAGATCAGGGGGAAAAAAAAATCTCAGCAATGACGTATCTGACAGGGACTTATGTATAAAATTTATAGAAAACTCCGATACCTCAACATCATGAAGACAAACAACCCAATTAAAAAATGGGCAGAAGACATGAACACATACTTCACTAAAGAAGATACTCTCAGGCAGGCATCAAACACATGAAGAAACGTTCACGATTATTAGCCATTAGAGAGAAGCAAAGCAAAACAATAATGAGATACCATCTCACCCCAGCAATAATAGCAAAGTTCAACAAGACAGGAAATGATAAATGCTGGTGAGCATGTAGAGAGATTGGGGCTCTCATAAACTGCTGGTAGGACTGTAAAATGATACAACTACTGTGGAAAATGATATGGTGATTCCTTAAAAAGTAGGATATAAAAACATTATTTGATCCAGCAATCTCATTAGTAGGTATATATCCTAAAGATGTGAAAGCCAGGACACATATAGATATATACACACCCATGTTCATCACAGCACTATTCACAATTCTAAAGAGATGGAAACAGCCTAAGCACTCCTCAACCGAGGAATGGATAAGCAAATTATGGCACATATGCACAATGGATTACTGTTGTTGTTGATAGGTGCCGTCGAGTTGTCTCCGACTCATACAGACCTCATACACAGCAGAAAGAAACTCTACCTGGTCCCGTACCAACCCCACAATCTTTGCTACACCTGAGCTCCCTGTTGCAGCCACTGTGTCAATCCATCTCATTGAGGGCCTTCCCCTTTTTCATTGTCCCCCTACTTTCCAAGCATGATATCCTTCTCCAGAGAATGGTCCCTTCTTACAGCATGACCAAAGTAGGTGAGAAATAATCTGGCCATTCTCACTTCCAAGGAGCATTCCAGCTGCACCTCTTCCAGGACAGATTCATTAGTTCTTTTAGCAGTTCATGGTACTTTCAGCATTCTTCGCCAACACCACAACTCAAAAGTATCAATTCTTCTTCGGTCTTCCTTTTTCATTGTCCAGCTCTCACATGCATATTGCTGTTATTTGCCATCGAGTCAGACCCAACTCATAGCGACCCCTCCTTGGGTTTCCAAGGCAGTATCACTATGGAAGTAGATTGCCCATCTTCCTTCCGAGGAGTGGCTGGTGGGTTTGAACTGCCAGCCTTCTGGTTAGCAGTCAAATGCCTTAGGCACTATGCTACCAGAGCTCCCCACATCATATTAGGTGATTGAAAATATCATGGCCTGTGTCAAGCACACCTTAGTCTTCAAGGAAATATCTTTCCTCTTCAGCACTTGAAAGAGGTCTTTGCAGCAGATTTGCCCAATGCTATACAATGTCTGATATCTTCACTGCTGCTTCCATTGGTGTTGATCATAGAACCAAGTAAATGAAGTCTTTGACAACTTCAATTTTTTCTCCATTTATCGTGATGCAACTTATTGGTCCCATTGTGAGGACTTTTGTTTTCTTTATATTGAGATGTAATCCATACTGCTGGCTGTATTCTTCAAACTTTATCAGTAAGTGCTTCAAGTAATCCTCATTTTCATCAAGCAAAGTTGTGTCATTTACATAATGCAGGTTGTGAATGAGTCTTCCACCAATCCTGATGCCATGTTCTTCTTCATATAGTCCAGCTTCTGAGATTATTTATTCAGCATACAGATTGAATAAGTATGGTGAAAGGATAAAACCCTGACACACTCCCTTCTTGATTCTAAACCATGCAATGTCCCTTTGTTTTGTTTGAACAACAGCCTCCTGGTCTATAGACAAGTTCCTCATGAGCACAATTAAGTGTTTTGGAATTCTCATTCTTCTCAATATTATCTATAATTTGCTCTGATCCACACAAACGAATGCTTTTGCATCAAAAAAAAAACACAAGTAAACATCTTTCTGGTATTATTTGCTTTGAGCTAAGATCCATCTGACATCAGCAATGATATCTCTCATTCCACACCCTCTTCTGAATCCAGCTTGCATTTCTGGATGTTCTCTGTCAACATACTGGTGCAACCATTTTTGAATTATCTTCAGTAAGATTTTATTTGCATGTGATATTAATGATATTGTTGGATATTTTTTACATTCTGTGGTATCACCTTTCTTTAGAATGGATACAAATATGGATTTCTTCCAGTCAGTTGGCAAGGTTGCTGTCTTCCAAATCCTTGGCATAGCCGAGTGAGTGCCTCCAGTGCAGGATTCGTTTGCTGAAACATCTCAATGGGTATCCCATCAATTCCTGGAGTCTTTTTTGCCACTTCCTTCAGTACAGCTTCTACTTCGTCCTTCAATACCATTGGTTCTTGATCTTATGCTACCTCCTGAAATGGATGAACATCAACCGGTTCTTTTTGGTACAGTAACTCTGTGTATTCTTTCAATTTTGTTTTGATGTTTCCTGCATCATTCAATATATTGCCCATAGAATCTTTCAATATTGCAACTCGAGGCTTAAATTTTTTCTTCAGTTCTTTCAGCTTGAGAAATGCCAAGCATGTTCTTCCTTTTGGCTTTCCAACTCCATGCCTTTGCACATTTCATTATAATAATTGACTTTGTCTCCTTGAGCTGCTCTTTGAAATCTTCTGTTTAGCTCTTTTATCTTGTCAATTCTTTCATTTGCTTTATTTAGCTACTTGCCATTCGAGGGCAAGTTTCAGAGTCTCTTCTGACATCCGTTTTGGCCTTTTCTTCCTTTCCTGTCTTTTTAATGACCTTTTGCTTTCTTCATGGATGATGTTCTTGATGTCATCCCACAATTCCTCTGGTTTTCAGTCATTGGTGTTCAATGCATCAAATCTATTCTTTAGATGGTCTCTAAATTCAGGAGGGATATAATCAAGGTCATTTTTTGGCTCTGGTGGACTTGTTTTAATTGTCTTCATCTTCAAGTTGAACTTGTATATGAGCAGTTGATGGTCTGTTCCACAATCAGCTCCTGGCATTGTTTGGTTGAAGATATTGAACTTCTCCATCACCTCTTGCCATAAATGTAGTCAATCTGATTCCTATGTACTCCATCTGGTGAAATCCACGTGTATAGCTGCCCTTTGTGTTGAAAAAAATGAATAAGTCATTGGTCTTGCAAAATTCTATCATGTAACCTCCAGCATTATTTCTATCTCCAAGGCCAAATTTTCCAACTACTGGTGATTCTTCTTTGATTCCAAGTTTTGCATTCCAATCACCAGTGATGATCAGCACATTTTAATCGAATGTTTGGTCAATTTCAAACTGTAAAAGTTGGTGAAAATCCTCAATTTCCTCATCTTTGGCTTTGGTGCTTGGTGCATAAATTTGAATAATAATAGTAGTAAATGGCTTTCCTTGTAGGTGTATGGATACTATTTTATCACTGACAGCATTGTACTTCAGGATAGATCTTGAAACATTCTTTGTGATGATGAATGTCACGCCATTCCTCTTCAATTTGTCATTCCCAGCATAGTAGATCATATGGTTATCTGATTCAAAATGGCCAAAACCAGTACATTTCAGCTCACTAATACCTAGGACGTCAACTTTATACATTCCATTTCATATTTGACAACTTTCAATCTTCCTAGATTCATACTTTATACATTCCATGTTCCGATTATCAGTGGATGTTTGCAGCTGTTTCTTCTCATATTGAGTCATGCTACTTCAGCAAATGGAGGTCCCATAAGCTCTACTTTATCCATATCATTAAGGTAGGCTCTACTTTGATGAGGCAGCTCTGGAAAGTCATATTTTGAGTGCTTTCCAGCCTGAGGGGCTCATCTTCTGGCACTGTATCAGACAATGTTTCAGGGCTATTCATAAAATTTCCAGTAATATACCAGACGATGTTTCAATACTACTCATAAGGTTTTCACTGGCCAATTCTTTGAGAAGTGGATGGCCTCTTCCTTCTTCTGAGTCTATCTCAGTCTGGAAGCTCCACCAAAACTGGTCTACCATGGGTACCCCCGCTAGCACAGCCTCCAGCCTCATAGCAACACACAAGCCACCACAGTACAACAAACTGACAGACAAGTTCAACTCCCTTAGCTGTTCCAACCGTTCCACTCAATTCCTGGGCTTCCTCCTACCTGTTCCAGCTACCAGCCCTGTCTGCTGCCTGGGGCTCCCCACCACACATGCCTTACCTGTTCTGGCAGCTGGCCCTGTCTGCCACTGCTCCCTGCCACCTTATTTACTGGACTATGTAATACTACACAACAATAAAGAATAAAGTAGAATCGTGCTACTTTATGAAACACTTCATATCATGACTGAACATGGAGGACATTATACTGAGTGAAATAAGTCTATCAGAGAAGGACAAATACTGTATTAGTTCACTATTGTAAAAAGTCAAGGAAATGTTCATATATGAAAGGAAACTTCATTGTTGCATAATTTATTTTTAAATACATTTCCTATAAAATAGTCCAAGATCCTGTCTACCAGTTACTCACCACAGAGTGAATCTGGAACAAGTTATTAACTAATCAATATAAACAGATGGTGCTGTGGAAAAATAAATGATATTCCAACTTTGTATAAAAAGCAATTTTGGGCTTAAGGATTTTCAAATTCTATATTGAATTCAGTGAGCAAATTGAAGTTGTCAAGGATACCATTTTACTTGGATCAATAATCAGTGCCCATGGAAACAGCAGTCAGGAAATCAAATGACATATTGTATTGGGCAAGCAGCAAAAGACCTCTTTAAAATCTTAAAAAGGAAACATATCATTATGATGCTAGGGTATGCCTGACTTAAGTGCACTTCAATCATCAAAGTGACATTTTTGCTTTTTAAAATTTAAAGAGATCTTTCCAATCACATCATATGCATGCAAAAGTTGGACAATGAAAAAGGAAGACAGAGAAAGAATTGACACATTCAAATTGTGGTGCTGGTGAAGAATATTAAATATACTATGGACTTCCAGAAGAATGAACAAATCAATTTTGGAGGAACTATAGCCAGAATGTTCCCTAGAAGTAAGGATGGCAAGACTTCTCACTTACTTTGAACACATCATCCAGACGGACCAATCTTTGGAGAAGTACATCATGTTTCATAAAGTAGAGAGTCAGCAAAAAAGAGAAAACTCTCCAGGAGATGGGTTGAAACAGTGGCTGCAACAATTTGTGAAGAAATACCTTGTGAAGATGGTGCAGGACTGGGCAAGGTTTGGTTCTGTTATATATAAGGTTGCTTTGAGTGGAAGCCAACTCACTGATATCTAGCAACAACATAATGAATTAATCAGTATACATTCTAAAATTGAAAATACTTTTTTCTTATTAATGCATTAAAAGCTTGAATAGCTTATATACCACAGGATTTGCCTTTATAAAAGTCTCTCCATTTATTACGGTGTAGATCAAGGTGGTAGAACTAACCCCTCCACAAGTCTAGTCTTCACAAGGCTCAGAAATAGATTGTATTTTCATAGATTTGTGGAAAATAAAAATCTGAGGACTTTAATATGAGTTTCTTATTGTATGTCCCACCTCTCTGGGCCTTCCATTCCATCTCTTTCATTTTATGGGCCATTCCCATATTTACCACACAAAAATTTGCTCCATGTTCTGAGCACTTGGTATCACATCTCTGGAATGCTGTAATCTTCCTAGTCTGGCAGTAGAGTTCTGAAGCTGTCTCAAACTTACCTGCACTGAGTTCTGGAAGAAAGCTCTCTAGCAACAGTTTGCTACCCATCTGCACCAGAAACCAGAGAGTAGGCACACCCTTCCCTACTACCTGCACTCTAAATATACAGTTACAGAGAGGAAAGCTGCAGCTGCAGAAATCAGAGAAGGCATTGCTTGGCTTCCTTTGGAGGTTTCCATGGGCCTGGGCCTAAGGAAGAAGAAGGAAGAAATTTATTTCCTTTTAAGCTAAAAAAATGGAATCATCTAGTGTACCAGAAGTAATTTTAAAAAGACATCCTGGTGGCACCAATGACTCATTTTTTCACATACGACTCCCAAATTGATCCAATCTTTTATAATAATTTCTTCATAAATTCTGACTGAATTGTTAAAAATGGGGGTTGTGGTAGGTTTCTTCTTGTAAGTCATAGAAGTCTTTAATTCCATGTCTTGATGTTTTAGAAGTATTAGTCTTGTCTCCCTAGAGAAAAAGCAAACTCCTTGAAAGAAGGAGTCGTATCTTGTATGTGGAGGAATTCTAAGACGGCCCCATGATCTCTACCTGTAGAATCCTCTCCCCTTAAGTATGCGTGAGACCTGCTATTACCCACTCGAATATGACCAAGGTGATGGGATGGAGTAGAGATTCTCCTTCTGGTCTTGAAGAAGCAAATGGTCATGGTATTAACAGCTTATGGAGAAGGACAAGTGGCAGGGAACTGGGAGTGGCCTCCAGGAGCTAAGACTGGTCCCCAGACCACAGCTAACAAATAAACAAGGACCTTAGTCCTACAACCACAAGGAAATGAATTCTGCTGACCACTTGAGGGAGTTTGGAAACAGGTCTTTCCTTAAATAAACCTTGAAATGAGTTTGCAGCCCAGCCAACACCTTGATTGCAGCCTGGTGAGAGTCTGAGGAGAAAAGTTAACTAAGTTGTGCCTGGAATCCTGACCCACAGAAACTGTGACATAGTAGATGTGTATAGTTTTAAGCCACTAGATTTGTAATAATTTGTTATACAGTAAAATACTTGTATACTACACATGTCCTATCCGTCCTCCAGCCTCTCCCAGAGTGCCAAGAACATTGTAATTTCTCAATAATTAAATATATCTTGATTGATCATTTTCAAACTTTTTCCTTTAATGTGTTGGATTCAGGGCCTTTGTTATCTCACTAATCTGTTCCACATCTATTTTAGGCAAGTCGGAGACAAATGATATATTTCATGATTCTTAGGGGGAAAAACAGAAATTATAAGAAATAAAATACTCTTCAGCCATTCTCAGTGCTCAAGAAATAAACATCGGAAGAAATTTACTGGTGTGCAGTATAACAGAATCTGTCTAGCAGTATTTGGGCAAAGAGGGACATCTAGATGTATTCTGGTTGTGTGTGGATTTGGTTAGTTTCAGTCTCAGGAAAGAGTGGGTAGGGAGGTTCCAGTAAGATGGCAGAACAGGCAGACAGACTGCACAGAACCAATTAATACAGAAACAGAGCCCTGAGCTTTGAAGGGAAGGACATAGAAGTGGACTAAACATCAATTAGACATAGAACCTGCATGAAAACACCAAGAAAGGAGACATACAGAGCTGTGGTCTGTCAATGATCCTGATGGCACAGTCAGCTTGGATATTGTCAAGTAGTGTTAGGACCTAAGAATTAACCTAAAAATTGGCTAGCCAGGAGCTGTACGGAAGACTGCACTTGTGGCTGGTGAATAAAAGGGGAAGCAGTGAAGAGAAAGACGGGCTGAGCTGTGGACTTTTGCCTGTCTGGAAGGTGTAGCCATTTTGAATGTTTACAAGCAGTTTGACCATTTTGAATATTTCAAGAGATAGGGCTTCCCCAGATTCCAGTGACTTAAGAATAGGCTCCACTTGCCAGGAACCACAAGGACATTCAGGCACAAAAGACTGTAAAGACGCAATATTCCCCTTGTTATTCTTACCGAACCAAAACCAAACTCACTGCCATCGAGTCAATATCAACTCATAGAGACCCCTCCTTGGGTTTCCGAGGCAGTATCACTATAGAAGTAGATTGCCTTACCTTCCTTCTGAGGAGTGACTGATGGGTTTGAATCACCAGTCTTCTGGTTAGCAGTCAAATGTCTTCCAGAATAATTATGAGATGACATGAAGAACATCATCCGTGAAGAAAGCAAGAGGTCATTAAAAGGATAAGAAAAAAATAAAAGACCAAATTGGATGACAGAAGAGACTCTGAATCTTGCCCTTGAGTGGAGAGTAGCCAAATCAAATGGAAGAAATGACAATATAAAAGAGCTGAACAGAAGATTTCAAAGAGCAGCTTGAGCAGACAAAACCAATTACTATAATGAACTGTGCAAAGACTTAGAGTTAGGAAACCAAAACAGAAGAACATGCTCAGCATTTCTCAAGCTGAAAGAACTGAGGATAAAATTTAAGCCTCAAGTTGCAATATTGAAAGATTCTATGGGCAAAATATTGAATGATGCAAGAAGGATCAAAAGAAGATGGAAGGAATACACAAAGTCACTGTACCAAAAAGAACTGGTCGATCTCCATCCATTTCAGGAGGTAACATATGATCAAGAACCAATGATATTGAAGGAAGAAGTCAAAGCTGCACTGAAGCAATTGCTGAAGAACAAGGCTCCAGGAATTGATGGAATATCCATTGAGATGTTTCAACAAACGAATGTCCCACTGGAAGCACTCACTCAGTTATGCCAAGAAATTTTGAAGACAGTTACCTGGTCAACTGACTGGAAGAGATATATATTTGTATCCATTTCAAAGAAAGGTAATCCCACAGAATGTGGAAATAATTGAACAGTATCATTAATATTGCATGCAAGTAAAATCTTACTGAAGATCATTCAAAAATGATTGTGGCAGTATATTGACAGAGAACTTCCAGAGGCACAAGCTGGCTTCAGAAGAGGACATGGAACAAGGGATATCATTATTGATGTCAGATGGATCTTAGCTCAAAGCAAAGAATACCAGAAAGATGTTTACTTGTGTTTTATTGACTATGCAAAAGCATTTGATTGTGTGGATCATAACAAAGTGGATAATATTGGAAAGAATGGGAATTCTAGAACACTTAATTGTACTCATGAGGAACCTATACATAGATCAGGAGGCTGTCATTTGAACAGAACAAGAGGACACTGTATGGCTGAGAGTCAAGAAAGGAGTGTGTCAGGGTTGTGTCTTTCACCATACTTATTCAATCTATATGCTAAGCAAATAATCTGAGAAGCTGGACTACATGAAGAAGAATGTGGCATCAAGATTGGAGGAAAAATCATTAACAACCTGTCATACGCTGATGATGCAACATTGCCTGCTAAAAGTTGAGGATGACTTGAAGCACTTACTGATGAAGATTGAGGAATACAGTTTGCAGTATGGATTACATCTCAATATAAGGAAAACAAAAATCCTCACAACTAGACCTATAAGCAGCATCACTATTATGATAGTTGGAACCACAATTCTGTGTGGTTTAAGTAATTGTGATGTGGGTTGTTTCCTTGTTCCCATGATAGGATCAGATGTATATGTTTTGAGCAGCCAATCCATTAAAAGGGACTTTCCCTAAGGGTGTGACCTGCTTCCAGTACATTTATGGACATCCTGGGAAAAGAGACACTTTTCTGTGGAACAGGATCCTGTTGTACTGCCTACAACTTTCCATGAGTGAACAATCCATCAGTCAGCCTGGAGATCTTGGATTCCTCATTCGTTGGAGTCAACATCTGGTACTGCCTACCAACCTTGAGCTCATCAGCCCCTGCAACTGCGTGAGTCAGGAAAAGCCTCCAGCTTGAAAATTGATCCAAGAACGTGGGACTTGCTGATTTCTACAAATGTGTGAGCCATTTTCCTAAGATAAATTTATCTTTCTTTATATGTATATATAAGCGTTACTGGTTTTGCTTCTCTAGAGAACCCAGATTAACACAAAAATAAATGGAGAAAAGATTGAAATTGTCAAAGACTTCACCATTGCTTGGTTGTATAGTCGACACCAATGGAAACAGCAGTCAGGACATCAGACAACATATAGCCTTGGGCAAGTTGGCTGCAAAAGACCTCTTTCAAGTGCTAAGAAGCAAAGATGTCTCCTTGAGGATTAGGGTGTGCTGGACACAAGCTATGATATTTTCAATTGCCTCATATGCGTGTGAGAGCTGGACAATGAATAAAAAAAAACAAAGAAGAATTGACGCTTCTGAGTTGTGGTGTTGGCGAAGAATGCTGAAAGTACCATGGACTGCTAAAAGAACTAACAAATCTGTCTTGGAGGAAGTGCAGCCAGAATGCTCCTTGGAAGCGAGAATGGCCAGACTTCATCTCACCTACTTTGGTCATACTTGGTAAGGTGGAGGGTCAATGAAAGAGGGGAAGGCCCTCAACAAGATGGATTGACACAGTGGCTGTGGTGGTAGGCTCAAGTACAGCGGGTATCGTGGAGCTGATGGGGACCAGGTAGGTGGTGCTTCATTCTACTGTGCATAGGGTCACTATGAGTCAAAGACAACTCAATGGCACCTAACAACAACAACAACTCTTAGACTCACCCACTCTTGGTGAATGGAAGTGTGGCTATCCCTCATTCCCATTGACCTTCTGGGCTGGCAGGAATTCCATCTCAGTCTATGTTCTCGGACGAAGCCTGGGTGCCCTACCCTGCCCTGCCCAGACTTTTTTTTTTTTTTCTTTTTTTTACCTCGTTTGTTTTTGTCTCTTTCAAAATTATTATTGTCATTATTATTATTTTTTTGTCTTTTGTATTGTTATTCTGTATTCTTCCCTTCCCAGGTCCTAGTTTTCACTCTTCCCTGTTCCTGGTTCTCATTTTTTTTTCTTTCTTGTGGTTAACCTCATTCCTTGTTTTTCTTTTTGAATTTTTCCCACTTTTTTCTTCATTATTCTGCCACTCTTCCTTTTTTTCTGTCATTACCTTCTCCCCATATATAGTGGAGTTATGTTATTATTTTATTTTATTTTCTCTTTTTTTGGTGATGGTTCCTGTGTGTTTATGCAGTGTGCTTTCTGCTTGCTTTTACTTTTTGATGATTTTTTTCTATTGTTTTTGTCTAACTGTGTGGGAGATAGCAACAGTGCCATACAATGAAACTGCACCCACACCTCCTGCAGCTCCAGTTACTGAGTGAGAGCCACCACTTCCTTCTCTACCAACTGGCCAATGGTAAATGACCACCAAGAAGAGCCTGACTCACCCTTAACTGCTCTTCACACTTAACAGAGATCTAAGTACAACAATGTCACAATGTTTCAGAGACAACAGATCATCACAGTCCACACAAAGAAGCAAGATAAAGTAGTAGAAACAAGGGACCTGGATACAGACCCAGAACACATGCCTGAGGAAGAAGCAGCATTGGAACTCCCTGATAAAGAATTCAAAAGAATAATATATAGGTATCTTCAAAGGACTGAGAGAGAGATCATGGAAAACACTGACAAAATTAAGGAAAACACATACAAAACCCTAGAACAAGTTTGGAAGAAAATCTAAGAACAAAATGACAAAATAAATTAAAAATTAGATATGATACAAAATCTACAGATAGAAATCCAGAAGATTAATCCTAAATTTTCAGAAATGGATAACACATTGAAAGAGCAGAGGAGTAAAATCAATGCAATGGAAGACACAATTAATGAGATTGAAGACAAATACCTGAATAGTTCTTTGGTAAGGGATCAATCAGAAAAAAGATGAAAAGAAAATGAAGAAAGCCTAAGGTCCATATGGGATACTATCCAAAGGAATAATGTATGTGTAATTGGAATTCAAGAACAAGAAAAGAAAAATAAAACCACTGAGAAAATTGTCCAAGCTTTGTTGGAAGAGAAATTATGTACTATGATGAAAGATGAGAGTATATCCATTCAAGAAGTCCAACAAACCCTAAACAGGATAGACCTCAAAAGAAAATCGCCAAAACATATCATCATCAAACTCATCAAAACCAAAGATAAAGAAAGAATCCTGAAAGCACCAAGGGAAAAATGAAAAGTTACTTACAAAGGACAACCAGTAAGACTCAGCAGCTCTGATTTCTCAGCAGAAACCAGGCAAGTGAGAAGGCAATATATAAACCCCTGAAACAGAAAAATTTCCAAACAAGAATTATATACCCAGCAAAATTGTCCCACAAATATGATGGTGAAATTAGGAGATTTCCAGATAAGCAGAAAGTAAGGGAATTTGTTAAAACCAGACCAACCTTACAAGAGATACTAAAAGGAGTCCTTTGAACTGAGAATCACTAATAGCAAACAAGAACCAACCATTAATACACAAGATGACATAACCTAAAAACCAACACAGCTATGGAAGTATCCAAAGTGAAATAAGCTTAAAAGATTGTAAACAGGGAACCAGAGACATCAACTGGCAAATGAGAACAACCACAAACTAAAAAGTGGGGAAAATAGTGTTGTTACAGAACTTCTAAATGGTGAGGAAGTCAAGAGAGTTGCAAGACAGAATGGACTATTCTAGACTCAGGGAGAAAATTATAAATCACAGGGTAACCTCAAGGAAAAATGATGAACTTTCACATCACAATAAAAAAGAGGACAAGCACAAATATTTAGCAAATACTAAAATAATAGCAACAAAGGAAGTCATAACATGATTCATAAGAATAATGAGCTCAGCACAGAAAATTATACGGAACAAAGAACCCAGCAAAACCATGAAAGAACACATAACAAAATGACAGCAACAAATTCATACTTGTCAATAATTACACTGAACATCAATGGATTAAATGCACCACTTACGAGAAGAAGAATTGCAGATTGGATAAGAAAAAAAGCCCATCAATATGCTATCTACAAGAGACACACCTTAGAGACAAAGATAAAAATAGACTAGAAATCAAAGGTTGAAAAAAGATATATCAAGCAAATGGCAACCAAAAAACAACAGGAGTGGCAATATTAATTTCTGATCAAATTGACTTTAAGACAAAAACCACCATACGAGACAGGAAAGGACATTATATAATGATTAAAGGATCAATTGAACAAGATGATATAACCATATAAATATCTATGGATCCAACGAAAGAGCCCCAAAATACATAAATCAGACTTTAAAAGAGTTGAAAAGACAAGTAAATGACTCCACCAACATAGTGGGAGACTTTAATACACCACTTTCAATGAAAGATAGAACAACTGGAAAGAAACTCAACAAACATGCAGAAGGGCTAAAGAATACAATCCACCAACTTGACCTTATAGACTTCTACAGAGCACGTCATCCAACAGCAGCACAATATGCATCTTTTTCCCACTGCACGTGGAACATTCTCCAAGATAGACCATATGTTAGGCCATAAAGCAAGCCATAAAAAATATAAAGACATTGAAATTCTGCAAAGCATCTTCTCAGATCACAATGCTTTCAAATTAGAAATCAACAACAGGAAGATCAATGGAAATAGAGCAAACACATGGAAACCAAACAACATCCTCTTCAAAAATGACTGGGTAATAGAAGAAATAAAAAATGAAATTAAAACATTCCTTGAATCAAACAAGAATGAAAACACAACATTTCAAAATCTTTGGGACACAGCAAAATCAGTCATCAGAGGCCAATTTATAGCAATAAATGCACACATCAAAAAAAAAAAGAAAGAGTCAAAATCAACACCTTAACCCAACAATTAGAAAAGAGCAGCAAAAAAAAAAAAAAAAAGCCTACAGTCACCAGAAAAAAGAAATAATAAAGATTCAAGCAGAAATCAATGAAACAGAAAATAGGAAAACAATAGAAAACATCAATAAGACCAGGAGTTGGTTTTTTGAAAAGATTAATAAAATTGACAAATCACTGGCAAATTTAAGAAAGAAGAGGGAGAATACAAATAACCCAAATAAGAAAAAAAATGGGGGACATCACAACAGAACCAACTGAAATAAGAAGGATAATATCAGGATATTATGAAGAACTATAGGAGCTCTGGTAGCATAGTACCTAAGGCACTTGACTGCTAACCAGAAGGCTGGTGGTTCAAACCCACCAGCCACTCCTCAGAAGGAAGATGGGGTAATCTACTTCCATAGTGATACTGCCTCAGAAACCCAAAGAGGGGTCATTATGAGTTGGGTCCGACTCGATGGGACATAACAACAACAACAGGGTTCATATCAGTATGTAAGAATGGTTAAACATTAGAAAAACAGTCAACATCACCCATCACATAAATAAAACAAAGGAAAAGAACCATATGATCATATCAATTGATGCAGAAAAGGCACTTGATAAAATTCAACACCCATTCCTGATCAAAACTCTCAGTAAAATAGGACTAGAAGGGACATTCCTCAACATAATAAAGGGCATCTTTGCAAAACTAATAACCAACAGTTATTCTCAATGCAGAGAGACTGAGCCATTCCCCTTGTGAACAGGAACCAGACAAGGATGCCTTCTATCACCACTTCTATTCAACATTGTGTTGGAAGTCATAGCCAGGGCAATAGCAAGAAAGAGAAATCATCATCATCCAAATTGGTAAGAAAGAAGTCAAACTATCTCTATTTGTTGATGATATGATCCTATATCTAGAAAACCCAAGACACTGAGTCAAAAATCTACTGGAACTAATTGAGAGATTTAGCATCGTGGTAGGATACAAGATCAACATCCAAAAATCAATTGGATTCTTCTATACCAACTAAGAGATTGCTGAAAAAGAAATAAGGAAATCAATACCATTTACAATAGCTACCAAAAAAATAAAATGCTTGGGAATAAATCTTAACAGGGACTCAAAAGACCTATACAAAGAAAACTACAAAAGACTACTTCAAGAAAACATAAGAGATCTATGTAAATGGAACAACATACCATTCTTGTGGATAGGAAGACAGAACATTGTGAAAATGTCAATTCTACCAAAAACTATCTATACATTCAATGCAATCCCAATCCAGATCTCATCAACATCTTTAAGGATATGGAACAACCAATCACTAACTTTATATGGAAAGGAAAGAGACCTTGGATAAGCAAAGGACTATTGAAGAAGAAGAACAAAATAGGAGGTCTTACACTGCTAGATCTCAAAACCTACTGTGCAACCACAGTAGTCAAAACTCCCTGGTATTGCTACAATGACAGACACACAGACCAATGGAATAGAATTGAGAACCCAGAAATAGATCTATCGACCTATGGTCAGCTGATCTTTGACAAAGGGCTGCAATCCACTAAGTGGGGAAGAGTCTGTCTGTTTAATAAATGGTGCTGGCAAAACTGTATATTTATTTGCAGAAAAATGAAACAAGATCTGTACCTCACACCATACACAAAAACTATTCCAGATGGATCAAAGACTTAAATGTGAAACTAAAACTATAAAGTTCCTAAAGGAAAAACTAGCAGCAAATTTGTTGTTGTTGTTGTTATGTGCTGTTGAGTCGGACTCAACTCATAGTGACCCCTCCTTGGGTTGCCGAGGCAGTATCACTATGGAAGTAGATTGCCCAACCTTCCTTCTGAGGGTGGCTGGTGGGTTTGAACCGCCAGCCTTCTGGTTAGCAGTCAAGTGCCTTAGGCACTATGCTACCAGAGCTCCTAGGGGCCCTAATATAGGGCATAAATAGACTATCAAGCATAACCCAAAATACGCAAACAGCAGAAGAGAAATTAGATGAATGGGACCTTCTAAAAATTAAATTTTTATGTGCTTTCAAAGACTTCTCCAAAAGAGTGAAAAGAGAACCTAAAGATTGGGAAAAAATATTTGACAATGACATATCTGACAAGAGACTTATCTCTAGAATTTATAGAAAACCCCAACACCTCAACAACAAAAAGACAAATAATACAATTATAAAACAGGCAGAAGACACGAATAGACACTTCACCAAAGGGGATATTCAGGCACTCAACAAATATATGAAGAAATCCTCACAATCATTAGCCATTAGAGAGATGCAAATCAAAACAACAATGAAGTACCATCCTGCCCTAGCATTAGTAGCAAAGTTCAACAAGACAGAAAACAACAAATGCTTGCACCGATGTGGAGAGATTGGGACTCTCACACATCGCTGGTGGGACTGTAAAATGATACAATCACTGTGGAAAGCAGTATGGCGATTTCTTAAAAAGTTGGAAATAGAAATAACATTTGACCCCATTCCATTACTAGGTATATACCCTGAAGAAGTGAGAACCAGGACAAGAACATATATATTCACAACCATGTTTATTGCAGCACTGTTTACAGTAGCCAAGAGATGGAAACAACCTAGGTGTCCATCAATAGAACAATGGATAACCAAACTATGGTACATAACACAATAGAAACTATGCAACCCTAAAGAATAACATAGAATCTGCAAAACAACACATAATGTGCATGAACTTGGAGGATATTATGCTGAGTGAAAGAAGTCAATCACAGAAGGACAAATATTGTATTAGTCCATTATTGTAAAAAGTCAAGGAAAAGTTTCTATATGGAAGGAAATTTTCTTTGTTGGTTACCAGAGGTGGGAGGGGAGAGGAGGGAAGACTGTTAGACAGGTAGAGACAAGTATTGATTTGGCTGAAGAGAAGGGCAATATACCAAATGTGAGTGATCAACACAGTTGGCACTGAGGAAGAAGTCACAGAGAGGTGCATAGGCAGTACGGACAACAAAGATGAACCTTTTTGCATATACAATACTGCATTGTCAGTGAAGGCAAACATTGATCTATGGGTGGGTAGATGGGTGGACATGCTGAACTATTAGGTATGTCCATGCAGAGGGGAGTGTGCCCATGACTATGTATAGGGCTGGCAGACAATGTTTCTACAAGTGTATTTGTATGTTCTGTAAGAAATCCCAGGTATATAGTAGAGCTGACAAGGCATAAGTTTGTAGTCTCTTCTTGGCCATAGCCTGCCACCCAGAGGGACTGAGTAGTTGGACCTGTGCACTTGGGACCATAGTCCCAGGGGACATCAAATTCAATTGGCAGAACGTACTACACAGAAACATTGTTCCACATCCTACTTTGGCGAGTAGTGACTGGTATCTTAAAAACTTGCAAGCAGCCATCTAGATGCAACAATGGGTCTCTCCTAGTCCAGAGGAAAGAAACCAAAAAACCAAACTCACTGCCATCGAGTTGGATCCAACTTGTGGCAACCCATCCTTGGTTTTCCAAAGTGGTATCACTACTGAGGTGGATCGTCCAACCTTCCTTCTGAGGAATGGCTGGTGGGTTTGAACCACCAGGCTTCAGGTTAGTAGTCAGGTGGCTTGGGTGCTATGCCACCAGAGCTCCCAGAGCAAAGAAGAATGAGGAAAACAAAACATGTATGGAAATAATTAGTCCAAGCGACCAATAAACCATGTAATCCTAAGCCTATATGACTATGAGACCAGAAGAACCAGGGTGCCCAGCTACCACTGTCAACAACTCTGAGGGGGATCTATGTAGGAGATTTTGGATAGAGTGGAAGAACAATGTGGAACAAAACTCAAAATCATTTGAAAAAATAAGAGACCAGGTTTGATGGTCTGATAGAACCTGATGGAACCACTGAGACTACAACCCCTAGCTGCCCTTCAGGTCTGGTATTGAACCCACTCCTGTGGCTTCCAGCCATACAAAAAGCAGGTATATGAGCTGAACATTTACCAAAGGTAGATACACTCCTTGGAGAGAACAATTATGGGAGAATAGAAAGGCTGTATATTCACAGGGACACAGCTTGTGTGTGGGGAAGGGGCAGAAGTTCATGGGAGGGAAGGACACAGGAGAGAGGTAACTATGGGGAGGAAGTGGGAGGAGAGCTGTTGCATTGCGGTAAATTGTAGTCAATGTCATGAGACAAAGTGTATGTGAGGTGCTGTATGGAAAGTGAATTTGCTCTGTAAACTTACACCCAAATCACAATAATAATAATAATAATAATAATAATAATAATAAAGAATAATATAAGAAGAACTTTACTTCTCACACCACCTCCACCCATGTAGGATTTTAGGGCCCATGCTAGGGTTAAAGTCAATAAGGAGTAAGCAGAGTCTTAAGGAATTGACAAATGTCACTAGTGCTAGGAACACACTTTAATGACACTGGATGTCTGGAGACACAAATTCAACTTCCAAGGATTTATGATGTCTGCTTGAGGCTACATAATTTGTGGGGCCCAGTGCAAAGTGAAAATCCAGGCCCTTTGTTCAAATAGTATGAAAAAGTATTGTTAAAGACACTAATTATAAAATTGGTTCCTTTCTTCTGTGATCTCTCTCTAATCCTGTTATGGTGTTTCTTATTTGATATTGAGTGTCCTGCAACCTCAGGGAGGAAGATGCTAGCTGGGAGAGTGCAAGCTCTCTCTGTACCAAACCCTTACCTAGACACAAGTATACACATGCAACCCAGCTCCTGCCAGGTCCTTCTTGCCAGCTACCAGAATGACACATCATTTCCTGGTTACAAAGCAGGAAGTCATCCTCTCCTTCCAAAGGAACTGCCACTCCAACCCCCAGTGGAGAGGCAAAACCCAAAGGATTGTGACCTCCATGTCAGGATCTCTCAGAACCTGGATTATAGGGGGTGAAGAGGTTTGATCCATTGAATCACCTGCCACATGCATTGGTGCTACCAGCCGAGGGCCAGTACAGTCACCATCATATCACACTTGGAGACTTCATGTGGCACACATTGCCTGACCTTGACCCTTCTCACACTCACTTCCTGTCATCTTCTGGGGTTGGAGGGCAGCAGATGTTGTTGGGTAGGAGTGGGCAGGGAGTGTACCAGGAAGTATGGAAATGGGCAGTTAACAACTCTTCCTAGTCAGGTGTCTAGGCAGGGGAGAGTGTGCACATGACCATAAATAGGGTTGGCAGATGATGTTTCTACATGCATATTTGTATGTTCTGTAAGAATGTCTGGGTATATTGAAGAGATGACAATGGGTAAGGCTGTGGTGGCTTCTTGGCCACAGCCAACAACCTGGAGGGAGCGAGTAGTTGGGACCTGTTCTCTTGGAACCATAGTCTCAGGGGACATCAAGTTCAATTGGCATAACACACTACACAAAAGCATTGCTCTGCATCTTAGTTTGGTGAGTAGCAACTGGCATTTTAAAAGCATGCAAGCAGCCATCTAGATGCAACAAAGTGTCTCTCCTTGTCCAGAGCAAAGAAGAATGAAGAAAACCAAAGACATATGGAAAAAATTAGTCCGAGGGACTAGTAGACCACGCAATCCCCAGGCTAAATGTCCATGAGACCAGAAGTAGATGGTGCCCAACTACCACTGTCAGGCACTCAGAGAGGAATCGGTTCAGCAGATCCTGGATAGAGTGGGAGAACAATGTGGAACAAAACTCAAAATCATTAAAAATAAAAATAAAAAAAGACCAGTTTTCCTGGTCTGATAAGGCCTGGTGAGACCCCTGAGACCATGGCCCCTAGTCACCTTTCAGGTCTATCATGGGAGAACAGAAAGGCAGTGTTTGCACAGAGAGATAGCTCCGGGAGGGGGACAGGACTGCACTGGAGAAAAGGACACAGGGAAGAGGTTAACTATGTGGAGAAAGTGGGAAGAGAGCTGTTACATTATGGTGAATTGCAGTCAAAGTTAGGACACAAAATGTGTATGAAATTCTGTATGGAAAATGAATTTCCTCCATAAATTTTCACCCAAATCAGAATAAAAATTAAAAAAGAAATAAAAACCTCTTCCTAAGGAGTGAGGAGGTGGTGACTAGTGGAACCATGTGTGAGTTGAGGCTACAAGCTCTTGTATATGCCCCATTGTCCTATCAGACTTCATTTATAAAAGACGAATTCAAAGATAGAGTTATTAAGAACTTCAAGACAACAAAATGAAAGCATAAAACCTCAAGCATGTTCCTTTTGACCGGGAGGGCCTGGTCTCATGCCGATGAAGCTGTCCTGGTTTGAGGGAAGGGATGATGATTCGGCTTCTCAGGGTACACTGCCTCTCAGTCCACTCTTTCATTTTCTTTCACCTTACTCCTTGGGTATTATGAATTCTATCTGTCCTCAGGGATGAGGGATGGGCAAGGACTTGCTGGAGAAGGGGTTTTGTATAGCTCAAGCCTGGAGTCTGTTTTTTTTTTTTTTTTTAGCATTAGCTGTCTTTTATCTACCTTGCAGTAGTAACAACTCTTCCTTGAGGAAATGTGTATCTCATGTTTTTGTTGTTAGCTGCCATACAGTTGACGTGAACTCATGGCAATCCCATGAACAATAAAACAAAATGCTGTCTGGTCCTCTGCCATCCCCATGTACAGTTGCAGATTGGACCATTTGGTCCATAGGGTTTTTGCTGGCTGATTTCCAGAAGCAAATCATCATTCCTTTCTTCATAGTCCATCTTAGTCTGGAAGGTCTGCTTAAATTTCTTCAACATTACAGCAACATATAAGCCTCCAATGGATGGTGGTTGCATATTAGGTGCTTTGGCCAGGAATTGAACTCAGGTCTTTCTCATAGAAGGAATACATAGAGTCATTGTATCAAAAAGAATTGATTAACCATTTCAGGAGATAGCATATGATCAAGAACCAAAGATATTGAAGAAATAAGTCCAAGCTGCATTGAAGCCATTGATGAAAAACAAGGCTCCAGGAATTGATGGAATACCAATCAAGATGTTTCAACAAATAATGCAACCCTGGAAAAGCTCACTTATCTATGCTGGGAAATTTGGAAGACAGCTACCTGGCCAACTGACTAGATGAGATCCATATATGTGCCCATTTCAAAGAAATGTGATCCAATGGAATGTGGAAATTATTGAACAATATCATTAATACCACATGAAAGTAAAATTTTGCTACAGATAATTAAAAAATGATTGCAGCAGTACATTAACAAGCAATTGTCAAAAATTCAAACCACATTCAGGAGGTAGCATATGATCAAGAATATGGAATGAGGGATATCATTGTTGATATTAGATTGATCTTGGCTGACAACAGAGAATACTAGAAAGATGTTTGCTTGTATTTTATTGACTATGCAAAGGCATTTGACTGTATGGATGATAATAACTATGGGTAACATTGTAGAGAATATAAATTCCAGAACATTTACTTGTGTTCATGCAGAACCTGTACATAGACCAAGAAGCAGTCGTTTGAACAGAACAAGAGGATACTACGATACTACATGGTTTAAAATTAGGAAAGATGTGTTGCAGGGTTGTGTCCTTCACCATACTAATTCAATATGTATGCTGAGAAAATAATTTAAGAATCTGGATTATATCAAGAAGGATTAGAGGAATATTCATTAGCAACCTGCAATGTGCAGATGACACAACCTTACTGAAATCAAAAAGGACTTGAAGTACTTAATGATGAAGATCAAAGACTACAGTCTTCAGTGTGGATTACTTCTCAATGTAAAGAAAACAAAAATCCTCAAATTGGACCAGTAAGCAACATCATGATGGAAGGAGAAAACACTGAAGTTTTCAAGGATTTCATTTTACATAGAAACAGCAGTGAAGAAATCAAGCAACATATTGCATTGGAAAATCTGCTGGAAAAGACTTTTTTAAAGTGTGTGTTGGTTAAGGTTGTGTGTCAACTTGGCTGGGCCATGATTCACAGTGGTGTCATCGTTATGACTTACTCTCACAGCTATGTAATGAATTAGTCATTCTTGTTTTATGATGTTATATAATGTAATGAGTTGAAAGGGCATTTCCTCAAGGGTGTGGCCAACATCCAATATATATAGGTGTTCCGGCAAAGAAAAAAAAAGTGTTTTATTGCTCACTTTGGCTCCTGCATCATCATCTGACCTCTAGTTCCTGGAACTTGAGCCAGTAGCCTGTCATATTTCCTGCTGATCTCGGGTTCATCAGCCCCTGTAGCTGCGTGAGTCAGAGAAGCTTCCACTCTGACATCTGAGCCATGGACTTGGGACTTGAGGATCTACACAACCATATGACCCATTTCCTTGAGATAAATCTCTCCCTGTACATACATATATAAGCATCACTGATTTTGCTTCTCTGGAGAATTCAATCTAAGACAAAGTATTAAAAAGCAAAGATGTTATTTTGAGGACTAAGGTGCATCCTACCCATGCCATGGTATTTTCAATTACCTTGTGAACTCTGGACAATGAATAAGGAAGCTGGAAGATGAAATAATGCCCTTGAATTATGGCGTTAGCAAAGAATATCAAATATACCATAGACTGCCAGAAGAATAAACCTGTCTTGGATGAAGTACAGCCAGAATGCTCCTTAGAATGAACAATAGTGAGACTTTGTCTCACATGCTTTGGAAACGTTATCAAGAGGGATCAGTCCCTGGAGAAGGACATCAAGCTTGGTAAAGAAGAGGGTCAGTGGAAAGGAGGAAGACCCCCAATGAGATGGATTAACACAGTGACTACAACAATGGGATCAACATAGAAGCGATTGTGAGGGTGGCACAAGTCCAGGCAGTGTTTCAGTCTGTTGTGCACCGGGTTGCTATGAGTCAGAACCAATTCAATAACAACATCTCCCACATGAAAAGTGGAAATTCTACTAGTGAACCACTAATGCCCTTGGTTGTCTCATAGTCTGGCTAAACTGGGAGAAAAGATCTAGAGTTAAAAGGAAATACTTATTACAGAAAGTATATTGCTTAATATGTCATAATATTGTTTTCACCTTCAGGCTTCCTAATATTTTACCATGAAAATCAATGTGTGTGTGTGTGTGTGTGTGTGTGTGTGTGTGTAGGACATGCATGTACCTGTGTGTAAATGAAGAGTTTAGCTGAAGAGATCAAGGAATGCTGATAAATGCACACATTTAGACTTCAGTGCTAGACAGGTTAAGTTTTTGACAATTAGTACTATTGAGGAAGTCTTTTGGTGAGTCCAGTGAGCCCCATCTTGACTCTCTCTAATTGGCCATAACAAGGTATTTCTTTAACAAACACTTAATTTTAACAGAACTGAATCCTGAGTCTCTATCTACTGCTTCACTTCAAGCAAAAAGGTTTGATACATAATCAAGGAGCATGATTTGATTTTAGAAGGCTATTAGGGTAGACAGTCCACAGAGTAATCCTGTTAATATTTCTGCTATAAAGATATCTGTTTCTGTATTTGGAACCCAGAAATAATGGAATCTAAATATTTAAATGTCACACAGAAAAATAGCTGACAACTGGAAAATGTTTTAAAAGCCTATAAACTCTGCTGGTGGATATTCAGAATCAGCTAACAGAATTCATTTTTATTAAAACATTTCAAATGATCAAGTCACTGATGCGTTTTAACACTATAATGACATAATACCCTTCTCAAGTCTTCAGAGAGGCAAAATGATCATAGATTAAGCAAGTTCAACTGCACATAATGTTTTCATAAGTATAATAATATTACTGCATAAGAAATACTTCTGGTATGAATGATGAAGTTTTGAAAAAGTACCATTTTGGTATGAAATGATCTAGTTGCCTGTGGTTATAAATTACTGTAGGCCCAGATCTCTTTCCTACCTATCCTGCAAGTTTCCTTTCTCCCTGATAACAAATGGAGTTCCAGACATGGAAGAAATGAACCAAGTGAGGAAGCGAGTAAGAACTTGGCCCTAGATGGTTTTTCCTTCTTTTTCTTTCTCTTTTTTTGTTATTTTGTTATGTGTAATAACTGGGAGTGTGGCAAGAAGTAAGAAACAGAGGGGGCACAGACACTGGAAACAAAGAAGAAATAACTTTTGCTACCAAGAAGCCATCTCAACTTTTGGCTTTCTTTCCAGCCCTAGTACTCATCCTTATAGAGCAAAAAACCAAACCTACTGCCACTGAGTCGATTCTGACTCACAGTGACCCTATGGGACAGAGTAGAACCAATCTTCCTCCTGCAGAGCAGCTGGTGGGCTTGAAAAACTGACCTTTTGGTAAGGAGCCAAATGCTTTAACCACTATGCCACCAGAGCTCCTATTCAGCCTTTTAAGGGGACAAAAGGAGGCAACAATTGACTCATTACTTTCCCCATGAGAACTGAGTTATCCAAGGACCCCATGTAGTGGTCCTACACAGGGATGGATAATCTAATAAGCAAGATGAGCATGTGCTTAGGGCATAAACAAAACAGGGTACCAGTTGTCCAAAGCAAAGACCCATAGATGGCAAGCAGACAGGGACACAAGGAAAAATTAGTGTCACAGTGGAAGGAAACTGGTAGGACACTAAATGAAATCGATGTTGTCTCCAATGTAAGAGAACGCGTCATCTGGAAATAAAGTTAATGTTCACCCAGGGTCTGGGGTGACTGAATGCAAGGTTGTTTAAGCTGTGAAGCCCCTACCACTTCAATACCTTCACTCACATCTGTCTCCTAAGTTTCCCTCCCATGTAATTGAAACGCCTTATCTCGGTGGACCTCTTCCAAACCCAACCCACTGCTATTGAGTCATTTCCTACTCAATGCTTTAGGAAAACCTATAGGGTTTCCAAGACTGTAAAACTTCACAGAACCAAACTGCCTCATTTTTCTCCCATGGAGCCACTGGTGGGTTTGAACAACCGACCTTTTGGTTAGCAGCTAAATGTTCTAACCACTTTGCCACCAGAGCTCCTGTGGTAAGTCTCTTGCGAGTATACTATTTCTTTCTAATAAACAGAGGTGGGGGTAGACTGTCAAGTCTAACTATTGCTACATTCACTTAATATGCAACTGGATCCAACATACACAATTATTGGACAAGGATGGATTATATTATTAGATACCAGGTCACTGATTCTTTTTGAGAGAACCATCTTATACATTCATGTGTGCAGATGTAGCAACTCAAGTCAGGAGGGTCAACACTACTCTTTGCCATGATACAAACACAAGGGCATGCTCTTGATAAAGAACCAATGGGAAACTTCAGTCCCAAATGAAGCACAAAAGCAAGGAAATTCTAGTAAGTCAATTATTGCAATGAATTCAATTAAGTCACTTTTTAACTGTATATCATTTACATACAGTTATGTTCTGCGTTTGGTAAACAATAATAGTTATAACTTTATCTTTAAAATATGTTTGGCATACATGTGGATGCAATCTATCATATATTTATCATAATACTAACATGGATAATAATTTAATATTAGCATAGCAAACATCCCAAAAACTGGAAATATTTCTCTAACATGAAAGTTTTATGTATCAAGTGAGTTTTATTTTTTATTGTCTGTTGTGTGGGACAGAGTGTTTAATATGACTCTACACACATATGCTAACAAATGATGTATTAGGCACATTAAGAGGATGTAAAATTAAATATTTATTTATCTTGCAAAATATGCGTCTGTTCTGCAACAATGAATATATTTCTAAATCTGTCTTCCAAGAAAGTAACAAAGGGCACTTACCAAAATATTATATTTATATTTTATCAAAGTTATGTATCTCTGTGTAAGGAAATTGAACAATTTCTGAAGGAAATAAGTGTTTATTAATTGCCATCAAGTCTATTTCAACTCATAGTTGGAACCCCCATTAGGTTTCCCAGGTAGTAAATATTTACAGGAGTAGAGTGCTCTGTCTTCCTTCAGTGGAGTGGTTGGTGGGTTTGAACCACTAACCGGCAGGTTAGCAGTCCATGGCCTTTGGCACTATGCCACCAGAGCTCCTTAAATAAATATTTAGATAATAAAAATTGTAAAAATTTATTTTATTTTCCATTTCCCTTCAGACTGTCTATCTTTCATGAAATTGATTGTTATTGTTTAAAAAGAAGTTACATCATGGATAGCCAAGACCATACCCACACTCACACACACACACACACACACCCCATATATATTAAAGGAGCTCTGGTGGCGTAGTGCCTAAGGCATTTGACTGCTAACTAGAAGGTTTGGTGGTTCAAACCCACCAACCACTCCACAGAAAGAAGACTGAGCATTCCACTTCCGTAAAGATTTGCCACCTCGGAAACCCAAAGGAGGTCACTGTGAGTCGGAATCAGCTTGATGGCAGTGAGGTTTTTTTTTTTTTTTTTTTTTTTTATGTACATATGTAACTCATGGATCCAATTCAAATCCATGAATAGGCAGAGGCAGCAACACAGATTATCAACGTTTAGGGCTTTCACATACCTTAATCTGGCCCTAGCCCTAAAGGTAAGGGATGCTGGAGCAATGTAATCATCATTACCTAAAGGAACTTCTGACTTCTATGTATCCTCTAGAAGGCCATATAATAATCTCATGCAGAAGTGGGTGGTTTGAAGAAACTCATTTACATGGGAAGCTCCTGTAGAACTATTGTCTGTCATCTCTGTCCTATCGGTCATTTGTTGTAAGTTCAGAATATTTGCAAGTTACAGGAATTTTTAAAATCTATTAAGGACTGAGTAAGCCCTGGTGGTGTTGTGGTTAAGTGCTAGGCTGCTAATCAAAAGGTCAGCAGTCCAAACCTATCAACCTATGGGAGGAAGAAGTGGCAGTCTGCTTCCTTAAAGATTCAAACCAAACCAAACTCACTCCCTTCGAGTCGGATCTGACTAATAGCAACCCCTCCTTGGGTTTCTGAAGCAGTATCACTATGGAAATAGATCACCCAATTTTTCTTCTGAGAAGTGGCTGATGGGTTTGAACCACCAGCCTTCTGGTTAGCAGTCAAATGCCTAAGGCCTAACCTAAGCACTAGGCCACCAGAGCTTGGAAACCCTATGGGGCAGTTCCACTCTGTCCTATAGGGTAGCTGAGTCAGATTTGAATCAGTGCAACTGGTTAATGGGTTAAGGATTGAGCCAACACACTGCCACTGAGAGGGAGCATAGCAGAGATTAAGATTATACGTTCTAAAGTAAGACACAAAACCAAAACTAAACCTTTGCCATCAATTTGATTGTAACTTATGGTGACCCTATGTGTTGCAAAGTAAAACTGCCTCATAGAGTTTTCTTGGCTATAATCTATATGAAAGCAGATCATCAGATCTTTCTTTTGTGGAGCCACTGGGTGGGTTCAAACTGCCCACCTTTAGGTTAGTAACAATACAAAAAAGACCACCAAACTCACTGCCATTAAGTTGATTCTGACTCAAACCCTCTTTGAGTTTCTGAGATGGTAAATCTTTATGGAAGTAGATTGACCAGTCTTCCTTCTCTGGAGTGGCTGGTGGGCTTGAACCACCAACCTTCTGGTCAGTGGTCAAAGGCCTTAGGCACTATGCTACCAGAACCCCTCTTTAGTTTAGTAGTCAACAGCAAACTGTTTGTACCACCAAAAGTCTTAAAGTAAAGCACACCTGATTTCAAATCCTGGTTCTACCTCCTACTCATTGTGGGATTTTGAATAATTCCTTTTGCTACTCTAAGTTCAGGTATGTTGTTGTTGTTAGATGCCATCAAGTTGGCTCTGACTCATAGTGACTCAATATACAACAGAAGAGAACACTGCTCAGTCCTGCACCAGCCTCACAATCCTTGTTATACCTGAGCTCATCATTGTAGCCACTGTGTCAGCCTAACTCACTGAGGGCCTTCTCCATTTCTGCTGAGCCTCAGCTTTACCAAGCATGATATCCTTCTCCAGGGAATGGTTCCTTCTGACCACATGACCATAAATAGGTGAGACAAAGTCTGGCCATTCTTGCTTCCAAGGATTCTGGCTGCACTTATCCCAGGACAGATTTTTTCCTTCTTCTGGCAGCCATGGTCCTTTCAGAATTCTTCACCAACACCACAACTCAAAAGCATCAATTCTTCTTTGGTCTTCCTTATTCATTGTCCAGCTTTCACATGCATATGAGGCTATTGAAAATACCATGGATTGGTTTAAGAGCACCTTAGTCTTCAAAAAGACATCTTTGCTTTTCAGGACTTCAAAGAGGTCTTTTGCAGCAGATTTGCCTAGTGCAATACGTCATTTGATTTCTTGACTGCTGCTTCCATTGGTGTTGATTCTGGAATCAAGTAATATGAAATCTTTGACAACTTCAACCTTTTCTCCACTTATTGTGATACCACTTATTGGTCCAGTTGTGAGGATTTTAGTTTTCTTTATATTGAGGTAATCCATACTGCAGACTGTAGCCTTTAATCTTCATCAGTAATTGCTTCAAGTCATCTTCACTTTCAGCAAGCAAAATTCTGTCCTCTACATATCACAGGTTGTTAATGAGTCTTCCTTTACTCCTGACACCACATTCTTCTTCATATAGTCCAGCTTCCTGGATTATTTGTTCAGCATACAGGTTGAATAAGTATAGTGAAAGACACAACCCTGAAACACTCCCTTCCTGATTTTAAACTGTGCAGTATCCCCTTGTTCTGTTTAAACAAGAGCCTCCTGGTCTATATACAGGTTCCTGATGAGCACAATTAAGTGCTCTGGAATTCCCATTCTTGTCAATTTTATCCATAGTTTGTTGTGATCCACACTGTCAGATGTTTTTGTATTTTGTCAGTTTATCATACTGTGGTGGCTTGCATGTTGGTGTGAGGCTGGAGGCTATGCCACCAGTATATCAAATATCAGCAGGGTCACCCATGGTGGACAGGTTTCAGTGGAGCTTCCAGACTAAGACATACTCAGAAGAAGGAAGGAGCATCCACTACTCAAAGAATTGGCCAGTGAAAACCTTATGAATAGCAGGGAAATGCTGTCAGATATAGTACTGGAAAACTTGATGAATAGCCCTGAAACACTGTCTAATATAGTGCCAGAAGATGAACCTCTCAGGTTGGAAGGCACTCAAAGTATGATTGGGAAAGAGCTCCCTCCACAAAGTAGCATCAACCTTAGTGATGTGGATGGAGTAAAGATTTCAGGACTTCCATCTGCTGATGTGGCATGACTCAAAACAGGAAAAAACAGCTGCAAACATCCATTTAATAATCAGAACATGGGATATACAAAGTATGAATCTAGAAAAATTGGAAGTTGTCAAAAGTGAAATGGAATGCATAAAGACAGATATCCTAGTCATTACTGAGCTGAAATGGACTGGTTTTGGCCATTTTGAATCAGACAACCATATGATCTATAGTGGAAAAGTTCAATATCCTCAGCCAAAACCAGGCCAGGAGCTGATT
>NW_006921595.1:15906770-15938892 GCF_000298275.1 Orycteropus afer afer | reverse complement strand
TTGCTGAAAGTGAGGATGACTTGAGGCACTTACTGATGAAGGTTGAAGAATACAGTTTGCAGTATGGATTACATCTCAATATAAGGAAAACAAAAATCCTCACAACTGAACCAATAAGAAGCATCATGACAAATGGAGAAAAGATTGAGGTTGTCAAAGAATTCACGTTGCTTGGTTCTACAATCGATGCCAATGGAAGCAGTAGTCAAGATATTAGATGATGTGTAGCACTGGGCAGATCAACTGCGAAGGAACTGTTTCAAGTGCTGAGGAGCAAGGATATCTCATTGAGGACTAAGGTGCGCCTGACACAAGCCATGATATTTCCAATCGCCTCGTATGCATTTCAGAGCTGGACAATGTATAAGCAACAACGAAGAAGAGTTGATGCTTTTGAGTTGTGGTGCTGGCAAAGAATGCTGACAGTACCATGGACTGCTAAAAGAACTAACAAATCTGTCCTGGAGGAAGTGCAGCCGAAATGTTCCTTAGAAGCGAGAATGGCCAGACTTCGTCTCACCTACTTCAGTTACGTTGTCAGAAGGGACCATTCCCTGGAGGAGGATGTCATGCTTGGTAAGGTGGAAGGTCGATGAAAGAGGGGAAGGCCTTCACCGAGATGGATTAACACGGTGGCTGCAACAATGGGCTCAAGTATAGCAGGGATCATGGAGCTGGTGTGGGAACCAGCGATGTTTTGTTCTGCTGTGCATCGGGTCGCTGTGAGTCGGAAATGACTTGACGGCACCTAACAACAACAACAACATGCCGGGAATGAAAAATTGAGAGGAATGGTGTGGCATTCATCATCACAAAGAATGTTTCAAGATCTATCCTGAAGTACAATGTTGTCAGTGATAGTATAATATCCATCCACCTACAAGGAAGACCAGGTAATAGTACTATCATTCAAATTTATGCAACAAGCACCAAAGCCAAAGATGAGGAAACTGAAGAGTTTTAGAAGCTTCTGCAGTCTGAAATTGACCAAATATGCATTCAAGATGTGTTGATTATCACTGGTGATTGGAATGCAAAATTTGGTAACAAAGAAGAATTGCCAGTAGTTGGAATATATGGTTTGGGGATGGAAATGACATTGGAGATTTTATGACAGAATTTTGCAAGACCAATGATTTATTTATTTCAAATTTCTTTTTCCAACAATGTAAATGGTGGCTGTACATGTGGACCTCAACAGATGGAATACACAGGAATCAGATCAACTACATCTGTGGAAAGAAGTAATGGAGAAACTCAGTATCTGCAGCTAAAAACAAGACCAGGAGCTGACTGTGGAATGTACCATCAATTGCTCATTGAAAGTTCAAATTGAAGCTGAAGGCAATTAAAACAACCCCATGAGAGCCAAAATGTGACCTTGATTATATCCCACCTGAATTTAGAGACCATCTGAAGAATAGGTTTGACACATTTGACACTGACCCAAAACCAGACGAATTGTGGGATGACATCAAGAACATCATCCATGAGGAAAGCAGAAGGTCATTATAAACACAGGAAAGGAAGACCAAAATGAATGTCAGAAGAGACTCTGAAACTTGCTCTTGAATGGAGAGTAGCTAAAGTAAATGGAAGAAATGACAAGATAAAAGAGGCAAACAAAAAATTTTAAAGAGCAGTTTGAGAAGACAGTCAATTTTAACAAAATGTGCACAGACCTGGAGTTAGAAAACCAAAAGGGAAGAACTTGCTCAGCACTTCTCAAGCTGAAAGAACTGAAGAAAAAAATTCAAGCTTCAAGTTGCAATATTGAAAGATTCTTAGGCAAATTGCTAAATGATGCATGAAACATCAAAAGAAGACAGAAGGAATACACAGTCACTGTACTGAAAAGAATTGGTCAATCTTCGCATGTTTCAGGAAGCGGTATATGATCAACAACCAGCAGTATTAAAGGAAGAAGTTGAAGATGCACCGAAGGAATTGGCAAAAAAACAAGTCTCCAGGAATTGACAGAATACCATTGATATGTTTCAACAAATGGATGCTGTGCTGGAGATACTCACTTGTCTATGCCAAGAAATTTGGAAGAGAACTACCTGGCCAACTGACTGGAAAAGATCCATATTTTTACCTATTCCAAAGAAAGGTGATCCAACAGAATGTGGAAATTATCAAACAATATTGTTAATAATGCATGCAAGTAAAATCTTGTTGAAGATAATTCAAAAATGGTTGCAGCAGTAAATTAACAGGGAACCTCCAGAATGCAAGCTGGATTCAGAAGAGGATGTGGAATGAGGGATATCATTGCTGATGTCAGACAGATCTTGACTGAAAGCAAAGCACACCAGAAAGTTTACTTTACATATGTGTGAAATTAGGCTGTTGAGAATAACTTCTTCATGAAGGTATCACAAGGTCTAAAATAAAGATTTTATGGAAAAACTGAACACAGTGCCTGAGACCTGGTAAGGACTCAATATGTGTCATTTCAATATCATGATCACATATGATTTTTTAAATAATTAATGCCTCTATTGTCCACATTTTTGTTTCTTCAAACCCATAAACCCAGTGGAACAGGAGCTTCATCTTTTAAAATGTTTTATAAATTGTCCTATAAATATCTGGTGATTTATAAATAATTAAAACAATAAAAATGCATATATAATCACTTCCAAAGGGACATCATAGAGTTTTTACAACATCAAAGTCGTTACAAACTAATTGGGGCCTTAATGTTATCTAAATGCTGTTTAGCTGATCCTTCCAGCTGTTGTCGATGCTCTCCTTATTTCTCCTCTTTCATCTTTTCCATGTTTTTCTATCTCTAGGAGCAGAGTCAGCAGCTGGAGTTACCAAAGGCTCTGACTGATGGCTGCAGGACCCAGATGGTAGCAGCCTGAAAACAAAAATGTTTCTGGCAAATCCCTCCACAAGCTGGCGTGTGTGTGTGTGTGTGTGTGTGTGTGGCTTGTGCACGTGTGCTCAGATACTCTTCTCTTTTATTGGCATTTGAGCTAAGTGCCTAGCAGCAGCTTCTTGGCTGGGTTCCATTCAAACTACAGTTGGAGCCTGTGAAAATGGCTTTGGCTCCAATATCTTGTATGTGACTGTCTATCATGAAGAATTTCCCCACTGATGATGATTTCTATTTTTATGAATACTTGAAAATACATGTTTCACATAAGAGTTTTGACCTCTTTTTATCTTTCCAGTGGGAATTCTTTCATAAAGAAGTGTCATCTCTTTTATATAATTATGTTTTGTGAGGGGCTATTTATAGCACTGTGAAAATTAGGGAACATAGTATTCCTTTTAACTTCCAGAAAAAATTGTTAAGCCTTGAATTGCATGTCAAGGGAAAAATGATCTCATGAAAAAATTAGCAGGCCTCACTATTTCCCACTTCCTCCCTCCCATCCCCCATTCTCACTACATAAAGGATTGGTAGTCATTACCTTCCAATAAAATAAAACTAACATCAAACATAAAATCAAGCTTTATCTCTTGGTACAAAAGATATGCTGCTGAAACCAAACTCACTGCCGTGTAGTTGATTCAGACTCGCAGGGCAAATGTTGTTATTGTTATTTTGTGCCATCGAGTCGGCCCTGACTCATAGTGACCCCTCCTTGGGTTTCCGAGGTGGTATCACTACAGAAGTAGATTGCCCAACCTTCCTTCCGAGCAGTGGCTGGTGGGTTTGAACCGCCAACCTTCTGGTTAGCAGTTAAGTGCCTTAGGCACTATGCTACCAGAGCTCCTCATGGCTCAAAGGGGGCTTTTAAAGCACTAGGAGAAACAGAGAGTCTGTTTTTCAAATGGGAACCCATGGTGAATGGTTTCCAAAAGAAATGGTGATTCTGGAGGGGATGTTCCAGCACTTGCTATACATGGATTATTAACTGGGATTTTCTCACACTACCTTTTCTTAAAGCTGTGGTTATCTGTATACAGGTGAGGTATATTGTATGACTTCAAAAGTTTCTGAGGACCCCCATGAACACTGTTGGTAGACATTTACTCTTTCTTAACTGTCATTTGTGTGGTTTTCAGAAATGATGAGATGTTTATCCTACAGGGAAATAGAAAATATTCTAAACCAAAGAAATAATTAATGTCTGTCTTTGGAGGCATCCAAATGGCTTAAATGCCAAGAATATACTACACACTGTATAAGAAGTTTAAGAAGTTACATGTGAGAAGTAAAAGAAATCTCTCTAGAAGACTTGTTAGATTCAGTGTCTAAGGTAAGTCAAGGTCAGCTGCTGGAATGACTCATTCTGTGGAAAAAGCACCTGTGAATTTCTCTGATGCTAATCCTAAAATCCAGAAGCAGAATCTCTCTGATGAATTCTGATTCAAATATATGAATGCTTATAGTGGCTTTATTTGTAATCTCCCAAAAGTGCAAAAAACCCAATGTCTTCCAGTGTGTAAATGGATAAACCATGGTTCATCCATACAATTGACTACCACTCATCAATTGAATGGAATGAGCTATTGATACATATGACCTAGATGAATCTCATGGCAAATGCATTCTACCAAGTACTATATGATTCCATGTATATAGTATTCTGAGAAAAGCAAAATTATAGATGCAGTAAGTAGACCAGTGATTGTCAAGGGTTAGGGGTGAGAGGAGAAATTGACTAACAGAGGTGGAGAAATTTTGAGAAGCTATATTTTATATCTTGATTGTAGTGGTGGTTGTATGTGTTTGTCAATCTTATGTAACTAACTATACACTGAAGAGGGTGAATTTTTCTATGTGTAAAGTATAAAAAGAAGCTCTGGTGGTGCAACTGTTAAACACTCTGCTGCTAACCGTAAGGTTGATAGTTCAAACCCACACAGCAGCTGCACGGAAGAAAGACCTGGTCATCTGCTACTGTAAAAATACAGTCAGGAAAACCTGGTGGGAAAGGTCAACTTTTTTTGTGGGGTTGTTATGAGTCAAAATCAACTCAACAGCATCTAATAATAATAACAGCAAAATATAGCCAGTTGAAGTCAAATCAATTTTGACTCATGGCAACTCCATATGTTTCACAGGAGAACTTTGGTCCATGGGTTTATCAATGGCTATGATCATTCAGAAGTAGCTTGCCAGGGCTTTCTTCCAAGGCACCTCAAGGTGGATTCAAACCACCAATCTTTTGGTTAGTAACCTAGGGTTTAACCATTTGTATCATACAGAGACTATAAATCATGTCTTCAGAGAAAACACTAAGAACCTACTCCATTGAAATGTGAATGTTAAATAGGCTAATGATAATAAGTTTGACAGATAAATTTCTAGAAAGCCTTTGTAGATAATTTTACTATACTATAAAAAATGAGAGAATTGGGTTACTTGAAAAAGAAGATCTTGATTCAGAATTTTGTATCTGGCCTTTTTTTCTGGCAGGTTATCAGTGATGGTAAGGTTCTGGACCTGCCACACAGTGCTGGGGATTTAATCACTAAGACACCTCTTATTTTCTGGGTAGTCTTCAATGCAGAGCTCTGTGTAAGTGAAGGATATCTAGGCAGAGTCTCAAAGACTCAGAAGTGTTCTAGATCAAGATTCCTCAGTAATGGCTGAGTATACCTGTGGGAAGGAATGTGTGAGGCGGTTTGAGTCTAGTCACCCAGAGTTGGGAACCATTGATTCTAAGCAGTTAATCTAATACTGATCCTATGAGATGAAATGTCCATGGATACATATAAAAAAGTTATTTTTCAAGGTGAAATCCAGTTAAAATCAATCTCAGAGGCAGCCCATAAAAGGAAAGGGCATCATAAGAAGATAACAGGCATCCTTTAGTGTATGTAGAAAATAGGAGAGAAAGTATTGTCTTCAATATAGGGGTGTGTGCATGTGGGGTGTGTGTACACACATACACACACTAGCCATCTATTGATTCTGGAGGGCCTCATCCTTAAGTTGAACTCCCTGGGTTTTGCAAACTGTTAAATGCTCAACTACTAGCTGAAAGGTGGTGCTTTGAACCCACCCAGAGGCACCTCAGAAGACAGCCCTGGTGTTCTGCTTCCGAAAGGACACAGCCTTGAAGAACTTGGAGAAGTTCGGCTCTGCACACATACATGGAGCTGTCATGTGCAGAATTGACTCTACAGCAACTAATAGCAACAACCTCCTTAAACCACTGTCCTAGCTAAGTATGACGCCTGTGCCAATGTGATGGGCAGAACAATTTTCTTGAGTGTTCTAAGTGTTCCAGGCACCACATTCTGATCTGAACACTTATCTCTGAAAAAGTGTCTAGTGTAAAGTAAAGCAAGTATCCTTTCACCTTGCTTGGCTCTTCTTGGCATCCTTCTGCCAAAACACATACTCAAGTAAGAGAGGTCAAAGGGCCCAAGTGATTTCAAAAGTTTCTGCGAATAGTTAGAATCTGATATCCAATTGTCAATGATCATTGGGATTTCCCCATCAAATAGCTGTTTTTCTAACATACCTAGCTATACAGGTCTCAACTTTTTTTTTTTTTTGTAAACCTCTCAAGTGAATACAATATAGAACAAAAACATGTTTTCTCCCAAAGATCTCAAAATGTGTCAATGAGTAGTTCAGAATAATTTATAATTAGCTTGGTCATTTGGGGGTATGCAAAATGGATGTCGCTAAAGTGATTTTTAATGTTCTCAAAAACCAGTTTGCCTTTCTTCTAAAGTAGGCTGAACAGTTTTCTCTTCAGTCCTGTTGACACTATTAATTTGCTTTGAACCCCACCTGCCACCCCACCCCCCACTCTGCTCTGCTTTTTTTTTCCATCACTATTGCAAACAGAATCAGAAAAGCCAGCCTTGGAGAGCTCTTGTGGAGAGAGCCATTTGCTCTGCTCAAGCAAACAGCAAGTCCAATCAGCCTGAAATCTGAATTTTTCAGGGACATAATAGACCATTGGCTTATCATAGCCTCTTATCTGATTGGAAAAAATCAAAGGTAAACTTCAGGGCTCATGGAATTAAAAGACAAATGAGATGTCATAATTATCAAAGTGGCTAATTTAGAAAATTAAGCTGTTCACATAGGTGACATAATTGCTTGTCACAATCACTCTTTTTCTCATTAGCTTCTTCCATTCAGCACCTACACGCTGCAGAACAGTCTTTGGACTTGCTCAATGGGATGTGTGTTCTTTTGTTGTTTAGTGTGACATTGTTTCTCTCATCCTCTATAAGCAATGCATAGGATTATTAGTAGGTTTATTCAAAGAATAGTTCTGGAAAATCTCTCTTTCACAATTTAGTATTTGGTCATATGTTAAATTTATTTCAGATGAAATATTCTTTTGAAATAATTAATCATTAAGAGAGCATTTATAGAAATTCTATATTATAATAAGATTCCTTAGAAAACATGAAGAGTTTTGATATGAAGAAATATTTTTTGAAATCAGAGGTTAAATAGTATTTGCCTTTAATTCTCTTCCCAAATTCTGAATAGAAAGATGAAAAATATATTTTCAAAAAAATATATTTTCAAATTATCAGTTTGATTATTTTAACCAGTATTTTATCATTTGATTTCTATAATCCTGTCTAATGTAAATAATACTTTGTATAGGAGAGTAATTTGTAAGACTGACAATAATATCATTTATTTGTCAGCAAGTTCAGAAATTTTTAAGGATAATGTCTGAAAAAGGAAGCAAGTCTTGCTTGTTATGTGCTTTTAATTCATGCCTTTGTAAACAGTCAAGGGTAAACATTTTGGATTAAAAATGTGACTTTGAGATTGGTTTGTTTCTTAAAAAACCCACTACCACTGAATCAATTCTGACTCAATGTGACCCTTTAGGACAGAGTAGAACTGCTTTATATGGTTTCCAAGGCTGTAAATCTTTATGGAAGCAGATTGCCTCATCTTTCTCCTGTGGAGCGACTGGTGGGATTGAACCACTGATCTGTTAGTTAGCAAATACTTTAACCACTATGCCACCAGAGCTCCAATTTGTATCTTACTGTTTTATAAAGTTGTACAATGTGGTAGACATGACTTAAAGAGTGACTACACTGATGTTATTCATTTGAAGAGATAGTTCACCCTGTATGCACACAATCAGTTGGCCATCTATGTGCTTCTAGAATGTTCATGTTATCCACCTTTTCTGTTTGTTTGTTTCAATATTGAATTAGTGAATTAATCACGTTACAAGTGATATTATGGTGACATATTAAAAGCCAAAACTCAAAAAGAAAAAGAAAAACCTAATCACATCCCTAACTTTCTAGAAACCTTATAAGTGAATGTGAAGCAGCAGTTTATTTCTAGGATCTATAACCATAGAATAGCTGCAAGTGCAATTATGTCTATGTTATGTCTAATCCCTTGACAACCACGGGTACATTCTTTGACAAGAGATATGGCACACAGGGCGTTCTAAGCAAACAGGGCTGAAGACTAAGACAGAAAAGATAAGCCAGACAGAGAATGGACAACTTGTCTAAGCATTCTTTGCCCATTACACCCAGCAGGCTTCAGTAATACAGCAGAGTACTTGGATTGCGTTTGTTACCGGCTTTTGAATAAGAAAGACAGTGTGCTGGTTTGTGGCAGCAGATATATTCAGGCAGAATTCAGAGAGGGAGAGAAAGGAACAGGGAGCACCACCACAAAAGGAGAGAAAATGGTCTTGTGGAGGATAAAGAGGTAGTAGGCTATAGTTAGGCAGGATCAATGTATGCTAAAGTCTTAGGAGATGTCTCAACATAGAACCGAAAACAAGGAAATACCTGCCAGCTATAGATAAGAATGGTGCTTGACTATTTTCAGTGATTTGGCCATTTACTTGAGTTATGGTACGGGCTATCTATGGAATCCAGTGGCATTTCAATGTTTTCAAATTATGTTCTTTGGAGTCTTAAGCCTTTCAGGTTAGGAAGGCAAAATAGAGTTCTGAGCCTTCTACCTCCTTCTTTAATCAGCACAACTGTGCATTCATCTGTTTTATATAGTGGGCTTCCCTCTAAGATTTAATTTGAAGAGAAAGTGTCATGACTAGAAATATTTGGAAAAGTGCTGGTCCAGTGAATAGGCTAGTGTGTAGCTAGAAAAGAGTAAGCTTGAGTTGTAAGAGCACAATTATTTTGCACAGAAACTAGGGCATTGTCCATGTTTCCACCCCACAAACAAATCTGTTGAAAATAAATGTAGGAAGTTATTCTCCTTTACATTCTTTCAACAAATACTTGATGAGGTCTCCACTACTACTTACTCTCCCTTAGATCAGCCTCAAGCAACCCTACCACACAGGCTGAGAACTTGACTTGCTCATTTTAGCTCTCTGCTGGGACTGTGGTTAGGTTATTTTCCTAGTCTCTCAACCTGAATCCATTACTCCTAATTTTTTATCTTTCCTGGAATGCATTGTTAGCAAACCTTAGCCTGCTTAACATCTATGATGAAGTAAAATTATATATTAACAGAAATGGAAAAAACTAGAGAGGATCTGTCTTCTGATGATAATTTCATGTGGTAGCAGCCAAGAAAGGAATAAGGGAATCTCTCAGTATTTTGACATTTACAAAATGGATCTTGTAGGTGTTATTAGTAAGATTAGGAAATGTGTGCCTTTTATCCCCCTAAACATAGTAAGTTAAACAACCTCCTCATGTTCTATAGAAAATAAATGACAAGTGAGATTTAAACACAAGTCTGTCTGAAGCCAAAGTTTACCCACCACACCAGTGACAGTCATCATGTGATCTGTAGGCCCTTGCTGGTCCCTAAGGAGAATACTAAGTCTAGGAGTTGGGAGTGAGTGTTTAGACACTGTCAGAGCAACTGGACAGATTACTTTTACATGTGTTGAATTTAATAATTAAGCAAAAAAAAATTAGAGGCTTATGAATTGTGTCTGCTTTTTATTTCATATTTTAGTAAATACGTTTGTATCAAATTGATAAAACTATCATTCTATGAAAGGAGTTCTGGTGGTGTAGTGCCTAAGGCACTTGAGTGCTAAGCAGAATGTTGGCAGTTCAAATCCACCAGCCACTCTACAGAAGGAAGATGGGACAGTCTACTTCTGTAAAGATTTACCGCCTCAGAAACCAGTGGGGGGTCACCATGGGTCAGAATTGACTAGATGGCAGTGAGTTTGTGTGGTTGCTTTTTTTTTTTTTTGGTTTTATCAGTCTATGACAGATTGAAAACAAGTCAAAACAAAAACTAGCCCACTTGCCCTGTACCAAAATTGCCTCTGATTTTTCAACTTTTTAAAGAAAATAGGTACAATACAGAAAAAGAGAGGTACCGTTATTAGCTCTTACCTGCTTATATTCCTAGATGAAAGATGAAAGGAATGCTCAATGGTTTGGCTCATTTTTGCTATTGAGTCATTTTATGTCTGAGCATAACTTTCCCATAATCTTCTCCCCACTGCACAGATGGCTAGTCTTGAAACTTTCCCTTCCTCCCCCACCACACATATTTCTGCCTTTGTCTCCAAGTTCCTTTTCTAACACAATCAACTTTATCTGGATATGTATTTAATTTGCTTCCTCTCAGATTGGGCAGAATTAGAGAGAGGCTTTCTAATGGCTCTTCTGTGGGTACTCCCTGAAAAGAAACCAGATTTATTTATGATGCCTTTTGGCTAGGTGTTTGATTTCCTTCAGGAAACATCACCAGATTCTTTAAAGGTTTGTGTATGTTCTGTATCTGGCCTGAAGTCATGTTCTCTTAAATGGTGATCAAAGGCACAGGCATACCAAGTCAGTCATACAAAATGTATTCTATTTATATTTCCAAGCAACGTGTATTGCTTGGAAGTTGCTTTTTAGATTTCTAGTTTTATAAGCGCCATGTATTGCAGAAAGTTACCAAAAATCTTCCTCTACTATAACCATGTGCATTTAAGTTGTCCCTCCTATTTTCTTCCTTGAAACTCAGAAAGGGCTATCACTACCCAAATTTATTTGCTTATTTATCTATATAACACATACATTAGAAGTTTAAGTAGCATATATGGTAAGATATATTGTTAAACTGGAAGTAAGCCTACATCATAAAAAATTAGAAACCCTAATACATGAAATATTTGTTTACAGGGTGATCATGCTCAAGGCAAATTAAATGAATCTTAATTTTTTTTTCCTGGCTATTGATTTTCTTGGTGTACATGTAGTCCTCTCAAATCATCAACCTCTCGGTTATTTTCAAAGTAGAGTATTCAACATATTTACAGAGACTGCCTCATCATCTCTCTAATATAAACATTGACCTTTTGCCAAAAGTGAATATATAAATCAAGGGCAGTTTTTTGTGATACCATGTTAAGCTAATGGGTAATGTCAGGGCTTCCTTATAAGAAGTTTTTGAAGAAGTTGAGGGTGATTTTTCATGTTCTTCTAGGCAAAATTACATCTCTGTACACTCAAGGGGGCCAAAGGATAGTTTATTGATTATCCAATAGATAATTTATTATTATTATTTTTAATTAAAGGAAACATTACACAGTTGTCAAATAGGAAAACATTATCAAGACGGAGAATTTGCTCAAAATAAACAAAATCTTAACAAATGGGATCAACATGAGTTAGAGTACACTTGTTGGCAATAGCTTGGGATTTTGTTGTTGTTGTTGTTTTTGGTTTTAGCAGTCATTTGTCAATCTATTTAGAATTTCCTTCAAAATCAAAGTTAAGAAGAGTACATTTGATGAGTTTATGTAGAAATAACACTTTGAATTAAGGTTATTATTTTATGAATGAGAAGCATGAGAATAATTACCTGGAAATATTAAGCCAGGGAAATTTATGGAACTGGTGTTGGTTACAAAAAAAAAAAAAAAAAAAAGCAAGAAAGGAAGGAACCTGGCAAGTTCTACACATTTTGAACAGGTTTTCAGTTGAGTGACCCAGAGTACTCAGAGATAAAGGGAAGTCTTTAATTCAAGACTCTAAAAACCAAATTCACTGCCATTGAGTCAATTCTGACTCACAGTGACCCCAATGGGTTTCCAAAGTGGCAAATCTTTATGAAAGTAGATTGCCCCATCTTCCTTCCACAGAGCAGCTGGTGGGTTTGAACCACCAACCTTTGAGTTAGCAGACAAATGCCTTGGTCAGTATTCATCACCAAAACCATAATTCAAATGTGCCAATACAATGACTTGGGTCAGGTGTACCTTAGTTCTCAAAGTGGCAACTTTGGTTTGAATACTTTAAAGAGGTCTTTTGCAGCAGTTTGTCCATGGCAATGCACTGTTTGCTTTCTTGACTGTTGTTTCCATGGATGTTGATTGTAGATCTGAGTAAAATGAAAATGGTTGCAGCAGTGCATTAACAGGGAACTACCAGATATACAGCTGGTTTCAGAAGAGGATGTGGAATGAGGGATATCAATGATAATCTCAGATGGATCTTGGCTGAAAGAAAAACAAAACTAGAGAGACGTTTACCTGTGTTTTATTGACTATATAAAGGCACTTGATAGTGTGGATCAGAACAAATTATATATGGCATTTCAAAGAATGTGAAATCCAGAACACATAATTGTGCTCCTGTGGAACCTGTACATAGACCAAGAGGCTGTTGTTTGACCTGAACAAGGGGATATAGTGTGTTTTGAACTCAAGAAAAGTGTGTCTCATCATTGTATCCTTTCACCATATTTATTCAATCTGTATGCTGAGCAAATAATCCAAGAAGCTGGACTTTATGAAGAAGAATATGGCATCATAATTGGAGGAAGATTCATTAACAACCCATGATATGCAGATGACACAAACTTGCTTGCTGAAAATGAAGAATACTTGAAGCACTTACTGATGAAGACCACAGACTATAGTCTTCAGTATGGACTACACCTCAACATAAGGATTACAGAAATCCTCACTTGGAGCAATAAGCAGCATCATGATAAATGAGAAAAGACTGAAATTGTCAAAGATTTCATTTTACTTGTATCCACAATCAACACCCACTGAAGCAGCAGTCAAGAAATCAAATGACATATTACACTGGGTAAATCTATTGTGAAAGACCTGTGATAGTATTCAAAACCAAAGATGTCACTTTGAGGACAAAGGTTCACTTGACACAAGCCATGGGATTTTCAATCACCTTATTCACATGAGAAAGCTGGACAATGAGTAAGGAAGACCAAAGAAGAATCAATGCATTGGAATTGTAGTGTTGGTATAGAATATTGAAGAAGGAACAAATCTATCTTGGAAGAAGTAAAGACAGAATGCTCCTTAGAAGCAAGGCTGGAAAGACTTCATCTCACGTATTATGGACATATTGTCAGGATGGACCAGTCCTTGGAGAAAGACATCATGCCTGGTAAAGTAGAGGGTCAGTGAAAGACATGAAAGTAGAGGGTCAGTGAAAGACAGGAATACCATCAACAGGATGGATTGGCATAGTCTCTGCAATAATGGGCTCAGTCATAGCAACAGTTGTGAGGATGGCACAGGATTGGGCAGTGTTTCATCCTATTGTGCATCAGCTTGTTATGAGTTGGCACTGACTTGACAGCACCTAACAACAAAAATACATATTGTTCAGTGATGTTGTTACATTATTCACAACATTCTTTTCACTTCTATTCTAGTTGTTAAGTTACCATCAACCTAGTCTCACAGCCCTCCCAACATTCTATTCTATGATGTAGAGTATTTGTTGACCATTTAGTTTCATATAACTGATTTTTTTTTTTTTTTAACAGAGCACAGTACTAAAAGGCTATGTTCATTACTTTATAAGCTAGTCTGTTATTTAGCTGAAAGGTGACTTGAGGGGATTTAAAGAATATCTCAGGGAAATAGCCTTGGGGATTCCTCCTGTCTCACAGGGTGCAGTAAGTCTGGAATCTTTGAGAATTTCAAGTTTGGCTCCACCTTTTTCTCCCTCTCTATTAGGATCTGTCTACTGAGGCCCTGATTAGAACATTCAGTAATGGTTATCAGGCACCATCTAGCTTTTCTGGTCTCAGGGTAGAGGAGGTGGCAGTTCAGGTAGTTCTATAGTAGACCAATTCCTTTTCTGAATCTTGGGTTTCCTTCTTCCTCTTTTTCTCCAGGTAAGTAGGGACAAGCAGTTATATTTTATGCTACTTTCAAGCTTTTAAGATCCCAGATGCTACTCATCAAACTAGCATGTAGAACATAAACTTTCTGGATTGTATTATGCCAATTGACCCATGATTTATCCCACAAGACTATAGTCTGAAGTCTTCAAACCAAGAAAACTAACCCTGTACAGTAATTGGTTATGTCTAAGAAGTATCAGTTTCTGAGCTGTGGAAAGGATTCAAGTTGCCTTTGTTAGCTTTGAAGATGGGAAGAGGGAGTCATGAACCAAGGGATGCAGTTGACTTCTAGACTGTGGAAATGGTAAGAAAATTGATCAAACCAACAGCTCACAGAAAGGAAGATAGTCCAGTCAGTGCTATGATTTTAGCTTAATAAAACCCATGTCAGACTTCTGACCTACAGAATTGTAAGATTAGAAAATGTGTGCTGTTTTAATCCACCAAGTTTGTGGTAATTTGTTACAGCAGCCATAGGACACCAATATGAGTCTTTACACATATTCCATCGTGGATAGCAGCATGCTAGCAGAGGCTGCACTGCTCATCTGTTAGATCTGGCCCTGCTGACATCTGTGGCTTCCTTGGCCAAGGGGATACCTCAAACTATGGAGGTCATCATAATCCACTAACTCTTTATTGTTTAGATTTCAAGTAGGAAAGAATTTTAGGTTTCAGGTAGGAAAGAATTTTTTCCCAGCAAGAGTATCACTCTGTGGATAAAACAGACTCCTTTCTAAGTAAACTTTCTCTATTTTCTCTTATTAAAAACTTAACCTCCTCTTTCCTCTATGGCAATGAACAAATGCTTGCGTCTAAACTGAAAAAGTTGTGGTCATAATCAAATTGCTATTGGCATGACAGAAAATCTCTTCAAAATTTTCAAATCCTTTGCACTCTACTCATTCCCTTAAGTGTGTGTTATGTAAGCCAAATGACTTCCTGAAAAAAAGCAGAGGGTATTATAAATGCCACTGTGATTTCTTGCCTTCATTTGTTATTGGAAGAAAAAAAAAAACTAAATTTCATTACAAGGAGTGAAAATGAGAAGTAATTCTTTCCCTATCCATGTATAAGGACTCACAGAACTCCATAGTTAAGCATCCCTTTTTTTTGTTGTTGTTGTTAGGTGACATCAAGTCAGCTCCGACTCACAGCAACACTGTGCACAACAGAACAAAATATTGCCTGGTCTGTGCCAGCCTCATAATCCTTGCTATGCTTGAGCCCATCATTTCAGCCACTCTGTCAATCCATCTCAGTGAGGGTCTTCCCCTCCTTTGCTGACCTTCTACTTTACCAAGCATGATATTCTTTTCCAAAAAATAGTGCCTTCTGACAATATGATCAAAGTAGGTGAGACGAAGTCAGGCCACTCTCACTACCAAGGAGCATTCTGGCTGCACTTCTTCTGGGACAGTTCTTCTGGCAGACCATGGTATTATTTTCAGTATTCTTTGCCAACACCACAACTCAAAGGTATCAATTCTTCTTTGGTCTTCTTATTCATTGTTTAGGTTTCATGTGCATATGAGGTGATTGAAAATACCATGGCTTGGGTTAGGCACACCTTAGACTTCAAAGTGACATCTTTGCTTCTTAACACTTAAAGAGGTCTTTTGCAGCAGATTTTTCCAGTGCAATACGATATCTGATTTCCTGACTGCTACTTCCATGGATGTTGATTGAGTATCCAAGTAAAATGAAATCTCTCACAACTTCAATCTTTTCTCCTTTTCTCCTGATGTTGCTTATTAGTTCAGTTGTGAGGATTTTTGTTTTCTTTATGTTGAGATCTAATCCATACTGAAGGTTGTAGTCTTTAATCTTCAACAGTAAGCGCTTCAAATCATCTTCACTTTCAGCAAGCAAGGCTGTATTATCTGCATATTGCAGATTGTTAATGAGTCTTCCTCCAATCCTGTTGCTGCGTCCTTCTTCATATAATCCAGCTTCTGGCATCATCTGCTCAGCATACAGACTGATTCAGTATCATGATAATAAGCAACCATAGGCTAAGTTAATACCAAAGTGATTTCTAAAGACATGGATCTCAAAATGTTAGTCCTAAATAGGATATGGTAGCTCTGGTAGCATAGTGGCTAAAGCACTTGACTGCTAACCAGAAGGCTGGCGGTTCAAACCCACCAGCCACTCCTCAGAAGGAAGGTTGGGCAATCCTACTTCTATAGTGATACTGCCTCAGAAACCCAAGGAGGGGTCGCTATGAGTTGGGACCGACTCAATGACAAACAACAACAACAACAACAAATAGGTTATAGGGCTTTGTGGTTGTTTTTTTTTTTCCTAATTATGAATTTTAATTTTGATAAGTCACTCCCAAATAGATAACATTTTCTTCTGGGGGGAAAAAGGAGTCTTTAGAGGAAAAAAATCATATCAATAAAAGGGAAAATCTGCTCTGATCTGTTTATTTATTTCTCTCTTCCCTTGTTGCAGGAAGGATTTAAGGTGCCTTGTTCCTGTCTAAGTTCCTAGAACTTGGTTAATTAAATCTCCTGAAAATGTAAATTAAAATGCAGTAACATTATTTGACAAATGAGACCAAATCATTATCATCTTTTGAATAATTATGTGATTGGGGATGTCTACATCATATTTATCTAATCTGCAATTAAATCATTTATATATGCAATTAGATCATTTCTATGTGCAATATATAAATTTGCATCATCAATAACAGGAAATGTGGCCAATGGCCAAGTTTGTTGCAAGAACAAAATAGCCTGTGTCAGGAGGAAGGGTCACCAATGATGTTCTAATTGAAATGCTACAAATTAAACAAAGGCATAACTCAATGTATTCAGCTAGCAAGTGACACAAAGATCCTCACATTGAACTGGCAGTATTTTGTTTACCCTTTTCTACATATTCTGTAGCACACACTTATCTCGTGAAATATCACTGTTAATCACTGAAGTAATGGCTTTCTAGATAGTTTATAATCTCTGTTGGGAGAAGTGTCTACTTTGCTGTATAAACTTCAACTAGCATTGATATCATAAATTTCCAGGTACAATTTCAAATGGTAAAAAAAAAAAGTACTTACTAAGCACCTAATACTGAAAATACCATGGACTGCTAGAAAACAAACAAATCTGTCTGGAAGAAGTATATCCAGAATGCTCCTTAGAAGTGAGAATATCCAGACTTCTCACTGACTTTGGTCCTGTTGTCAGAAGGGACCAAGTTACTGGAGAAAGATACCATACTTGGTAAAATAGAGGGTCAGCAAAAAAGGGGAAGACCCTCAACAAGATGGATTGACACAGTGGTTCAAATGATGGGCTCAAGCATAGCAAGGATTTTGAGAACAACACATGACTAGGCAGTGTTTGGTTCTATTGTGCATAGGGTCTCTATGGATTGTGCCAACTCAATGGCACCTAGCAACAACAACAGCATCTAATATGTGCCAAGTGCTGTGCTAAGGTACATGTAGTAATAAGACTGTTAGTCTACAAACTACAGGGTCTGCTAGGCAAGTGTCTTTCATTATATTATTTAACTAAATTTAAATCTAACTGAATCCAACCAAAAAAAAAGTAGAATTAAGGCTACACTTCTACCTCTCTTTGGGTCATACAAAATTCCGGAAGACTTCTGTGTCACTAGAATCTCAGAAATGTCGAGTTATCAAGCCAACACCAACATCAAAGTCAACGCAGTCCTTGAATTCTGCCAGCTCTCCATGCTTCTCTTGAGACACAAGACTTTGCAGAGGGATGGAGCCCCAGTGCCTGGGCCCAGTCTCCTGAAGGCACATACAACCACTTCTCCTGAGAACTGGCCACCTACCTGGGGTGAACCAAGCGGTGCCTAGGTCTTTACTATTCCTGCAGACTTCTAACTTTTACCTCTCCCCAGACTGGAGAAAATCTCTTCTCTTCTCCTCTCCTTTTGAACTGAAGAGTCACCTTCCTGTTTCTCCCTCCTCTCCCAGACAAATAGGTAGTATCACTGGTGAGTTTAGATTTACCCATAAGAACAGAAGTACTGTTGACTCCAAGTAGCTTTGACTTTCCCCACCCATGACTACTCCTGCCTTCAAATAGCTCCCTTTCCCACCCTTCAGAAAAAGACTTGAAAACATCTTTGAAAAGGAGAGAGGGTATAAAAAAAACATAATGAGAACAAACAGAAGTCAATAGCTCAATAAATTAGTCTGCCCTCATAGAAGATGTGACTTCAATCTTTAAAGAGCTAGGAAACTAGTCTTTAAAATTCAGAAGTCTAATGAAGACAAAAAACACAGCCAATAGAAGGTTTTATGTCCCTATAAACTATAGTCATATATTTCTTCTGCATAGTTCCTTGTGTTTATTCAATTCTCAATTAACTAATAGGTGCTTAATAAATGTTCTCTTAGACTAATAATGAAAAGTTAATAAATAAATAGCTATATAATTTGTATTACTATTGTTAACATTTCAAAGCCTATATAAATTAGTGTGCTTACATAATTTTCTTATATCAAAGTGTATTAAGGTAATTATTTTTTCACTTTCTAATTAAAAACACATAATAAATATTATACTATTTTTGTTATTATAATAACAACAAAAGCAAAGAAATTTGATTCTTCAACTCATACAACCTTCCTGAGAATAAACCTGTAATTTCCAGTGAAATATTGATATTGATAACACTATTACTTGAAATATTGATGAGAGTTAGTGGGTCCTGATAATTCACTTGTAGGGAAAACCAAGCCGGAATAGTGTTCACGAAAACTTAGTATGGGTTAGCTGTTTGTAGTAGTTATGTTTGTGTGTCAACTTGGCTGGGCCTGGTTGAATGGCTGGGCAGCTGGTGGTAGTTATTCCCCATGATGAGATTGGCAATCAACTCCATGGTGGGATCTACCACAAGCAGCTGACCAGTTGCCTTTGGGATGTGGTCTGCTTCCTGTATTTAAGGAGAAGCCTTGGGAATGGTTTCTAGCCTATGGACACTTGGACCCTGCATGTAACCATGTTGTTGCTCAGCAGACTGCTATGCTCTGCCAACCTTGAGACTTACAATGGACTTAAGTTAATGGCCTGCCATCTGGTTTGGTAACATCGGGACTGTGCCTTTTTATTTGTCAACCTTGGAGCTTCTCAGCCTCAACAGCCAGCAGCTGTCTGAGTGAAGAAACGCCTCTAGCTCCAGTGGACTGGGAGCAGGAGGCAGAGCTGGACCCCAAGGTTGAGGGCTTTCACCCAGCCCCTAGAACCTGGCACTTTGAACTTGGACTTAAAGCCTCCAAACTGTAAGAATAAACTCCTATTTGTTAAGATCATCCCACTTGTGGTATATTCTTGTCAGCACCGCACTAGGTAACCAGAACACTGTTGTACTAAGTGATTTACATCATGATTTTATTTCACCCTGGCAGTGATTTCCACATTTCAGACATACAAACTGAAGGTGAGACAGGTCAGATAACTTACCAACCAAACATGGTTGTAGAATATGTATGTGGCTTGGCCAAGGCAATCTTGTTGGAGGGTGTGTTGGTGATTCATGGGATCCAGAAGAGTGGTCTTAAGGCTGCATTTGAAGTGAGGAGTTCAAACCCACCAGCCACTCCTCAGAAGGAAGACTGGGCGATCTATTTCTGTAGAGATACTGCCTCAGAAACCCAAGGAGGGATCGCTATGAGTCGGATCTGACTTGATGGCAGTGAGGTTTTTTTTTTTTTTTTTAATTCTGTTTCTACTGAAGAGTAGAAGATTGTTTAGGATACTACTGGCTGATAGAGATTGTAGGGCTATAGTCCCCCACACACATACACCTCCCCCAAAGTATTGTTGGTACCATTACCACAATCCACAGTCAGAACTCAAGTCAGAGAAAGTCTGATACTGGAATCCATGCATTGAGCTGTACTGAGAGTCTTGGCACTTCATAGATCAGCAGTTTAGTCTGTCATTTCTAACCTCCAGTCCATACCATGTTGATTGTCCCTTCCACTATTCCAGAGGGATCTCTGGTGGTGCAGTGCCTAAGGCATTTGACTGCTAACCAAAAGGCTGGCAGTTCAAACCCACCAGCCACTCCTCAGAAGGAAGATTGGGCAATCTACTTCTGTAGAGATACCTCCTCAGAAACCCCAAGGAGGGGTCTCTATGAGTTGAACAGACACCATGGCAGTGTTTTTTTTTTTTTTTTTTTTTTGGTACTGTTCCAGATACTGTGCTAGGCTAGGGGCACAGAAGTGAAATGGTAGCCTGTGAGATAGCCTTAGAAAGAGGTACTCCTGGAACTCCCAACTCCCTGGGTGGGATTCAACCAAGTCTTGCCTTGTCCTGTGTTCAGGGTCATGCTGAAATATAACATGAGCAATTTCACACAATTTATTCTTCCTTACAGAGGCAGCATCTTATAGTGTTTAATAGGGACTGATGAGCCCAATTGCCTGGAGTTAAATCCCAGCTTTATTAATGATTAGGTGTATGACCTTGTGGGAAATGCATTCAACCTCCTGGTGCTCCAGTTTCCTCATTCTTAAACTAGGGATTGCAATACTACCTGTGTTATAGGGCTGTATAATATTGAGTGACTTAAACAAGCAAACTTACATGCCTGGTTTATATAAGAGGTGGTTTTAGAGTCCAGCAAAAGGAATTTGCGTCTCAAAGTTTTTGTTGTTTACCAATCAACACATTGCAAACATGAGTTAAAGGAGGCCTTCAAACCAGTTCTTCTTGGTTTCCTCATTAAAGCATAACTGGGGCAGATTTGAATTTGTAAAATGTGAGTGTAGAATGATAAATGAAGAGGAAAAATTATGGATTGAAGCCCTGCTAGAAACTCAATCTCCCTCCTAGAAAATAAAGGCATTATGCACGTTGCATAACAACCAAATCTCTTGATTGGTAGAGTTGGAAACAACGATGCTTGGCCCAAAAACAGAAGCCAACCACAATGCCTTGAATGTGTCACTCTCCACAGTCCTGGTAATAATCCAGTCTTCCATATCAGGTTACTGTAAAGGCTCATTATGCCTCTTTTGAGTCTCCCATTCTAGGGCTTTGACCAGTAATTTTTCCCATTCTGTTTATCATGCCAGTACACCCATGTTTGCTAAATTCAAATCTGTTCTGATTTCACTACTTCACTGGCCATCATTGAAGCAGCTTTAACGAGTATGAAGTCCTAAGTTAGATACATCAAAGTGGAGCCTTTTGGTCACCTTAGTATAGCAGTGCTAAGAGGCTCTTTGTGCAAGATCTGTTTTCATTCTTTAGAATAGTATATTTTTCATAGTTCCTAGCAATTAGATGAATAATCATATAAACTTAAGTCACTTAAAAAATGGCATATCTAAAGTCATTTATACAAGCTAAAAATGACATCTCCTCACTAATAAACACTGAAAATGTTGGCTCAAATACAAGAGGTCACCAAAGCCAAACTGCAGACAAAATGAGAATCTCTTCAAGGAAGAAAGAGATTCCTTACCTTTCTGCAAGACAGTGCCACAGTGGAACAACAATTTGCCAGTAGTTGCAACAAACCAAAAGTGAAACTGGAACTGGAGCTAAGATGATGCAATACTTGGAAAATCCAGTCATTCATTTATTTATTCTTTGCTCAGTAGCAACAGCTAATTTTCACAGTCACCTTTGTTTTTTGGTTCAACATCCTGAATTTATAACAACAGTTAAATTTTTATCACCATCTTGTTGACAACATCCTATACCAAGACCGCATACTTTCCTACTTGCAAACATGTGTTGAAATATGACAATGAATAAATAAATTATATATATGCTGCTATATTTGCACATATTTAGATACTTTATATTTTAATGGTAACTCTTGATAGAATAGAACATATGTAAAGTAGCAAATCAAGCACTTTACCGGGAAATACCTGCTCTATTTTTACAAGCAGTGGAGTGAGGGTTAGGAGGGAGAGATTGAACAGGGAGAGTTATCATCTCATGAAGGAGTCAAAAGTTGGCAAAATAATAACTCAAAGCAACTGGAAGAACTCACAGTCAAATATAGGTGAAAAACCACAACGAGTCTAGAGCAGTGAAGGTCAACACAAATATATTTTCTGTTTTGAGGGTCAGAGATGAGGGACTAAATAAATGGAGAAACAATCCAGGGGCTGTGGAGCAAAGTGGGAAGAAGGAGTCTACTTAATGTTCCAATAAAATGTCAGGTTTGAACTATGGTCAGAAAGAGATAGGAGGAAGAGAAAATCATCAAAGAAGTATAACATGATTCACAATACTTAGAACCAGGTAACCTTGGGTCTGTGCCCAAGGAACAGGTGACCAGGAACAAAGATTAGCCTGCCTGAACACCAAGCCTCCCAAGAATTAAAATGACATGACAATGGTAAGAATCAAGATCATGGGCCTCATATGATTTCAGGGTGGGTGACATTTTAAGAATGTCCTGAAGAGAGTATCTGGCTAGAATCTGGGATGGAGTCAAGAAAGCTAAGGGGAAAAAAAAAAAAAAAAAGACTGGCTGCTCTTTTGTTTGTTTGAGAGGATATAAATTTATATAAATATGTTAATCTAAGCATGCATCTTTGAGAACTTCTGGAGTACTTCACTCACTGAAACCAGTGGCAAAGGAAGGTGATGAAGATCAAAGACTACAGCATTCAGTATGGATTCTATCTTAACATAAAACAAAAATCCTCACTGGACCAATAAGCAACACATGGTAAGTGGAGAAAGGATTGAAGTTGTCAAGAATTTCATATTATTTGGATCCATAATCAATGCCCACAGAAGCAGTAGTCAAGAAATCAAAGGACATATTGCATCAGGCAAATCTGCTTCAAAATATTTCTTTGAAGTGTTAGAGAGCAAAATTATCACTTTGAGGACTAAAGTGCACCTGACCCAAGCCATTGTCTTTTACTAGCCTCATATGCATGTGAAAGCTGAACAATGAATAAGGAAGACCACAGAGAACTGGTGCATTTGAATTGTGGTGTTGGTGAAGAATTTTGAATACACCATGGTCTGCCAGAAGAATGAAAAAAATCTATCTTGGAAGAAATAGAGCTGGAATGCAAGAATGGCCAGACTTTGTCTGTTGTCCTTTGATCATGCTATCAGAAGGGACCAGCCCCTGGAGAAGGATATCGTGCTTGGTAAAGCAGAGGGTTAGCAAAAAAGGGGAAGACCCTCAATGAGATGTATTGGCTGTAACAATGCACTCAAGCAGAGCAAGAACTGTGAGGATAGCACAGGACCAGGCAGTGTTTCTTTTTGTTGTCCATAGGGTCACTATGAGTTGAAACCAACTCAGTGGCATCTAACAACAACAATTTTTACAAAAGCAGACTGCCACAGCTTTTTCCTGCCAAGTGACTGGTGAGTTTGAACAACTGACCTTTTGGTTAGCATCCAAGTGCTTTGACCACTGCACCATCAGAGCTCCTTGAGATGAATGTAACCCAGTCAATTAAGTAATGCTAGGACTGGGCATAGGAGCTCTGGTAGCATAGTGCCTAAGGCACTTGAATGCTAACCAGAAGGCAGGCGGTTCAAACCTATCAGCCACTCCTTGGAAGGAAGCTTGGGCAATCTACTTCTGTAGTAATACTGCTTTGGAAACCCAAGGAGGGGTCACTATGAGTCAAGGCCCACTCGACGGCACATAACAACAACAATAGGACTGGACATGCTTTTCTGTTCCTATGTTAAGAAATACTGGGGCAAGGCATAAAAAATTTAGCTACTTGTTCCAAGAAATAATTGCTCCTAGATGATAAGATTGTGATTCAACCAAAGGAATTTTCTCATCAAGACTTGTTTCAAGACCCTCTCCTAACTATGTCCATCCATCCAAAGCTATTATGCCGTAAATTCTTCTCAATCCCAATCAGTTCACTGCCTTACAAGATCCACCTGCAAATCACTCAACTCAGGCCCTAAAATTCTATACATACTCTTCCTTTAGCTTTTCTTAAAGACCCTGAGAGGCACAAATGGCTTACAATCAACTACCAGGTAAAGGTCAGTTGTTAGAACCCACTCAGTGATGCCATGGAAGAGAGGCCTGGTGATCTCCTTCCATAAAGATTATAGCCAAGAAAATCCTACAGAGCAGTTCTACTCTGTGACCTCTATGGGGTGTCCAGGTGTTGGAAATGACTCAATAGTAATGGGCTTTTGAGGTGGGAAGGATTAGTTTTGCTTGATTTAAAAAAATCAGGGCTGGATTGTGGCAAATTGCATGTTGTTGAGTGCTTTCTCCTGTTGTGTGGACTGTCATCCTGGGTTACAGTGTCAGAGGCCAGAGAAGACCACAAAGCTGACTTCTTCACCTGACCTCTGTTGCTGTGGTCTTCAGTGGGATGGAAATGGGCTTGATGAAAGCTAACACAGAATGCTGTCCAATTTAGTCTGGATCATAAGCACCCATGCACACACAAAAAAACAGTCTTTAAATTAGTGTTTAGAGCTAATAGAAATTAGTCACAATATCTGGGGATAGAAAATTGGTCACTAAAGTTTTGACTTTATACGAAAATGTTTTCAGTGTGTATGAATATTGATCAAGTTGCCAGTGATGTTTCTTACAAAGGGTTTGTAGAAGGTTTTCTAAACAAAATCGTGTTCTGATGCTACAGCCTATAATGCAGCACATACAAGTAAAATCTTCCAAGGAGAACTCAGAGTCCCTACCTGACACAAACAGTTAATGTGCTCAGCTGCTAACTGAAAGGTTGGAGGTTCGAGTCTGCCCACAGATGCCTCAGAAAAAAATCTGGCTATCTACTTCTGAAAAAAAAAAAAAAAATCATCCATCAAATATCTTATGGAGCAAAGTTCTACTCTGACACACAATACCATGGGATTGACTCCATGGCAATGGATGTGGTATATAAAGGAAACATAGTAAGCTTCCCATTGATGAAACTATGAATCAAATACCAATTTAGAGATATAGTCTCTATTGACCTTCCAATATATGTCTCTAACAAGTCCATTTGCTTGGTTAAATTCATATTTAAATTTATCAGGAGTCATTTCTCTGTACTGCAGTTCCAATTGCCTCCGTGAGACCAGAAGTAATGAATGGTGCCCAGCTACCACCACTGAACATTTTAATTAGGACCCAATTGATGAATCCTGATTAAAAGGAGGGAAAATGTGGACAGAACATTAAATTCCTATGGCAACCAGACTTATTTTATTCATTGGTACTGAGGGAATGCCCAAATCTATTGTTCAGAAATAATCTTTAAACCTCTAGCTAAAACTATCCGTGAAATCATCTGTAAACAAAACAACAATTTAGCACATTTAATTAAGAATGTCAGCCATGAGCATTTCACTCTTTTAAAGAATCATCTCTATGTGATGAAACTACAAGCAGTAACTCTAAAGCACAGATAAGAACTTTAAGGGACATAGAGGGTAAAAGATAATGGTGATGAAGCAATGTGGGTCAAGATCATGAGAAAGGTAACACAATGTGAAGAATTTAACCAATGAGATTGACCTGTACATGTAAAATTGTTGAAGAGTATATGTTCCATTGTGTTTTTTTTACCAAAAATTTAAAATATCCATAACAGAAAAAAAAAAAAATCATTTCTGTTTGAATTTCTTGATATTTTCCTTAAATTTCATTTATTCATCATAATGTACCATATGCCTTAGGAAGGACAACCTCATTGGTAGTTAAAAAGTAAAGTTAACTTCACAAGTTAAAAAGGAAAATGGCTCAGGCAGGGAAGAAGGAAGGTACTTTTTAAGAGTAAAATTGTGAAGCCATGCAGAGGACAGCAGGAGGGGAAACATCAGACAGTCAAGCAGATGGCCGAGCCAGCAGGTAAGCCACACAACATGCCACTCTAATTGATTGGAATCACACCTGTTGTTTCTATAGTTTCAGGAAAAGTTGATCTTAAAGTTGCCGGAATTAGTATTAGTAGAATTCAATGAGGAACCTGGAATTGCAACCCTGGCCATACATTGCTGCCTTCTGGAGATCTTTCTCTGGAGTTACAAGGGAATGTTAAGGGCATAACTGCTCACTGTTCGTGAAGAAAAGATTAAGATACTATTTTCAGGGAAATATATCCAATTGCAGAGTAATGAGAGACTTATTTTTATTAAAAATGAAAAGTTAGCTATAGAGCCATTCAAGGCAAAGATCTGTCCTATGCCTTGCAGCACACTAAACCAACTGCTATTGAGTCAGCACTGACTCATGGCACCCCCATGAGTGTCAGAATAAAACTGCACTCCTTAGGGTTTTCAATGGCTAATTTTTTTTTTTTCTGAAGTAGATTACCAGCACTTTCTTCTAAGGCACCTCAGGGTTGAATCAAACCTCCAACCTTTCGGTTAGTTAGCAGTCAAGCATGTTAGCCATCTGCACAACTCAGGGTCTTCTTGTAAGTATAATACATGGCCCATAATAAGTATTCTAATTCCTATTGAATAATACACTGTATTTTGCAACTCTGATCTCATTTGAGTGAACCAAAAAGAATTACTATAATGCAATTCCTTATGATTCAGTGAAATATATGTATATATATATGGCATTGATTGCCTGGAACACTTTGGATGCAACTTCTTAAGATAGAAGCCACAGCAATATAAACATTCCAATTCAGAAGTATTAAGATCCTGGGTACACAGACTAGTAATATCTAGCATTAATAGAAGTATGTGCAGGGTTTATGGAGCTGTCAGTTAATCAGAGTCAGACTGCATCAGTCATTGAACTGTGGGCAAGTGTTGTTTGACAGGTAGGCCACAGTTACAGGTAAGATGATGAGTAGTGGATAACCAAAAGGACAGAGAACACCAGTTGGCTGGTAGCCATTGAATAAATGTGTTGGGTTCAGGATAGTGAGGGCAGGCAAGAGCTATGTTTGTATTGGGGTGGAGAATAGCATGTAAGTTGCTGCAGTGAAGTGAATTCCTTGATATGGCCCTTCTAGCCATAGACCTAAGGAGCTCTGGTGGTGCAGTGCCTAAAGCATTTGGCTGCTAACCAGAAGGTTGGCGATTCAAACCCATCAGTTGCTCTGTAGTAGGAAGAGGAGCAATCTACTTCCGTAAAAATTTACTGCCTCGAAAACCCATCTGGGGTCTCTGTGAGTCAGACTCAACTTGATGGCAGTGAGTTTGGTTTTGGTTTAGCCATAGACCTACATTTTGTGATGTATTATAAATCCTAGCTTCTGTGCCTGTGGTTATGGTCCCATATTGGAATGAATTGTCTGTTGCGCTGATGAGGCAGCGTTAGTTAGGGTGGGATGTATCTTGAGTCCCACCTTGCTGGAGGGTGTGACTGAAGTCACCACCCTTAGTTTCCTTGAGGGGTATATACATGAACGCTCTGGCAAATGTCACTCTTTTACGCTGGATCCTGCATCTGGTCCGTCATCATATCATTCCTGATTCTTGGGACTTGAGGCAGCAGCCAGTCATCTGATCTGCTGATTTGGGCTCATCAGCCCCTACAACCATGTGAGTGAGGAGAATCTTCCAGATTTGGGACTAGCCAGACTCCACAGCCACTTGAGCCATTTCCTTGGCAGTCTGAGAGTTCCATGAGATCTTACAGCAAGATACAGAACCCTAAGACAGGAGGGAGAATTCTAAGGGGAGGAGTAGTAGTTAATGTTAGAGATGATGGAGTGGTACAGCAGTTTGGAAAAGTGGGACATTTGAGACATCTTTAACTTCCACCTCACAGAGAACTAGACTTGTGCTGATCCTCTTAAAGGAAATTATTCCAGCAGTTTTAAATGCCATGTTGAGGTCAATAGGATTGGGAATAGTTCACTTGCTTAGAATAACCCCTTATCCTGCATTCCTTAAAATGTGAGTGAGTTTTTTATTGTTTAGTGTTGATTCTGCTGTACCAAACAATGGCCTATTTTACATCATAAACTCCTAGATATTAGAGGTCTGTCTATTTAGCCTTCACAGTCATAGCCTAGTAGCACATCACCTCCATGCAGAGCCATGCTATAAAAGCCAGTGTTTTGAAATGAAGATACCTAATGAAGAAGCTGAAATAACTATGGTTACAGATATCTGGGGACATCTTGGTTGGTGCTTTTATTTTTAAGGCATTTCTATTGATGAATTATGAAGAGATATTAATCTCTCCTTAGTACACAGGACACAATGCCCAGCACCAGAGCTCCACTTTACAAATCATTTTACCATTACCCTGAGCAGCTCTAACACATCAACAACCAGTGCAAGTGCATTTGCTTTATTTTAAGGTAGAATATTTATTTTGGATAATGGATTATTAAATAGATATGTATCATTTATCTCCGCAAGTCATTTTATTGGGAATGATTTATAGCACATCAACAGCCATTGCAAATGCATTTGCTTTCTTTTGAGGGCTGCTCATTTTATTATGAATGGCTTACTGAGCAGAGAAAAGCCAATTGCAGAGAACCTGCTTTCTCAAGCCATGATATTTTACAAGGGTTGCCTTATAAATATTTTGTAAATTACTTATAAATCTCTCTCTGACAAAATTTCCTAACACCCAACTAATGTCCCGATTCTAGCTGGCCATTATGGGAAAGGGGACACCCATGAACAGGAGTCTGAGATCTGCCCTCCTTCACATTAAATGTGCCCTGTCACAATTATATCAAGGCTACTTTTATTCTGCATCTGAAATTTCAGTATAAATTAGAATGATTTCTTTACTAGAATTAGGGTGACCTTAGGGAAGTTTCCTAACAGAATTTGAAGGACACCTCTAGCTAATCTTCAACTCTTCTGTCATTGCTGCTTGAAGAAGTACTATTGTTTGCATTTCAAATAGATGATAGTTCAATGTATGTGAAATATATATAAATGAGTGTGAAATGTAATCCTGATGACAATTATTTGGATTTTTTCTTTTTCAATCTTGACTATTAAGTATGTCTTTAATACCCTCATGTACATCTACATAGAATATGGATACTTGGCTACAGTGTGATATTGTCAGATTTTTAATTTCAGAAAGGGTAAACATTGCCAAGTTTTGAAGGTCTGCATCAAGGATACTGACATAATTTTTAACGCCACCCGTAATACCGCAGCACCTCCCCTCGACATAAAACCCACGGGGTTGACATCAACACTTCTCTCGATCTATCCCATGCATAGCAATGTTGCCACCGAGCCTTCTTGAATATTTGCAACTGCACAGGCAGAAGTGGGTTTGCAGATGAGGTGGGGGTGATGTATTTTATTGCTGATCCACTTTCACCTGTATTTAGTTCCACTGACAGGGCAAACCCCATGGCCAATTGTCCTTATTATAGCCCCTGTGTATTTCTACCCAGCACACTTGCACAGGGGGAAGATGTGAGAGCATGGAGCGTACTTAACTGCCAAGCTGAATGGCTCTGTAATGTAGCTTCAGTGTGGCATAAATTAAGCTGTCATTTTTTTGGCAGCAAGTGCAGAGAGGCGATTTTCCTGTACTGTAACATTTGAAACAACAATTTTCTGGCTCCAGAACTGACTGACAGTTCTGTGTGATACATTCTCAATGTGTGTGCTTCAGGGCTGCAGCTGGAAAGTGCCTTCAGGGCAAGGTATTGTCTCTATCAGCAAATTCTGGCTGCCATTGCCCGAGACATTTCCTGACTCCTTCCACTGCCACTCATCCCAAGGAGGCTGCCACCAGGCCAGCAAAAATGGCACTGGAGGTTTATCAGCCCTATAAAGGTTTCTAACCATGTTTCTCATATGCAAAATGGTCTTTTATCATGAAAATCAGATTGTTCCTTCTTGTTATCCATTTGCTGGCTGTAACTGTACAAAACCTTTTAGGAATAGGGAGGTTTCCAGGAGCTGAGTTGAGGTTTTCTTGGCATGAAGCACTGGTGGATGCTCTGAGGGGCTTCCAGGTGTGGACCAGTCAGGGAGGGGGAGTGCTAACTACTGCTCTGTTTCAATGTGGCAAGTTAGCTCCTGTGGAAAAGCAGGACATTGATGAAGGTAATGAGGGGTATCAGCAGGAGGCTCTCAGGAGGGACCACAGCAAACTGTGCTTTCAGTAAATGTCCTCTAGCTCCCTCTCCCCCCACAGGTGACTATAAAGCAATATGGGCACTCCTCGCCAACTCTCTTGAATACACATAAAGGGCAGAAAAGGTTACCTTGAAAGCAGCAAAATAAAAAAACTGTAATCACATCAGTCAGGATGCAGCAGGGAGAAGTAAGTTACATTAACCCTGAACTAGCATCCAGGGTTGTTGCTGGTACACTTACTGGAAGGATGAGGTTGCACCCCAGATCAGGGCCAAGGCTTTCACCTATTCATGGTTAGGTAAGGTTGTACCTAAACCGACTCCTAAAAGAGTCTTGGTCAAAGTGTGAGAGCTCTTCAAGGAAGAGGGAGCGCAGGTGGTGTAGTGCCAAAGCCATTTGACTGCTAACCAGAAGGCTACCACCAGTCACTCCTAGGAAGGAAAACTGGGCAATCTACTCCTATAGAGATACCACCTTGGAAACCCAAGGAGGGATCACTATGAATTGAGTCGACTCGACGGCAATGAGAGTGAGTTTCAAGGAAGAAGCAGTACCTTCTCTGAGTTTGCATAGTCAAGCTCTTTGGCAAGTAATTTGTTCACAGCAAGGAGGTTCTTTCTGGTATAGAATCTACCAAGTCCTTTTCTATGTTGTTGTTAGCTGCATGGCAACCCCATGCATAATAAAATGAAATGCTGCTGGGTCTTATACCATCCCAGTGATTGGTTGTGGGTTGGACTATTGTGGACCACAGGGTTTTCACTGGCTGATTTTTAGAAGTAGATCCCAAAGCCTTCCTTACTAAACCAAAACCAAAACCAAACCCACTGCCATCGAGTCGATTCCGACTCATAGTGACCAACTTTGGGTTTCAGAGGCTGTAAATCTTTACAGAAGTAGATTTGCCTAGTCTTCCTTCTGCAGAGTGGCTGGTGGGTTTGAAGCACCAACCTTCTGGTTAGCAGTCAAATGTCTTAGGCACTGCACTACCAGAGCTCTTGGCCTTTCTTACTGTCACTCTTAATCTGGAAGCTCCATTTAAACCTGTTCAACATGCAGCTTCCACTGATGGGCAGGTGGTGACTGCATATGTGATGCACTGGCGGAGAATCAAACCTGGGTCTCCTATAGAAAGGTAAGAATTCTGCCACCTAACCACCATTGTTCCTTTTCTCTGATAGTTTCCCTTTATTCTGATTAATACTCTCACCAGTGAAAATAGAGGACATATCATAAGCATTTCTCATAAAACAACATTATTATAATGGCTGCCTATTTTCAGGTCCAAATATCTTGGTTTCTACAGTGTTTCACATTTGTTTTGTGAATCATTTATCCATTCATCCAATCAATAAACATATCATGTTTGTGATGAGTCAGGTAATCTACTAGGAACACAAAGACAAATTACAGATAAAATTATAGTCTTTCCTTGGTGATCCAAGGCATGCTTCCTTCACCAGCCTCATTTCCCACCTCTTTCTAGTTCACACCTGTGCTATGGTCCAGACCTTCTTCCTGACTGGGTTAGAGCTGCCACCTTTTCTCTCACTCACATGTCATTGCTCAAGTTGCTCTGTTCATGGCATATCACCACCCACCTCCTTTTCTTCCTGATTAACTCTTAACCAGACAAAAAGCCTTCCCTGACCAAATCCTGCAGCGTAGTCAGGGTTAGTCATTTCTGCTCTCTTTTACTTGAGGACTTTTGCGCATTTATCTTTCATATTTTAGTTATCCTTTATTTGCCTATCTCTAAGCTAGGCCTTCTTGGAAGGAAGGTTGGGCAATCCTACTTCTGTAGTGATACTGCCTCGGAAACCCAAGGAGGGGTCGCTATGAGTCGGGGCCGACTCAACAGAAATAACAACAACAACAACAAGCTAGGCCTTAAAGAGCTCTGGTGGCATAGTGCCTAAGGCATTTGATTGCTGACCAGAAGTTTGGCAGTTCAAACTCACCAGCTGCTCTGCAGAAGGAAGATGGAGCAATCTACTTCCATAAAGATTTACTGCCTTGGAAACCCAATGGAAGTCACTATGTGTCGGAATTGACTCAATGGCGGTGAGGGTTTTTTTTTTTTTTT
>NW_006921595.1:15901894-15903435 GCF_000298275.1 Orycteropus afer afer | reverse complement strand
GTATCACTACGGAAGTAGGATTGCCCAACCTTCCTTCCGAGGAGTGGCTGGTGGGTTTGAACCGCCAGCCTTCTGGTTAGCAGTCAAGTGCTTTAGCCATTATGCTACCAGAAATTGTATGGATCATAGCAAAGTATGGATAACATTGAGAAGAATGGGAATTCCAGAACACTAAATTGTACTCATGAGGAACCTGTGCATAGACGAGGAGGCTGTTGTACCAACAGAGCAAGAGGATACTGCATGGTTTAAAATCAGTAAGGGAGTGTGTCTTTTCACCATACTTATTCAATCTGTATGCTGAGCAAATAATCTAAAAAGCTGGACTATATGAAGAACAATGTGGCATCAGGATTGAAGGAAGACTCATTAACAACCTGCAATACACAGATGACACAACTTTGCTTGCTGAAAGTGAGGATGACTTGAAGCACTTACTGATGAAACTTGAAGATTACATTCTGCAGTATGAATTACACCTCAACATAAAGACAACAAAAATCCTCACAACTGGACCAATAAGCAGCACCAAAATAAATGAAGAAAAGATTAAAGTTGTCAAAGATTTCATATTACTTGTTTCCACAATCAACACCAGTGGAAGCAGCAGTCAAGAAATCAGATAACATATTGCACTGGGCAAATCTGCTGCAAAAGACCTATTTAAAGTTCTGAAGAGCAAAGATGTCTCCTTGAAGACTAAGGCATGCCTGACCCAGGCCATGGTATTTTCAATCACCTCACATGCATGTAAGAGCTGAACAATGAATAAGAAAGACCAAAGAAGAGTTGATGCTTTTGAGCTGTGTCACTGGTGAAGAATACTGACATACTGTGGACTACCAAAAGAACTAACAAATCTGTCCTGGAACAAGTGCAGCCGGAATGCTCCTTGGAAGTGAGAATCGTTAGACTTTGTCTTACCTACTTTGGTCATGTTGTCAGAAGGGACCATTACCAAGAGAAGGATATCATGCTTAGTAAAGTGGAGGGTCAATGAAAAAGGGGAAGGCTCTCAACAGGATGGATTGACACAGCAGCTGCAATGATAGGCTCTGGTATGGCAAGGATTGTGAGGCTGCACGGGACCAGGCAGTGTTTCATTCTATTGACCAATGGCATATACACACACACACACACACACACACACACAAACAAACCAAACTCACTGCCATCGAGTCAATTCAACTCATAGCAACCCTTTGGGTTTCTGAGATGGTACCTCTATGGAAGAAGATTGCTTAATCTTCCTTCCAAGGAGTGGCTGGTGGGTTTGAACCACCAGCTTTCTAATTAGCAGTCAAATGCCTTAGGCACTATGCCACACACACACACACACACAAATATACACACACACTTATATATACACACATATATACATATATTTTGGGAGCTCTGGTAGCGTAGTGCCTAAGACACTTGACTGCTAAGCAGAATGCTGGCAGTTCAAACCCAGCAGCCACTCCTCAGAAGGAAGGTTGGGCAATCTACTTCCATAGTGATACTGCCTCGGAAACCCAAGGAGGGGTCGCTATGAGTCG
>NW_006921595.1:15899563-15901573 GCF_000298275.1 Orycteropus afer afer | reverse complement strand
GTGAGGGTTTTTTTTTTTTTTTTTTTTTTAAGTTAAACCTTAGGTTTCCTATAGTGGAAATTGTGCTTTGTTCAATAATCCTGCCATGATGCCTGGAACTTATTATATATTTAATAAATATTTAAGTGGATAAGTACATTTATGATTATTGGCCTCAGGATGCATCTACAAATGATAACTCTCCAAAACCAGGGGAAAAAAATGTCTCAGGTGATGGCTCATCTTTACTCTGGGGGGGGGGGGAATAAAAGGGGAATTGCCACACAGGTCATTTGGGTTATACTTCTTTTATGACATCGTATCAAAATCCATTTTTTACTGTTGCACATTTTGTTACAATGCTACTGCATGTTCAGCCTATGGCTTCATATTTAGCCCATGGCCCCAGCTTCCAAATGTTTCCCTGCTGTGCATAATATTCCACCATTCTCTAGAGTTTATTTCTGTAATTTGCTGAGCTATGATCATCCATATTGAATTTTCATTCTATTTAATCTAATCCACATTACCAGCTTGTCAAAACCATTTTAAATTCTCAGGCAAGATTGGAAGATTCTGTGTTTTCTCTGCCCATAACAGGATGAGGAAAGGATAATATATATGAGAAAAGAGGATTCAAAATGAAAATAGTAAAATAGTCGCCAGGCTCTGATGTCAGCATGTGGCAGCATAATGTCTTGTGCTGGGAGGAGAGGAGAAAACAGAGACTTGATTTCTGATCTTAGGTTCTGTATTTACTATCTCTGTATGACTTTGAATAGGTCACATAACCATATCTGAGCCCAATAATACTTACACTGTATATAAGATTTTTAGATATCTATCAGTGTTGTGATTATGCTTATCAAAAAACTTGAGAACTAGAAAGAGTTAATGATAATATTTTTGTTACCACTGAATCTTCAACAACTGAATTGATATGTAACCTAATAGGAAAATAGTTTCATCTGTTTTTCCACCTCCCCTAATCTCCCCCTCCTGATGATAATCTCCAAAATATTTGTTAATTGCTAACTATATACCAGGAGCTCTGGTAGCATAGTGCCTAAGACATTTAAATGCTAACCAGAAGGCTGGCAATTCAAATCCACAGCCACTGCTGAGAAGGAAGGTTGGGCAATCAACTTCCATAGTGATACTGCCTCAGAAACCCATGGAGGGGTCGCTATGAGTCAGATCTGACTCAATAAAGTCCCAGGATGGTGCAAACAGATGGTAACTGAAAGGTTGGAGTTTTGAGTCTGCTCAGAGGTGCCTCAAAAGAAATGCATGGTGATCTATTCCAAAAAATCAGACATTGAAAATCCTACAGAGCACAGTTCTGCTCTGATACACATGAGGCCTGCCATGAGCCAAAATCAGCACAAGAGTAATAGGTTAGCAACCAGGCACAAAGTCACTTAGCACTGCTCACTTGTACCATCTTGTTCTAGGTAAAATAAATACCCAGTGTCCCTAAGGCTTTTTGAAATACTGAAGTAAGTGTGACATTTTTTTTTTTTTTAACTTTTATTGTGGTGAAAACATACACACTAAGACATTCACCAACATAACCACTTCTACATTTACAGCTCGGGATATTGATGACATTTTTATGTTGTGCCACTATTATTGTTCTATCTTTTTCGAAAATATTCCACCACCATTAGCATAATCTCAATGCCCTGCAGGTAAATGCTTCCCCTTTCCCCTATCTACTCCTGGTAACCACTATTAATCTTTAGTATATATAATGTGTGTGTGTGTGTACATACACACACACACACATATATAGATATATGTGTACACACACACACACACACATATCTAGGTTGTTGTTGTTATGTGCTGTCTAGTCAGACCCTACTCATAGCGACCCCTCCTTGGGTTTCCGAGGCAGTATCACTACAGAAGTAGATTGCCCCATCTTCCTTCCAAGGAGCGGCTGGTGGGTTTGAACTGCCAGTCTTCTGGTTAGCACTCAAGTACCTTAGGCACTAGGCTTCCAGAGCTCCTATATATATATATAAT
>NW_006921595.1:15889361-15895457 GCF_000298275.1 Orycteropus afer afer | reverse complement strand
GTATTTACACATATATACACACACACACATATATGTATATTTTTTAATCTTCTAGGAATTTTCCCTCCCCTCCCATTTGAAATCATCTTGACTTTGATCTTTGCCTTCAAAAATGCATAAGGAGGAATGAATACCATACTGCAAGTCCTCCAAAGTGTGGTCTGCAGACCAGCACCATCAGCATCACCTAGGAGCTTGTCAGATGTAGACTCCCAGGCTGCAATTCAGACCTACTGAATTAGAATCGGAATTTTAACACAATTCTCTGGTGATTCATGCACACACTGAAGCATGTATCTAAATGTTCTCTCTAATTCCTTCCAGTTCTGGTGTTCCATGATTCTATGAATTTTCTCTTCAACCTCTCAGCCCCCTAACTTGTCCAGCAGGGCTTCTTCTGCAGAATTCATCCAGAATTTTTTATTTGCCATCCAGTATACTATGCTTTCTTAACAATTGAAAAAGTTAAGTCATTTCCATTCAACAAATGTGACCTTTATTGATTTTTGCAGCCCTCTAGTTCTGAACTTTGTTAAATATATGTTAAATATTGTCTCTTTCACTCCTAATGTGGCATATAAATTTGTAATGGCATAAGGCTATTTTATTTCTTGAGTCCTGAAAGTCTTGTATGAAGATTGCTTACCATAAGATATTTTGACATGTTCTCATACTTTATTACTTGCAAACTAAATTAAAATCAGTTTAAAATCAGGAAAGATGTGAATCAGAGTTGCATCTTTTCACCATTCAATCTGTATGCTGAGCAAATAATCTGAGAAGGTGGACTATATGAATAAGAACATAGCATCTGGATTGAAGAAAGAATCATTAACAACCTGTGATATGCAGATGACACAAACCTTACTTGTGGAAAGTGAACAGGACTTGAAGCACTTACTGATGTAAATCAAAACCTACAGTCTTCAGTTAGATATACCTCAACATAAAAAAGCAAAAGTCCTCACAACTGAACAACACCATGACAAACAGAGAAAATACTGAAGTTGGCAAGGATCTCATTTTACTTGGGTCCACAATCAACACCCATGGAAGCAGCAGTCAAGAAATTGAATGATGTATTTTGTTGGTCAAATCTGCTGCATGAGAACTCTATAATGTTAAAAATCAAAGATGTCACTTTGAGGACTAAGGTGAACCTGACTCAAGCCATGTTATTTTCAATCACCTCAAACACATGTGAAAGCTGGACAATGCATCAGGAAGATGGAAAACAAATTGATGCCTTTGAATTATGGTATTGGCAAAGAATATGAAATACACCACACACTGCCAGAAGAATGAACGAATCTGTCTTAGAAGAAGTAAAGCCAGAATGCTCCTTGGAAGTGAGGATGGCAAGACTTCATCTCCTGCACTTTGGACGTTATTAGGAGGGACCAGTCCCTGGAAAAGTACATTATCCTTGGTAAAGTGTAAGGTCAGCAAAAAAGAGAAAGGCCCTCAACGAGATATACTGAACAACGGCTGCAACAATGGACTCAAGCATAACAACAATTGTGAGGATGGCACAGGACCAGACAGTGCTTTGTTCTATTGTACATAGGGTCGCCATGAGTTGGAACTGACTACGGCACGCAATAACAACAACAAATGAATTATGCAATTCCCTTTTAATTGGTCTGCTGCAAATTTCTATTAGCAGGTTTCACTGTATTCAAATTGCTGCTGTCAATCAGACAGCATCACTTATTCAAATGCTCACTCAAATCACCGCTGCTAAAGGTGTTGTTTTAGTTTCAGACTATTGATTTCAGTTCAGACCAATGGAAGATGCAGTGAAGACTCCACGTTGCCAAGAGATTATGTCTTCCCACTTTCCTGTTTGAATTTAAGGTCCTGTAAGTCATGGAACTCCGAGTCAAGGAGCAGAATTGAGTAAAGTCTGGGGGCATTCTTCTGCTCCCATTTGCTTTTAAAGCAAACTCAGAAGACTATTTGGTGACTGCTTGTGTTACTCACAGTGTCCAGACTACATTAGGGTGGTTTTATGAACTGGCATCTCGCATTAATTATATCCACACTGGGTAACGTCATTATAATTAAGTGCCTATCACAATTTCCATTACAGACTCCTATTTTAAGGGACCTAAAACACAGCCATAAAATTTACTTTTGATTGGAACTTGGCATGCTCAGAGCCAAAACCTAATCATTACTTTCCATAAAAAGCATAAAACTATGCTTCCCAAACACTAGTTTACTCATAATACTTTTATGTTCAGAAGAGCAAAGATGCAACTTCTCTACCTCAAAATGTTCGTCTATTGTTTTTCTCAGTTTAAAATATGAATATAGTAAATATGAACAAAATATGCTAAAAGGCATAAGAAATTCCATAATGTAAGACTGATTTATAAACCCAATGCTATATTTTATAAAGTATTAGCAGTAATGATTACATTAAATGTTATAAATTTTATGTTCATGTAATTGCATGTAAATAGCCTAAAGAATAGTATAATGCAACACATTTGAGGCAATTATGTCCAGTGGCCTACCATAGTTATGGCTTTTGTTCAGTTTTGCACTGAGAAGGAGAGAGAGAGAGAGAGAGAATATGAACATGCTACTTTGGTGGCTGAATTTCTAGATATATAGCATTCATATATATCATTAACAGAACCTGAATGTGAAAAATAAAAGCCACTCAGATCCCATATGTCTTAGTTTCCTGGGTGCTTCTATAACATGAATAGGTAGCTTTACAGAATAGAAACTTATTTTCTCACAGTTTAGGATGCTAAAAGTTCAAATTCAGGACACCAGCTATAGGTGTTGGTTGGCTCCGGAGGAAGATCCTTGTTTCTTCAGCATCTGTTCTTGGGTTGCTCAACGATCTTCACATGACAGCTATCTACCCCACTTGTGTGCTCCTTTCTTTACTGCTGCTCCTTCTAACTCAGAAGTCATTAAATTCAGGACACTTCACCAACTTTCTGGTTAGCAGTCAAATGCCACCAGAGCTCCTTAATAACTTATTAATATAACAAAGAATACTCTTTTCTCAAATAGGATTGCTTCCACAGGTACAGGGGTTAGGATCCCAACACATATTTTGGGGGAACACAAATCAATCCATAAGACTATATATACTTAGGAATATTCCTCAGGATAAAAATTGTTTTAGCAATTTAAAATGTGGAAAGAAGAGTACAGATCAAGTTCATTATATTTAAACTTTCAGTGCTATTGCTGATACTGTTGTTGTTAGGTGCCATCAATCCTGTTTCAACTCAAAGCGACACTACATACAAGAGAACGAAACACAGCCCAATCTACAAAACCCTCACAATTGTTGCTACGTTTGAGCCCACTGTTGTAGTCACTGGGTCAATCAATCCATCTCATTGAAGGTTTTCCTACTTTTCACTGATCCTCTATTAAGTATGATGTCCCTTCCAGGGACTGGTCCCTCTAAAGTATGTGAGACAAAGTCTTGCCATCCTCACTTCTAAGGAGCATTCTGGCTGTCCTTCTTCCAAGATAAATTTGTTCAGTCTTCTGGCAGTCCACAGTACATCCAATATTCATAGTGTACATCATAATTCAAAGGCATCAATTTGCCTTTGGTCTTCCTTATGCATTGTCCAGCTTTCCCATGCATATGAGGTGAGATTGAAAATACAATGGCTTAGATCAGGAACACTTTAGCTCTCAAAGTGACATCTTTGCTTTTTAATATTTTAAAGAGAGATCTTTTGCAACAGATTTGTCCGATGCAACATGTCATTTGATTTCTTGACTGCTGCTTCCATGGGTGTTGATTGTAGATCTAAGCAAAATGAAATCTTTGACAACTTCAATCTTTTCTCTATTTATCATGATGTTGCTTATTGGTCCAATTATGAGTTTTTTGTTTTTTTTTATGTTGAGGTGTAATCCATACTGAAGGCTGTAGTCTTTGATCTTGTCAGGTGCTTCAAGTTCTCTTGGCTTTCTGCAAGCAAGGCTGTGTCATCTGCATGTCTCAGGTTGTTAGAGTCTTCCTCCAATCCTGATTCTGTATTCTTATATATAGTCCAGCTTCTTGGATTACTTGCTCAGTATATAGACTGAGTAAGGTAAAATGATGCAATACTGGTGCACACCTTTCCTGATTTTAAATCATGTAGCATCCCCTTGTTATGTTCAAATGAGTGTCTATAGGTCTATGTACAGTTTCCTCGTGAGTAAAATTAAGTGTCCTGGAATTCCCATTCTTTAAAATGTTCTCCATAATTTGTTATGATCCAACAGCTGAATGGCTTTTCATAGTCAACAAAATACAGGTAAACATCTTTCTGGTATTTTCTGCTTTCACAGTCAGGATCCATCTGACATCAGCAAAAAATCTCTCATTCCACATCCTCTTCTGAATCAAGTTTGAATTTCTGGCAGTTCTCTGTCCAGTTACTGCTGCAACTGTTTTTGAATTATCTTCAGCAAAGTTTTACTAGCACGTGATATTCAAGATATCATTAGTTATCTTGGGGTAAGAGGAGGGACGGTATGGAAAGACTCTGTGACCAGCTTGGTAACATTGGGGAAAGGAAGGACACCTAATTGTGCACATAAGATATAGATTACAGAGGCTAATACCAGTATATCCATAACATTGCATTACCATTAACACCAAACACCAGGCTACAGATAAACTCATAAACAACTGAGAAGATCAGATTGGGGTTGGGGTGGGGGATGTCAGTGAACAGGATTATACTCTAGACCAAAGATAGATTCAGCTGAGGCTAATCTTGCACAGATACCAAGGATACAAAATACCACAATCATTGCACAAACCCCAAGCCCCCTAGAGCCAGGAAAGGGAAGGAGCAGGAGCAGCCAGGGACCTCAGAACTGTCTGGATATCCAAGTAAAATAGGTCATGTTTTCAGAAGGGACCATTCTCTGGAGAAGGATGTAATGCTTAGTAAGGTGGAGGGTCAACAAAAGAGGGGAAGGCCCTCCACGAGATGGATTAACATGGTGGCAGCAGCAATGGGCTAAAGTATAACAAGAATCATGGAGCTGGCTCAGGACCAGGTGGTGTTTGTTCTGCTGTGCATAGGGTCACTATGAGTCGGAGACAATTCAACAGCACCTGACAACAACAATTACACAAACAACAGAAGACAGACATAGAGCAATCCCTCACAGACAGCCAGACACTGTTGGAGAGAGATCCTATGGATCTACCAACTCAGGACAATAGTATTGGGGGACCCAAGACTCAACTGGCACAAAAAATATATAAAAATCTTGTTCCACTGTCTGCATTGGTGAGTAGCAACTAGGGTCTTAAAAATTTTCGAGTGGCCATCTAAGATGCAGCTAATGGTCTATTGTTGGAAGCAAAGAAGAGTGCAAAAAACCAAGGGCATTAGAAAAAATCAGCCCTAGGACATGATGGACCTCAGGACCAGAACTAGATGGTGCCCGGCTACCAATACCAACCACTCTGGAAGGAATCAAAACTGGAGATCCTGTATAGAGTGGGAGGAAAAAGGTGGATCAAAAACCCAAAAACAAAATAATGACCAGAATTACTGGTCAGATGGAGTCTGGTGGGACATCCCAGACTATGGCCCTGGGATATACTTCGGGCCTAGGATAAAACTTACTCCCAAGGGCTGGCTCTCAGCCCAATAGTAAAAAAGATGTACATGTAACAACCATTGTGGAAAGCAGTATGGTGATTCTTTCAAAAGTTGGAATTAGAAATACCATTTAACCCAGCCATTCCATTACTAGGTATATATCCTAAAGAAGTGAGAGCCATGACAAGAACAGATATATGCACACCCATGATCATCACAGCACTATTTACAGTAGCCAAAAGATGGGAACAGCCTAGGTGTCCATCAACTGAGGAATGGATAACCAAATTATGGTACATATATACAATGGAATACTATGCAACATTAAAGAATAATGTAGAATCTGCAAAACACCACATAATGTTGATGAAATTGGAGGACATTATGCTGATCACAAAAGGAAAAATATTGTATTATTCCATTATTGTAAAAGTCAAGGAAATGTTTATCTATGGAAGGAAATTTTCTTTCTTGGTTATCAGGGGTGGGAAGGGAG
>NW_006921595.1:15879961-15887406 GCF_000298275.1 Orycteropus afer afer | reverse complement strand
AAAAAAAAAAGAAAGAGAAAAGATATCATTAGATAATTTCCACATTCTGTGGGATCACCTTACTTTGGAATGGGCACAAATACGGATCTTTTCCAGTTAGTTGGCCAGGTAACTGTCTTTCAAATTTCTTGGCATAGATGAGTGAGTGCTTCCAGCATTTCATCCATTGGGTGAAACTTCTCAATGAGTATTCATTCCATCATTTCCTAGAGCCTTGTTTTTCACCAATTCCTTCAGGACAGCTTGGATTTCTTTCTTCAGTACTGTCAGTTCTTGATCATATTCTACCTTCCGAAATGGCTAATTGTTGACCGATTCTTTTTGAGATAGTGACTCTGTGTATCTCCTATCATTCCTTGATGCTTCCCGCATCATTGAATATCTTGCCCATAGTATCCTTCAATATTGTAACTTGAGGCTTCAATTCTTTCAGCTTGAGAAATTTCTAGCATGTTCTTCCTATAAGTTTACACTTTTAGGAGCTACTAATGTCTTTCAGGGGAGCTCTGGTGGCATAGTGCCTAAGGCACTTGACTGCTAACCAGAAGGTTGACAGTTCAAACCCACCAACCACTCCTCAGAAGGAAGGTTGGGCAATCTACTTCCATATTGATACCACCTCAGAAACCCAAGGAGGGGTCGCTATGAGTCAGGTCTGACTTGTCGCACATAACAACGTCTTTCAGAGCTATAAAAGAAACTGGGAAAAGTCATTTATTAACAAGCTTTGAACTCTTTTTCTTCCTCAGTGATTAATGCTTCAAATGTTCCGTTATCTTTATTAATAAACATTTTAATTGTTCCAGTTCTGGAACTGGGTGCCACAGTTCTTTGAAGTACCTGAGATCTTCACTTAAAAGTAGCAGATACTGATTTGTACATCATTTAACATGTGCTGCTTGGATTGACTTATTACAAAGTACAGACTTCTTTATTGGTTGGGATGGAGTGGGAAGTCATTTTTTAAAGTATTCAGTAGAAAGGCTTTGGCTATACACTCCTGTGAAACCACAGTATTTAGCTCTCATACACCTTTTAAGTGAGGTGCTTCAGGCAGTGCATTTATGTCTAAGTGCATTTTATTGCACTAAAGCCTCATGAGAGGTGCATATTAGACCTAGAAGCCCAATCTCTGTAACTATTTCCCTTATCCAAGAGAATGTTCCTAATCTTTGTTCACCTGTGGAAGGGGAAGAGCACAAGGAATGAACGTACTAGTTCCTGACAAAACGTTAGTACATATTACTAGCCCATGGAATTAGTACCTAGTACATAAGACTTTAGCCTATTCACTTTGTTTATTGAACAGTAGAGTAGCTGTTGGGCTACAGGCATTGTTAGATTATAAAATGAATGAGTCCTGCAATTACTTTAACTTGTCTTAGACCCCCAACACCACTTTCTCAGCCTTGCATATAGTTCGCTGACAATAATATCAATGGGTAGCAGTGAATTATATGTCCATACAGTGTGAGCTTTTGCACCCCAGCTGCAGCAGGGAGGAACCCAGGCCAGCACTAAGGATCTCCGAAAGGGTGCCAGAGGCTCTGGAAGGATGCAACAATTATGCTGGATGTTCATCCCCTGAAGCCTGCATCTTGAGCCACGTATAGTGATAGAGATCCAGATAACAGAATATTTACAGATAAATTAATAATCACAAAGAAACTTACCCACTTCCCACCATAAAGAGCATACACACTCAAAAAGAAGATGGCCTAACCCTTCTATGGTTTTGTTTAGTGTTTTAAATTCCATAAGTGATCAAATGGGACTCAACCACTCTTTTAGACCGTATGGGCCCATTAGATTATTTTTACCTGGCTTTGCACTAAATGAATCCCTAAGCAGCTGAAAGGTGCTAAAAATGGACCTGAATGCATATGGGGCCTTGTACTTAAAAACTCTTGGCACCATTTTCATAATCTCTATGGCTCTTATGTTCTTTGGCCTTATAATAGAGTTTATTTGTGCATGTATCTATTCTCTACTACTAGCAATACTCTGGTAGCATAGTGGCTAAGGCACTTGACTGCTAACCAGAAGGCTGGTGGTTCAAACCCACCAGCCATTCCTCAGAAAGAAGATGGGGCAATCTACTTCCGTAGTGATACTGCCTCGGAAACCCAAGGAGGGGTCACTATGAGTCGAGTTCGACTTGACGGCACATAACAACAACAACAACAGGCAATAGCATCTAGGATCTAGGTATGGTGTTTTTTATCTACTCATTGTTCAGGTAGGTCATTGTTCATTGCCAGACTTTGTCTCATCTACTTTGGTCATGTTGTCAGAAGGGACCATTCCCTGGAGAAGGTTATCATGCTTGGTAAAGTGGAGGGTCAACACAAAAAGGGAGCTCTCTCAACACTATGGATTGACACAGTAGCTGCAATGATGGGCTCAAGTACAGCAAGGATTGTGAGGGTGGCATAGGACCGGGCAGTATTTTGTTCTGTTGTACATAGGATCACTATGAGTCAGAACCAACTTGACTGAACCTAACAACAACCAACATTGCTCAATAAACATTTATTGGAGGACAAAGAGAAGAGGAGGCAGGAGGGAGGGATGTAGGCTAGCCCCTCCCATTTGCCTCATATATTTTTAAAATACCTCATAAGATGAGAAATACATATCATCTTTGATTCCAGGGGCCAGCAGTCCTGCCTTTTCTGTCTCTGGCTTCATAAATCCCTGGAATGTTAGTATCATTAATCATCCTGATAGACCATTGTACTGACAGTGTTAAGGACCACTTCCAGCACTGGTTCAGAAGCATCTTTCCATAGGAGATTATCCTGCTTGTTGATATTGGTAGATACTGTCAGGATAGTTTACCTGTTTCCATACTTCCATTGCCCTCTGCTCAGCTTCTCCTATAAGTAGTTGTTATTTATTGTAAGGAACAGGAAAGCCTGAATTTCAAGGTTGCTACCTCCTACTTGGTAACTGCAAGACCTCAGCCCTCAGTCTTTCAGTGTAATTGTTGCCAGTCAAGAATTTCTGGGGCTGTCTTGCATGTGCTTGTGAATCAGACTGTCCATGCTCCTTTGAGTCAAGCTTCTGCCTCCTGTGGAATTTGATTCTCTCTAGAGGACAGTTCACTTAGGCTGCCTCTGCTTTCAGACTCCTCACTGGGCATAGTTTGATGTTCTGAGGTAGTCATAATCCCAGACAAAGTTCCTACTGATTCCAGGGAACATCCTTCACGACTCTGAGTCAACTGAGATTAGGGAAACTGAGGTTCTGCTAACTCAGAAGATTGGGGATTGAGGTTGGACCACAGGGCCAAATGATTTCACATCCTTTGTCTCTAGTTATGTAATCTTCATCTTTAAATGTGAACTTTATCACTTGATCTCTGAATCCCATACAGTCCTGGTAGTGGCCTTTGCCCTCATTTGGACCACCTCCTTCCCCTGTTCCTTATTGTGGGTGCCAGGTGTTGATGAGGAAATTCAATATAAGTTTTCTTTCAGGGGATGAGTTGTGGTGGTTGCCTGGCAAAGGCCAGTCCTCTTCTCTGCTCTTCTTGTTTGACAGCTGTTCTGGATTTTGTACTCTGTCCTCCAGGAAATCTGTTCCAGAGTCACCTGAGCCATGCTCCTGAGGATAGCATCTGCCCCAGTCCTTCACCTCTCCCAGAGAGCCCTGAGACTGATTCCTGGCTGTCAGGAAACTACTCTCTTTAACACAACAAAAACAAAATGGTGGCAGGTCTATTTCAGGAGGCTTAACCTTCTGCCTTTAGAGGGGCTTTTTCGGATTACAATGGCCTTTGTTGAAATAACCACCTGGACAGTATTCCGAGGGACAGAATCTGGTTTCTCTACTGAAGTTCTGGTCTTTGAGACTCAGGTGGCTTGTACTTTTCCCTTAAGCCACTGAATTTACCCCTCCTCTCCTCTAGCAAACTGGAAAGCTTCCACTGCTCTTCCTGAAGCCTGCCCACAAAGCAGTTTACTGAGGATTGCCACAGTAGTACTGTTCAAGCCTGGCCAGATCTGCACTACATCTTGTCTTGTCTCAGGGGCCTTTTGTGAAACAGGGTTTCGAACTGCGATATATAGGAGAGACTCACATGCCTGCTGCTAAGTTTTAGGACTTTGAACACCTAACTCATCCTTTCTGATGCTGTCTACTTATTTGGTAGACTTGCAGAGGCCCCAGGCTCTCCCACCACCTTCTCTTTGCCCCTTCTGAGACCTGACACGCTGTCCCCTCTCCATGGACTATTTCCACTGCTTCCTCTTCCTCAATTTGCTGAACATTCTTCCTCACTGCCTTACCTCATGGGTGGGCACATTGGGATTGGGGGTAAGGGAAGGAGGGATGAATGTTCAGGCTTAGGCTAGAGGAAGACTGTCATTATAGCCAAGGGTCATGGCCACACCTGCCACCAGCCACCTCATCTTTCTCCAGGAAACGTTCACTTTTTTGGAAATTCTTTAACCAATATTTGGAAATTAAAGATCACTTTCTAGACACCCATCCCCCTTCCTTATATCTTCCTAAAGATGGAAGAAAAACTAATACTCCCAGCAAGCTCTAAGAGGCTGCATTCCTATTTTCTTCTCTCTTAAAAATTCTGACAAGCATTCTCTACACGTGAGGAGACAGTTTAAACAAACAAATCAATTGTCTCTAATCCCTGGGGCAGTAGTTACTTCTTGGTGCAGAAATACATTGACTCCAGATTCAAGTAACACCAAAAGAACTCCACAATTTATAGCTCAACCTCCAGAACTCACAGTGGTCCAGTTCTCATTGAATCACAGATTTCACCATATCTTTAGCTCATCTCTGCACTACGATAAGGCTCTGACCCAACCCACTACTCTCTGAGTGTCCTCCTCCCTCCTTCCAAGATGTTTTGGGATTCAAAAAACATGCATTAATGATCCACCCTCCTTCCTCATCAACCACTGCTGATTGAGCCACTGCTGGGCCATGGCTCACTGTTGCCACTATTATTGCAATAAGAAACACACCCAGGTCCCCTTTACTTTGTGAATTCAAGCCAGTGCTCTGCCACCACAGTCACTGCTGGTACCGCTTCAGTCTCAAGGGTAGAGTGCTGAAGGCAGCTTTGTCTCATTAGCACCAGAAGACAGGCACTGGCTATTTCCCTTTGTATTATGTTCTGTCACATGGAGCCCACAACAGGGTGGCTCAACACCCTAAAATGTTAGGGAGCATGAGTGGGCTTCTTCCAATTTACCTATAACCTATTTTTCTCCTAAGTAATAATAATAATGGCTAACATTGAAAACTTACCACGTACTCTTCTAAGTACTTCATATGTATTAATCCATTTCATTTTCACAAAGACTTTATGAGGAAGGTTCTATTACTATCATCCTCATTTCACAGATGAGAAAACTTATTGTAGTTCAGATTAGCCAGAGGTTACCCAGCTAGTAAGGAGCAAAGCTGGGATTTGAACCCAGACAGTCAGACTATGGAATATGTGCCCTCAAATGCCATGCTATACCACCTCACATGTGCATGAGCTGAGTGATTGGATTATGGATTGTTTCTATGAAAACCATCATGCTCCCTAACAAAATCTCGCTCTCCTCTGAGGATGCAAACAGAGGTTGGGTCCCAGTCATCATGTCAGTTCCCTTTTTCTTTTGAGTTCTTTCTTAACAGTCTATGAGTACCCCACCCCTCACCTTGCAATTTGATTTATGCTTCCCCTCCCCTAATCTCCACCCTACCCCATTTTATAAGACATACTTACATTCTGCAACCTCAAAGATAGATATGGCTTCAGGACTTTTCAGAAAAGACCCCATTTTCTCTAGGTAAGTCAGTGAATGGAAGGAGGAGGGGGAGGAAAATGTGGTTTGTCTCCCCAGCCAGAACTCCGTCTAGCCAACCAGGACCACTCTCATAAAGTTTTAGATTATTTCATTAGTATCCCCCAAGAGAAGTAAATCTTTAAAATCAAATTTATGATAAAGCTTTATCAGAGTAAGTTTGTTTCTTTCTTTGTTTGTTTTCTTTCTGTGAAGAGGTTTCATTGACAAAGGGAGTTAAATAAGTAAAAGAAATTCAGAACATTAGAAGTTGGCCAAAACAACCCACATTTCCCATGGTTGCACTTCTCTCATCGAACAAGATAAAAAGATCAAATAACTGTAAAGGACTTGGTGTCACAATGGTCTAGTGCAGCTAGCTGCATGGGACTGGTGTAAAAATGAAATGGCCTCTTTCATTTGCTTGTGACTTACTTCAGATAGAGACTGAAAGAGCAAATGACATTCTTCTCAGCTTATAAGTGACTGGACTTACATGCAGCTTCCCTGCACAGCTCTGCCCGCCTCCACAGCCAGACCTACTGCTGTCTCAATTTGCTTTTACCCTCATACCATTTTACATGCAAGCACATTAAATGCAGCCCATGTTGTACAAGCCATTATTTATTCTTGCATCAAAACACTGTAGGTCACCCACCACATGCTGAAGAGAGAAAACCCATCAACAAATAGCCCCTGTCCATTCAGCTAAATTGACATTTTCATTATCTTTAACTGGGGGATCTGCATAGCAGCATACACAAGGAAGGACATGGAAAATGCACCCATTGGCTGCTGCCTGGCCTCGCTTCTGTAATTGCGTGCTATTTGACCAATGCTGGGGGGTTTTCTGTGTGTGTTTCCCTCCTTTGTCAATGTTAATGCAATGCCAAGTAATAAAGATGCCCTTTGGCATGCAACACTCTTAGCCTTTAATAATAAACACTTTCTGCATCTCAAATTGCTGCTATACATGAACAGGTTTTAGTCAACCCCTGAAGTGAACGTGTACCTTCTCATTACAGGGCAGCAGTAGTGAGAAAGTAATTCACCAAGCCATAGGGTTGGCAATCACCCATATTTTCTGCTATGAGTAAATAACTTCAATTGATTTAATCATAAAAGAATAACAAGAAAACTACATTGATTTCCAAATCCTTAATGTGAACATCAGCCTCTATTGACGAGGCTGCATGCAAGGAGTTGTAGCCATTTGTATAAACTCAAGAAACGTCAATACTTGATCATTACTCCAACAAAAAAATGACAATTTGGACCTATTTCAAAATGGATTGAAGTAATATTATGCAGGGTGATTGGGCAATCTAGAGTGATATAAGTGATAATATGCTGCAGTGCTCATTAGGTTAAAAAGAACAAAATCCATAAATTCTGGAGAAGAGTTTGCCCTTAATTATAATACATAGTTCACCTTCTACAGTAACACACTAGACCTCTATTTCTATTACAATAACCAAATGTGGTTGTTGAAAATTCCTTTGTTGCTCACATAAATTTAGCTGCTAAGAAGACCTATGCACATAGAGAACCTCTTTATAAATTGAAAAACTGCAGCTTTTGTCTCAAACAATTTTTACAATAGTGTTTGTTTCCCAGAAGTTGACTGGTCGATTAAGG
>NW_006921595.1:15865042-15879792 GCF_000298275.1 Orycteropus afer afer | reverse complement strand
ATAAATAGGGGACTATACATAGATAAATAAGGGGTCATCAAACCAGGATATTTGCAAGAGTGAAGAGAGGTACTATTACTAAGAGGCTAGGAGGCTGGGAGAACAGGCATAAACCAAAAACACACCAGGAAAGCAGGGGTATAAGATCACTGTGGAGATAAGGAGACTGAGTGTCAACATTTCCACTCAACTACATCAAGACTCTAAGCAATTCACCTACTAGTTTTGAGTCTTCTCTCCTTCAACTGTGAAATGAGATAATCTATCAACTCAAAGAGCTCTTCCAAATATAAGACATGGCATTAAGTAACATTAAGTCATGGTATAACAAATTTATCACCTTTTAAATTCTTTTAATTATACTAGTAAGACTTTGTCACCTATCACTTGCTAATTTCCCTTTATAGAATAAAAGAAAACTGACCTCAGAAACAAATTTTAGCTGGCGAAATTATCTACCCATTATATCTTAGTTACCCAGTGCTGCTGTAACAGAATATACCACAAGGGGGTAGTTTTAATGAAAAGAACTTTTTTTTTCTCACAGTTTAGGAGGCTACCCTATTGTCATCAATTCCTACTCATAGAGATCCTATAGGATGAAATAAAACTGTCCCGTAGGGTTTGCAAGGCAGTAATCTTTACAGAAGCAGACTGCTACGTCTGTCTTCTATGGAGCTTCTGGTGAGTTTGAACTGCTTACCTTTTGGTTAGCAGCTAAACTCAACCTCTGAGACACCAGGGCTCCTTAGGAAGCTAAAAATCCAAATTTACAGTGCTGGCTCTAGGGAAAAGCTCTCTTTGTCCACGAGGGGGAATAATCCTGGTCTTGACTTCCCTAGCGTTGTTCTCTGAGGTCCTTGGAGATCTCCATGTGGTGTCTGTCCTTCTCCCATTTGTGCGTCCTTGTTTCTATGCCTAATCTGCTGTTCTTTATGTCGCAAAAGTGTTAGGTTTAAAACACAGCCTATACTGATATGGCCTCATTAACATAACAAAGAAAATCTTATTCCCAAATGGGATTACATCTACAGAAGAAGGGTTAGGATGGACAACGTATTTGAGGTGGACACAGTTCAACCCATAACACTTACAAATTAATAACGTTGTTTTTCCGTTGTAAGATGTTCTCTACTTATATCAAGTGATAATGTCTTTCCTCTTACAACTGGGATACAAAGATTAAAGAAACACTTGTTGTTTTAGAAAATTATGAAGTAAATTAGCAACGTAAGCAACACACAGATGTGGCAAAAATCCTGAAGGTTGTATGTGAACACAAGTTTGTGGAGCACCGTCACACTGAAAAGAGCAGCTGGCCCTCAAGGTGAAAGCCTGGCTTTGAATCCCACTTATGTGGCTTATTAGCAGTGACCTTGGGTAAACCACTTACTCTCACTGAGCCTCAGTTTTCTCATCTATAAAATGAGGGGTTGAAGAGATGAACTCCAAGGTCCCACTCAGCTCAGAGTTATGTGATTAAAGGGCTATTGAAGGCTTCTGAGCAGACAGTGACAAGTTGAAAGTGGCGCTTAAAGAAGATTAGTCTGGCAGTGGCATGAAGGTGAGATTGGAGAGGAGAAAGCTTGGGGTCAGGGAGGCCAGGTAGGTGGCTGCTTCTGTAATCCAGGAATGAGCTGATAGGGGCCTTGGCCAGGATACAGGTAGTGAGAATGCAAAGGAAGATGAGACACAGAAGACATTTCAAAGGAAGATTTGATGGGATTTGATAACTAAATAGTGAATAGAAATTTGAAAATAACTTTGGGATTTTGAAATTGCGTGATTTAAAAATGGAACCTTTTGAGAAAAAATATATATGTTGGGAAGAAAAGCTTGTTTGGTTCTGAAGATCTGAGATGGAGCTGAGTGCAAGACACTGATAGTGAAATGCTCTTTGAAGACATGAAAATACAAGACTGTCACTTAAATAAAAAAGAATCATGTGGAAATATACATTTAGTAGTCTTCTGCATTGAAATGGTGGGTAAATTTCTAGAGAATGCAAAACAAAAATTGCAGAAAGCCGACAACTGACTTTTGGGGTACGATGTTCATTGTTAAAGGGACAGGAGAAGCAGGAAAGAGCAAGAAAAGAAATAAATATGGAATGCTTAGAGTGTGAAAGGGACCAGAATGGCATGGGGTTGTACAGTGTTCAAAGGAAGAGCAACACTGAAGTGCAGACAACCATGCAAAGGGAAGGAGCTCTCAAGCAAAGGCAAAGGCCTACAATCATTAGGGCTCTTTGGGCAGAAAGCATCTGAGTGGCAGCAGCTGATTTCAAAAGATTAAGAAGCCATTTAGGAGTGAAGAGGGGCAAAAATATGGAAAATCGGCAGAATTAGAAAAAAGAAAAGATACTAGCAAGAGAAAAGCTGTAGATTCAAGACAGTTGTTTTTTTTTTTCTTTTGTTTTTGTTTGAACGTGTGTAGACTAATTTTACTAACAAAGGAGAATCAGATGTTATTGGAAAGAGAAATGTAGAAGGTTCTGGAAAGTAAAAACGTGTGAGTGTGTGTATGTGAGAGAGAGAGAGAGAGAAGGTGATTTCCACATTGTGAGATCCAAATTATAACATGGCCTACCCTTAAGTCATCAAAACCAAATCAAACTCACTGCCATCAAGTCGACTCTGACTCATAGTGACCCTCATTGGGTTTCCAAGGCTGTCGATCTTTACAGAAGCAGACTACCTCATCTTTCTTCTGTGGAGTGGATGGTGGTGTCAAACTGCTGACCTTTTGGTTAGCAGCCAAATGCCTTAACCACTGCACCACCAGAGCTACTCTGAGTCTTCAAAGTTCTTCATAATTAACTTCAAAGAAAAAGGTGTCATATTTATTTCATCTTCCCCATCGCATCTCCACCAGAATTGGATGCAAAAGAATCTTTAGTGCCAAGAGTCAGAACTTTATGGGATAAACTTTTATTGTAAGTTTATTCTTCTAAGCTCTTCCAGTCTCCGTGGGCCTCTTGGGTTGGATGGACATTCCCTTCACCTATGTCAAGTCTGGGACAGACTGGCTTCCTTGTTCTAGTGACTCAAATGTGAAGTGGAGGCACTCATATTGTCAAGCCATGCACTTTTTTCTTTTTTTTACTACCAGGGGCAGAATTAGCAAATGCTGTATGGGTGTCTCACATGTGCTCAGTGGTTCCAGAGGTTGCTTTTAATTCTGTGTGTGGTCTTTTCCAGAAGGCTGCAAAATATTATGAGCCAGGATTATAGCTTATGTCAGAAAATACATATAAATCAGGCTTATCTGGGGTAAGAGTTTTCTCCAGCTATAGAAGAAAGATCTAGAAAAACAGTGGCAAGAACATCATCCTATGTAAGTTTAGGGAAATTCCTTGAACCAAGTTCATTACATGAACAAGAGACTATGCCCAGGTATTCTGAAGCCAATACAAATGTTTTACATTTGACACATAGTAACCCGGAAAGTAAAGAGAAAAAAGCATTTATTTATTTATTTCATTTTCTTTGTATCAGTTAATGGTGTAATTCTGAATATATAATTTAAAAGCAGTGTCAGGTGGTATATCATAGTGATTAAGAGCATATATTCAGCATCATAGAATCCTGACTTCTCTACCTATTAGTGCTTACCCTTGAGCAGGTTATTTAACACTCTGTGCTCAGAGCTCTCATCTGGAAAATGGGAAACCTCATCTCATTCACTAGCTGGTTGGGAGAACCGAGTGAGTTGATATAAGATTAGAATAGTGTCTGACACATGTAAACATAATATAAAACAGGCTAGCTACATCTGGTCTGATTGACTGATGGATATAAACCTATAGTGAAGTTGGAATTGAGTCAGAAACAATGATTAATTTCAATGTTACCTCAGAACCTTTGTACTGACTGCCTTCTTCTACTCATTTGGCATTAAAAACAAAACAAAACAAAACAAAAAAACCCAAAAAACAGCCATCAAGTCGATTCCAACCCATAGTGACATTTTAGGACCAAGTAGAACTGCCCCGCCTAGGGTTTCCTCAACTGTAAAACTTCACAGAAGCAAACTGCCTCATCTTTCTCCCACAGAGCAGCTGGTGGGTTTGAATAACCTTTTGGTTAGCAGGCAAATGTTTTAACCATCATGCCACTAGAGCTCCTTCATGTGGCATTACTGACCACTTATTCACCCATTTCTTCAGACCGCTCTGTGAAATATGTAAATTGTTTTAAGCTTGGTCAAACTGTCTTATTTTGCTGTTGTTCACCCAAAGTCAAGAATGGAAGTATCTTCAACTAGTGTTGGGATTCAGGAGCAAGCAATTAGAACCACCAATATCTCTTGGGAATTCTCCAAATCATAAGTTATTCTTAAGATATTGACAGCATTGATTATACTCTTCATTCATTATTATAACTACTTTTTTTAAAAAATTTGCTGTTGTTAGTTGCCATTAAGTTGACTCTGATCCATGGTGACAACTGAACAAACCATTGTTATATATGTTATACATATATAACTAGAAACAAGGTTAACTGATTAGTTTGTCGCACTTTTTTCCACTGTGTTCCTATCCCAGTTCCCAGAAAACGTCCACCTTAACCTCAACTCCCTATGTCAACATTTCCTATTCTGCTTGAGTCAGTGGATCCCTTCGACCTAGTAATGTCACTGTGTTAGTTGTCAAGCCATAATTCTTGCGGGGAAATTATCATATTCTTACACATTTTCTCAACTGATTTTTCTCAAGATTCAGAACTGGAAAAAATATAAATTTCCCAAAGAATTCCCACATGGAAACTCCAGAAGGGACTTATTTCGAAGAGCATAGTAACAAACAGCTCATACAGAAAGGGTGTCCAGAGAGAGCAATTTAGAAGGAAATTTATTAATGCTGAAGCTGAAGACCACTGACTTCTTCCTTTCTAAGAATTTGGGAGGGTGCCTCAATATGTTCACGTGGTTAAATGTTTTTATTCTATTTCATGAGCAAGATTTTTTCTTTATGCTATTCTTTGTCTTAAAGATTATCCCAAATTCTATAAACTCAGGTCCCACAATATCTGGATCCAGTGCTGGGCACTGTGGGGAGGCAAGGATCAGGGCTGGCTCCACAATTCAACTAATGTTTGTTGAGCTTCTACCATGTGCTAGACACAAACTTGGGCCCTGGGTGTAAAAGGAAAAGACGCCAGACAGGAACCTTGTTTTCAAGATACTGAATGGCCTGTCAAAGAAGGCAGACATTTACATAGCAATTATATTAGACTGCCTCGGGTTTCAGCAACCAGATTCTTCAGAGGAGGGTGCAGAACAATTTCCTGCCCTTTCGACTTCCCTCTTTTTCCAATTTCCTTCCTTTCCCATCTTTGAAGTTCTTACTGGCTTCAAGCCCTGACTTCACCTGTTCTTAACTTCCAGATGTGACAGTGTATGCTTGACTCTATGACTGGTATCGTTGAGCAATAAGTTTCTAACAGACCAGTGAATTTAGCAACTGGGCACATTGGTCCACTACTAGCTCCAACTGGCTCTGGCTTTCCAGCCTGCTCGTTTTTGCTTTTGCTGCTCCCTCTGCTGTTGTTGTTGTTGTTGTTATGTGCCGTCGAGTCAGCCCTGACTCATAGCGACCCCTCCTTGGGTTTCCGAGGCAGTATCACTACGGAAGTAGGATTGCCCAACCTTCCTTCCGGGGAGTGGCTGGTGGGTTTGAACCGCCAGCCTGCTGGTTAGCAGTCAAGTGCCTTAGCCATTACGCTACCAGAGCTCCCGCTCCCTCTGCTAGGAAAGTCATTTGCTTGTTCCTTACTGGGCAGTCTACGTCTATAGTAATATTGCCTCCGAAGCCCAAGGAAGGGTCACTATGAGTCAGGATCGACTCGACGACAGTGACTGTGTGTGTGTGTGTGTACGTGTGCTGCCTTAGTGTTTATGTACTTCTGCCTTACTGTTCAGTTGGTTGATTCCATTTCTATCTACTATGAACATGCAAGACCAAGGGTAATGTCTATTGATCTATGTGTCCCCAGTCATGTGCTCATCATTTTGATGCTCAATAAATGTTAGATTAAATGTGTTAAAAGCCCTCCCTTGTCAGTCTGTAGAAATCCTACATATACTTTGAAAATGAAATTAAACACTGCCTCTACCAGACAGCCTTCCCTGATTGCCTCAGCCTCAGCAGATGATCTCTTGCTCTCAATATCTATAGCCTTGAGTTTGGAATTCTTTTACTGCCCTTCTCATGCAAAGATTTGTACTCTGAATATTGTGTATATATATCTCTCCTCTATCACACTGATTTTTCTGAATGCAGAGTAATTTTCTTCCAAATCTTTCTGCCCCCCACAGTAAACAACACATCACATTGCCCATAGTTGGACTTCAGTTAATAAATGCTCAGTTAATCAATGTGCTTGAACAAATGAATTTACTGAATAAATGAATGGGGCAGGAAATGAGAAACTAAGGAACTAGAATCAGAGCAAAATGGGTTCCACTCAAACACTGTCTTCATTTCTTGTTAGATTTCAGAGTCTGATATGTTTCACAAGGGCTTATTTATGTCTCACAGAGTCTATTAAAAATAATGATTGTCATTAATTTAATTTTCCAGATTACTAAGAATCACCAGTCCTTTTGTGTTCAACCCTTATTCCAGGAAATATTTATGATAAAGGGGGAGGGAGTTCATTATGATGTCCAGAGCATTCTATAGGTTACGAATCATTGACCTTTGAGAGCTACAAGAGAGCTGTTTGCTATTTTCCTTTATCGAGCTTACAACTGCTATACGTTCATATTTCTTGTGTCTTCTTTAACAGTTTTTCTTTCTTCCCTTACTTGTTGCTATTATTGTTGCATCCTTCTCTCCCCTCCTTTTCCTTGATTTAGTTGTATAATCAACAATTATTTCTTGAGCATCTATTATGTGACTTGGAACCTGCTATCACCTAAAAAGTAGATATTCCAGCTTATTGCAGTAATACTCATAAAAAAGAGAAAATCATTTTAAGTGAGAAATCACTTATTAGTAAAACAGCCACATGTCCGTGCATAGGTTTTACAAACTCTATTTTGGATTCAGAATGAACTGTTTATTGGATACCTCACTGTGGACTGTAGTTCAGAGAAGAGTTGGCTGGATAATTGAGCAGAGGATGAGTGTGGTATGACTGGAGTTACAGCTTCCAGAAGAAAATTGATGCCGAGAGCAATTAAAAGATTTGCTCCATTCTGCAGTAAAACCAAGTTCCAATTCATCGTCCTGACTTCCTCCTTCTCCCCTGTTGATTTTGTCATTATAATGTCATCCTCTCACAATATATCACTGGTGAGGTCAGTAGAACAATGGAGGAAAACAAGGTAGAGCAGGATTGAGGAAAGAACGAGGAAACAACAAAACCATATTTGCAAGAACAAATAACATCGTATCAGTAGGAAATATTAACAAAGAATTTTCTTTTCTTTTCTTTATGGCATTTTTATAGCTACAGAATAGGCAACATAATACCTCTAACAGTGATGGATTAGAGAGCTCCCCTATCTAAAATATAATAATAGCTCACATATCCGTGTTTTGGGCAATAAACAACTACATCATTAATTTCTACCTCAGATTCATGAGTGATTACTCTTTCTATCTGTAAAAGCACATAGACTCTTAGCTATTGGAAATGAAAATAATGTGCCATTGATTTGAACAGCCTTTTAGAATATAGGAATAATGGTCTGAGGGATTTTTAATTATCTAAACTCCAGTAAAAAGCCTTGAGAGCATTTTTTGGGGAAAAGAAAAAAGAAATATGATCCAATATTTAAAGGGTGCCTGAGAAAATGAGATGTGCTTTGGGGCAAATTTAGATTCTGTAGCAAAGAGGCTATCACAGATGCTAAAAATTGAGTCCCTGTGTGCCTCTGAGGAGGCTCAGCAGAGAAACTTTCAAAGACGGCAGATGAACACTCCTTACAGGAATTTTTATACATGAGTGAATAGTATGAAGCCATCTTTGTGGTTACAATTTTATTATCTACATATGTCTCAGGCCTGTTGGAAGTCATAAACTCAAACAAAATTACACCAGAGACAACCGTGTATTGGCTGCCTTTTCACCTCGCATCCATTTGTGTGTTAAACAGCTGATATGATGGGCTTTTTTTTTTTTCCCTCACACCTATAAGCCAAAGTCATTGTCCTGTCAGTGTATAATTATTTTAGTATTTTTGGAGTGTTAGCTCCAGGATCATTCCATTGCATAATAGGAATGCCACCTCTATCTAGAATCAGATTTAATGTGTGGGAGAGGGAAAGAAAAAGGAAGTTGAGTTGAGAAGGACAAAAGTAAAGGAAGAGGAAATTTTTCCATTTGCACTCCTGGACCTGACCCCCTCTCCATAAAGAACTTCTTAAGCTGTCTGGGACAAGTGATTTGATTTCCCCTCAGATGCTTTCAGTACCCCGAGGTTCATCAAAATGGCAAATATTTTTAAGTGGCCCTCTTGCCCCTAGAGTTTCTGAGAGCTGAGCCCTCCAGGAAACTGATATGATGTACACCTACCTTCAGACTCCACTTGCAGTGTTTTCCTAAACCCACTTTTGTCTGGTTTCTAATCCACTGAGTATTAAGGTTAATCTGATATTTCTGAATGCTTAAGGGTATTTGTCTATGAAAAGGGTGTAGAAAGCAGACTGATGGATTGGCTGTGGAGCAGATGTGGATTCAAATTTTGAAAAACAAAACTACTTATCCAAAAGTGCCAAATAATCATCATATGTTTCCCTAAAATAAGAATGATATAGAAAGAATCTTGTAAGACTGTGACATTAATTTCATGTTTGTGGCACCATTTTAGCACTCCCATAAACCTGTAGTAGCTTCAACAGAAATATGGTTGGATAAGGCATATTTTATAGCATTCAAGCCTAGTGAATAGAATCTTTAACACTGACTTAAACAGTCCCTGCATTCAAACTTGGTGAAATATTTTAACAAACGTACAGTTCATAGTCTTCTTTTAATATTTTTGGGGAATAATCTAGCATCCAGTCATACTTTACCATACCAGGAGTAGGGTGTGAAGAGGGGGTACAATGCCTACATAAAGGTTTCTAGTCAAATTATGTTGTTGTTGTTGTTGTTGTTATGTGCCGTCGAGTCGGCCCCGACTCATAGCGACCCCTCCTTGGGTTTCCGAGGCAGTTATCACTACGGAAGTAGGATTGCCCAACCTTCCTTCCGAGGAGTGGCTGGTGGGTTTGAACCGCCAGCCGTCTGGTTAGCAGGCAAGTGTCTTAGCCACTATGCTACCAGAGCTAGCCCAGTCATTTAGATTTAAAAGAGAGTCAAACCAAACCAACCTGCCTGTATTACCCAATATAGTAATTTTACCAAATCAGCTTTCTATTTGTTTCTACTGCAAAGAACTTTTCCCATTTTGGTAACTTGCCTAGGAGTCTTCCATGGAAACCACATTAAAGCTGAGACTTAAATTAAGTTCTATTTTTTCACTGCAATGAAATGGTGGTTTGGGTACAAGGATGTCCTAAGCCAAAACCAAACCACACTCACTGTCGTCAAGTCAATTCTGACTCATAGCTACCCTATAGAACAGAGTAAAACTGCCTCATGTGGTTTCCAAAGCTATAGATGTTTACAGAAGCAGACTGCTGTGTCTTGCTCCCACAGAGCAGTTGGTGGGTTTGAACCACTGACTTTTTGTTTAGCAGCTGAGTGCTTTAACCACTGCATAACCAGAGCTCCCTAAAACCAAAACCACCAGCTATTGAGCCAATTCTGACTCATAGTGACCGTCATTGGGTTTCCAAGCCTATAAATCTTTTCAGAAGTAGATGCCTCATCTGCCTCTGGTAAGCAGTTGGTGGGTTTGAACTGCCAACCTTTCAGTTAGCAGCCAATTGCTTTACCCACTATGCCACCAGAGCTCCTTAGAGCGCTGCAAGAATATCCTGTATTAGGCTAAATTCTATGTGAGCAATGATGAAGTATATGTGTTAATATATATTGAGAAAAGTATTTATCTTATCCTACTGAATTTTAAAAATGAACTGTTTTTAATATGAAAGGAATATATTTTTAAAAAGCAGAACATTCAAATAAACAAAAGGAAGAAATTTAAAGATAATTAGATTTAAGTTTTGGTATCTATCTTTCTAGATTGTTTACACTTAGGTATGAGAATCTATTATACGTTAAGTATGTATATATATATGATGTATATAAAATATAGTGAAATATAATTGAGTTGAATTGAATTAAAAATACATATTTTAAAAATAAATGAGATTGTAAAGAATATGCTACTTTATTACTTGCTTTTTTTTAACATAATATGTTACAAATATCTCTCCGTGTCAATCATTACAATTCCAGAGTATCTTATTTAGTGGTCTGGTGGCGTAATACCCAAGGCATTTGACTGCTAACCACAAGGCTAGCGGTTCAAACCCACCAGCCACTCCTTGGAAGGAAGATTGGACAACCTACTTCAGTAGAGATACCACCTTGGAAACCAAGAAGGGGTCGCTATGAGTGTCAATTGACTTGACATCAGTGAGTTTATATATATATGTATATAATATCCCACTGTGTGTATATGTACTTTAGATTATTTAAATCAGTTATTCTCATTCTGGCTGCCCATAATAATCACTCCAAACACTAATACATATGTCTAGGCCCTACCTCCTGAGAACAATTCACCTGGGCAAGGATGAGACCTGGGCTTCAGTACTTTTTTTTTTTTAGGTTTCTCAGGTAATTCTAAGGTTCAGTCAGTGATGGCAAACACTGATTTAAATTGTCACTTTTGTTAGACAGTTAAGTCATTTCCTACTTTTCACAATTATATATAACTTTGAAAAGATTAAGCTAAAAATAATTTGTAGAGCAAAAATAAAACCAAACTAAACTCACTGCGGTCAAGTCGATTTGACTCATAGTGACTCCTCTTTGGGTTTCCGAGGCGGTATCTCTACCATAGTAGATTGCCCAGTCTTCCTTCCAAGGAGTGGCTGGGGGGTTTGAACCACCGGATTTGTAGGGCACATCCATATTTTCCTAATGTAAAGTATAGTGACCATAGAATTTATTTCTCATAGAGTAAAAAAGGGTGATGTTATTGATCACATCCAAAAAACAAGTGTGTAAAAGCAGGACTATCACTGGCACACTGGCAGATATATAATAGCACTATTCAAAAAGTATACCAATTTTTAAGGCATTTGGTAGTCGTTACATAAGGACCATGCAAAAACACCATACCAGTCATATTAGTGGTTTACTAAAGTACCTATATTTCAAAACTTTCAATAATTTTGAAAGTATTCATTCATTTCAAAAAATATATATTTATTGAACAAGTACTATATGCCAACTTAAGCTAAAAACTGAACATAAATGATAAATAAGCAACACATAAATCCATCAGGAATGATGAAGAACCCTAGAGACATAGTAGTTAAGTGCTTGGCTGCTAACTAAACAATTCGAACCCACCGGCTGCTCCATTGAAGAAATATGTGGCAGTCTGTTTCCCTAAAGATTTACAGCCTTGGAAATCCTAGAGAGCAGTTCTACTCTGTCCCATCAGTTTGCTATAAGTCAGAATCTGCTCGATGGCAATGGGTATCAGGAATGACGGGTATTCTACAAGTGCAAGATGCTACAAATATTGCCATTTTATCTAATCTTCACAAATTTGTTAGGCAAAAATAGTATTTGGTGTTTTAACTTGGACTTATTTGATCACTAAGTTGTACACTGTTGTTAGGTTTGGTTGAGTTGACTCCAACTCACAGCGGTCCTATGTACGACAGAACAAAACATCTCCTTGTCATGCTGGTGGGCCTGTGCCCATGGCATTTGACTGCTAACCAGAATGCCAGCATTTCAAACCCACCAGCAGCTCCGAAGAAGGAAGATGAAGCAATCTACTTCTGTAAAGATTTACTGCCTCAGAAACTCAGTGGAGGTCGCTATGAATCAGAATCAACTCAGTGGCAGTAGGTTTAAGTTGTACATAGTAAATGTTTATTAACTATTTGAATTTTTTCTTTTTGAAATTATCCATTCACATCCTTTGCCCATTTTGCTATCATATGCTTCAAGTATTTTTTCTCGTGTATTATTTGTCTTTAAAATTTGTTTATGGTGAGTTTTGACAGAAGATTAAACATTTTGTGTAATCACACCTGTAAGTGTTTTCTTTACTGATTTCCACCTTTTGTATCATGATTCATCTTGAATTTATTCAGGTAGACAATGAGGTAAGGATTTTATATTAATGATTCCAAGTTATTCAATAATTATCCCAGTAGCATTTATTGAACAAATTCATTATTTTCCCCACTAATTTGAAATGTCATCTTTAGCATACAATAATGTCCCATATGTATGGATCTGCTTCAGGGATTTCTATTATATCCTTTGTTCCATTATTCATTCTTTTAATACTATGTTACCAATTTATTTATTTGGTGTTATACTATGTTTTAACACCTGAATGTGCAAATCTTCCAATTATATTCTTAAAAAATATTTTATTGCTTGCTCTTGTTTGTTCTGTTCTTCTACAGTACATTCTAAAAGCACATTATTAAGTTCCCCTCACACTCCAACTGAGAATTCTACAAACGATGCCTACACAGGAGGTTGGTATATCTCTCCACTTGTTCACATATTCTTGTGTCTTTCTGTTTCTCATTTTACAGGGTTGTTTTGGTTTGTGTTTTTTACACAGATTCCCCTATATTTCTTGTTACAGATTAATTTCAAAGTATTTCTTTCTGTGTGCATGTGTATGAATGGGATTTTAAAAGACTGTTTATATTTTGCAAATGTTTATTTTATCCCATTGAATATTCCTAACGCTATCTGATTGTATATTGGCATGATATAGCAAGCAATAGTATACACTAACAAATCAAATAAGTAATCTGAGTTATTTTTCCTGTTTCCAGTAAAAATATTATATGTCAGAAGTCTTGGTAAGCCTGATCTATTGTCTATTTTTTCCTCCACCAAATGTCACTGAGTTCCTTCAATAGCCCAACACACTGAAGTAGACATGTGGGACATGATGGCAACAAGTGGGACAAGAATTATGAGTAAGGAGCACAAAAGGGATCTAACTTATCTGGGGTCCCATCAGCCAAGGCCCCTGTAAGAAAATTATATTTGAGCTGAGGCTTGAAGGATTTAACCAGGCCAGGAGGAGGATGATCTAGAGCAGAGGGAACTCGTAAGTATGGCTAATCCTTGGTGTGAGTAAGGATGCTGGCTCTGAATGAGGTTTACACATAAGCAGAGGGCAATGATGCAAGCAAGACCTTCAGGACACACAAAGGCTTTTGTATTTTATCTCAGGAGCAAGGGGAAGCAGTAAAATATTTAAACAGGGAAATGACTTAAACACAGCTGCATTTTAGAAAGATAACCTGGATGCAATGAGAATAAATTCAAGCGAAAGAGAGTTTGTGGGGAGAATAACAACCAGGTTTTGGGGGTAGTCTACCTGAACAAATCAGATCTACCTGAAAGATGACACTATTAGACCTGAGAGGTAGCTGTGGAATGGAAATCAGCTGGAAGAATTTGGAAATCAGCGGAAGAATTGAGGAGGCATCTACAATACAAAAGCAATAGTATTTACATTGATGTGATGCAAAAATGAGGGTGAGGGGCAAAGACAAGAATGATTTCCAATGTTCCAGGCAAAAGTCAGGAGGCATTGTTGATTCAGCAGTAAAGTTCTTGCTTTATATGTGGAGACTCAGGTTTGATTCCTAGCCATAGACCTTTACGCACAGCGACCACTGTCAATGGAGTGTATAGCCATGATGCTGAACAGGTATCAGTGGAGCTTCCAAACTAGGAAGCAGTAGGAAGAAAGCCTGGTGATCTACTTCTGAAAATCAGCCTATAAAAACATTATGGATCACAGTAGTGTGCTTGTGGGGCATATAAGTTGTTGTTGTTGTTGTTGTTTGCCGTCGAGTCGGCCCCGACTCATAGCGACCCCTCTCCTTGGGTTTCCGAGGCAGTATCACTACGGAAGTAGGATTGCCCAACCTTCCTTCCGAGGAGTGGCTGGTGGGTTTGAACCGCCAGCCTTCTGGTTAGCAGTCAAGTGCTTTAGCCACTATGCTACCAGAGCTCCCGGGGCATATAAGTAGAAACATCAAATAAACAGTTGATATCTTAGGCTGGGGTCTCAGGACGAAGATTTGAGCAGAAAATTTAGGAGTCAGTAGCACATAGATGGTGGTTGAAGTTATACAGAGAAATAGAATTACTTAAAAGTGAGTGGAAGTAAGCACTGAAAGGCCTAAATCCTAAGGAATTTCAATATGAAATACCTTGAAGTTGGGTTGAGGGAAGAAGAAACTGACATAATGATGATTGAATATTTGATAATATTTGAGGAGGTGAATGGAGAAGGAGACGAATGCATATAGAACTTAATTTGGTGATCCTTGCCCATTGTAAAAATTCTAAACCATTTCTATTACATTTCTAATGTACTCTATTAAAATAGCTATATACTTGCAATTTCTCAATATACAGCTTTAGATCCCCTTGGCGGAACACAATTTTCCAACCCCAAATGGCTATACGCTCTTCTGCTGTCTGCTGTATTAGACAGATATAGTTATACATCGGGAGCTCCGGTAGCATAGTGGCTAAGACACTTGCCTGCTAACCAGACGGCTGGCGGTTCAAACCCACCAGCCACTCCTCGGAAGGAAGGTTGAGCAATCCTAC
>NW_006921595.1:15863074-15864441 GCF_000298275.1 Orycteropus afer afer | reverse complement strand
AAGTAGATTGCCCATCCTTCCTTCGAGGAGTGGCTGGTGGGTTTGAACCTCCAGCCTTCTGGTTAGCAGTCAAATGCCTTAGGCACTACACTACCAGAGCTCCTAAACATCATAATACAGTAATAATAATAATAATGGTTAGAGGCAAAATAGTGCCAATTTGTTATTATGAGCCATTGAATTTTGAATATAATGGACTTTATGGGGATTTGGACCATAGATGTAGATGTGGTTGAATGTTGCTCAAATGGATGTTATGTGGTGTATGACTGTATAAACTGATCTCTGGGGCTGAGTTTCCTCTCAGAGGACCTTGAGCCAAGGCAGGATCCTTATTTGAAACTGCCCTCCATATGTCAGACTCCTCTCCTCCCAGGGAGGATGGGAATGGATGTACATTCTCAGAGTGACCTTCACAGGTCAAATTTAGAAGCACACCTGCATCTGTCACTTGGTACAAGGCAGCCACTTCATTTTGAGAAGTCAACATGACATATCACTGAAGATTAAGGATTAATGTCATTACCTGAGGATTCTCTTACAGTACCATTTGTGAGTTTGGTCCAAAACAATAGGATTATTGGGTAGTTGACAGAGGCACTGGTAGAAAGTGCATGGTGTTAAGTTAAACTAGTAGAAATTCACCATGTATAGCATACACTGAGATATGGGCCTGCACTCCCTGTGACAGATGCCATACAGAAAGCAAAAAGAGGTGACAAATACTATAGCAGTTCTGGACAATCCATTGTGGTAAATGCACTTTCTTGAACTTATCTGGTAATTCATTTATGCATCAAGTGGTGGCTGAGTGACTACCTCATGTCAGGTAATTTTCTGGGCATTGAGGATACACCAAAAAGGACAGATACAGAGTTTATACTCTATGGATGGGGAGACGATAAACCACAAACAAAAGACCCCTCAGCTAATGAGAGGCGCTAAAAAAAATAAAATCAAGTGATGAGATTGCAAATGAGTAAGGGTCAATTCAATTTGGGGTGAACTAATATTATAAACATGTAATTAGCTCATTTACCTATGGAAGTATTTATCAAGGGAAGATGGGATTTTAGCAACAGAGTCCCATCTTTGAGTATGTTTGAATTCCAGCCTCACCACTTGATCAGATAGACATATGATGTTGGACAAATTGTTACAAATCTCTGAGCTTGGTCAAATTTTGACTCTGAGCTTTAGCTTATTTTCCCCAAAAGTAGGGCTAAAAGTGCCCACTTTGCAAGTCCCTACCAAAGCAAACTCACTGCCCTGGAGTCGGATCCAACTCATTGGGACCCCTCCTTGGGTTTCCGAGGAGGTATCACTACAGAACTAGATTGCACAAACTTTTCTTCTGAGGAGTGGCT
>NW_006921595.1:15852604-15857014 GCF_000298275.1 Orycteropus afer afer | reverse complement strand
GATTATCTTCTGTGTCTGTGTTAATTGGTTTCCCTTTTCTTTGTTGAAGAGGGTCTGTGCAATCCTTCTGCCTAGTCCGCCATCTTGCCCCGCCTCCTGATTCAGCACTTTTAAATTTACCCGCCTCTTGCCACGTATCTATTTTTTATAGGTTTCCCTATTTCACCGTCAGCAGCAACATCACATCATTCCTTGATCCTGCCCTTTCCTTTACCATATATAAGTATTTGTTTGAAATTCAATAAACGAGACTTGATCGGGCTTTCGACTTGTCTCCATTCTTCGCGTCTCTTGTCCCCTCCATTTCCACCCCCTCCTCCAGGTCCTAGGTTGACAGTCCCACAGGATGGGACATTCTACTAACTGAAGAGGTTCTACTTCACCCACAGGTCCCTCAGAAGAATGACCTGGCAACCACCTTCTGAGATATCAGCTATCAAAGGCTCCATGGAGCACAGTTCTACTCTGACACACAGGGGGTTGCCATGAGTCTAAGTCAAGTCAGTGGTCACTGGTTTGGGTTTTTTTGGTTATATTGTTGGCAGGGTGTCTACAATGACCAGTTGAATCTCATGAAGTACCTAGCAAAGTCTCTAGATTCTTTTCCTTTTTCCTTCCTCCCATGATACCCTCAGACAACCCGTGTCCTCTGGGTTTAGATCTACCGGGTGCTCTCTCTCATAGCACATCTTCGTAATCAATTTCTATTACAGACAGACCAAGATCATGAACAAGTTCCATTCCTAAGTCTGTCTTTAAGTCGAACATGTACGTTAAGTCAGAACCGTTAGGTACAGTTCGCATCTAACATCAGCTTGTCTCAGTATATAATGTAACTATGCATAAAAAAATTAAAGACACACTTCTAGATATAATAAAACATCTTTCGCATACTAATACAGTAATAATAATGTTTGGATGTGTGTCACAAAGTAGTACCCTTTTGTAATTAGGAGTCATTGTGTGTACCTCAAATTTTTATGTAATAGGCTTTACAAGGTTGTTCATAACTACAGCTTGTACATAAGTTGAATGTTTGTAACCTGGGGACTGCCTGTACTATAAAAATTGTGGCATTGCAGATGTATTTTCAGATTCCAGAGCAAAGTTAGAATTCCAGTTTTAGTAAAAGGCTAATGACAATTCTATAGGGTCCTCTGCATGACTGAAGTACAAGTGGTCCCAAAGATTTGCTTTCTGCCAAAGATACCACCAATCATCCCCATTAGAATAGATCCTTCTCCTTGAATTTCAGGCAATGGAGATAGTTGTTCTGAGCATTGTATATGCTCATATTCAACCTTCTACTGTTTATTAATTAAGACGTAGATTTAAGCTGCTCTAACAGAGCCTCAAAATGAGAAAGTGGATTTCTCTTTTATGAAACTGTCTCAGAATTAGTGTTCTAGGACTGGCTTGGCAGTTCCATAGTTTCAGACTTCCTCTAGATCATCATTCTGTCATCCTGGGATAATTGTTCTCTTCTGCATGGTACAAAATGATTCATTACCACTGTGTCAGCCTTCCAGATAGTGTGAAGGGGGCAAAGTAAGGGGACAGTATATCCCTTCACTTTACAGGTACAATCTGAACATTGCAATACCCTTTCTAGTCATATCTCATTGGCCAGAACTTAGGCACAAGGTCAAAACCATCTTCAGTGGCCATTCTAGAACATCAAAGAACAGAAGAGAAATACAGAGACCACTTATAATCTTGGCCATAACAACATATACTTATGATAAGGTGGTCTATTTAGGGGTGCAATTTACGTCCTATGGACATACCAATGTGTGACTATAAAGTAAGATAAATATGTTTTAAAGAAATATAATTTAATTCCATTTATATATAAGTGTGTTTACATTCAATGTGGTCACCTTTGTAGTATTTACAAATTGTTGTTCCAAATATTTCTGATACTTCTCTTTTGTCACTGCCTTTTTAATTTTTTTTTTAAATTTTTATTGTGATTTGGGTGAAAGTATACAGAGGAAATTCACTTTCTATATAGCAGCTCACATACACTTTGTCTCATGACATTGACTACAATTTACCACAGTGCAGTAGCTCCCCTCCCTATAGTTACCTCTTCCTTGTGTCCTTTCCTCCCATGCACTCCTGCCTGCACCCCCTCCCCCCACCAGCTGTCTCCCTCTGCATATACAGCCCTTCTATTCTCCCATGATTATTCTCTCCAAGGAGTGTATCTACCTAATGTAAATGTTCAGCTCATATGCCTGTCTTCTGTTTGGCTAGAAGCCACAGGAATGGGTTCAATTCCAGACCTGAAAGGCAGCTACGGGGCCATAGTCTCAGTGGTTCCATTAGGCTCTATCAGACCAGCAAACCTGGTCCTTTTTTTTTTTTTTTTTTTAATGATTTTGAGTTCTGTTGCACATTGTTCTCCCAGGATCTCCTACAGAGATCCCCCTCCAAGTGGTTGTCTTTTGTCACTGCCTTTTAGAAATAGTTCATAGGTTGACATAGGAATGTCCACCTGCCTTTTTATTTCACAGCTATGGCTCAGTTTTCTGCAAAAAATAATGTCACTCAACCCAATCTTATGATTTTCTTTATTCACCAGACTTATAATTTAGTTTTGGTTATTTTCTAAAATGAAAATGATTTTTAAATACAAATAGATCATTACTGAGGATTTGAATTTTAACATTAACAAAACAAAACAAACAAACAAAAAAATCCACTGCCCTCTGGTCTATTCTGACACACAGTGACCCTATAGGATGGGGTAGAATTGCCCCCAGACGGTTACCAAGGCTGTAAATTCTAGTGGAAGCGGACTGCCTCATCTTTTTCCCACAGAAAGGCTGGTGGGTTTGAACCACCAATATTGTGGTTAGTAGTAAAATGCTGTTAACTACTGAGTCATCAGAGCTCCTTTTTCAAATGTTAGGTAGGCTCTACAAACAATTCCAAGATATGTTCAAAAAAGACATTCATGTGGATCAACAAGCCATAGTATACTTGTTCCAATAATGAATGACTCCTACCTTATATGTCACATAATTTTTAGGATAGTGTTTCTTGCCTATTCATGAGAAGAGATATCCTGAACTTGGTTGGACATCTCACCTGCAACATGCTGCAACTGTCCAATAGCAGAGGAATCCTCCTCTTCAGCCTCATTGTTGTAACTTCCTCCAACATATCCTATAACCCATGTACCCACATATTTACCTTGTTTTCCAAACAACCTGAACTCTTTCATGCCTTTGGGTCTTTGCTTCAGATAAACATGACGACTTTCTCTGCTGGCAAACTGCTATTTATCATCACTCAACTCCTTGTAAAAAATCACTTCCTCTGTGAAGTCAGCACTAACTCCCCAATTAGAGCCCCTACTGGAGAGGGGGCTCCTTGGGCCTCATTTAATGGCTTTATTCATCCTTGCATGCCCCCTAGTGCCTTCTACATAGAGAGACTCAGCAATGTTGGAGGAGTTTATTGAATGGGCAAACAAATGAAAAATAATCTATGGAAAAACAACCCACTTTATATCTCTAGCCCTCTGTTTCCCATCCTTATTTATATTTCCTTCCCAAAATCTAGGGAGTGTCTTAAATGTTCTCTTTCTGATCTGAAATCTCATGATTCTACACAATTTTGACTCGAGATTATGATTTTAATAGAGGAGGGACTGACAAGAAAGACCTAGGTGTAAAGTCCAGCCTACTTAAAGAAGCAGAAATAAACACTGTAACTTCAACAAACAGCACTTTTGTGAGTACTTCACCTAGTTTTTATAGACAAGACCTCATTGTGGAGAACAAGGTAGAGAAAAGAGAAAAAATAAGATTTTACCTGGGTTAGAAGTACAGCCAAGAGCTAAGAAAGAAACCTCCCCACTTCCCAAGAAACTAAGTTCTTGACTGCAACACCTAACAGGATTATTGAGAACAAGAAAAGTTAGCACTGCAAAGATATAGAACCCTTGGATCTATATAGAAAATATAGAAATGAAAGAAGGAAAACCTTGATTTTAAATTACTATTACAAAGTAATTTGAGAGGTTAAAGAATATTATCAAAACCAGATATAGAAAATAAAAATAAATAAATGCAAGGAAGAACTATTACCATAAAACATCATTTTATACAACTTTTAAATGTTTTCAATATGCCATTTAACAAAAGGAATGTCCTGAAATACTTTTGTTGAAGATTATATATACCTTCCTTTGGAAAGAGCTCAGGTAGTGCAGCAGTGGTTAAGGCATTCGGCTCTTACAAAAAGATGGATGGTTCAAACCCACCAGCTCCTCTGTGGCTGCTTCCATAAAGATGTAGAACTTTGGAAACCGAACAGGGGTCACTATGAGTCAGAATCAACTCAATGGCAGTGAGTTATTGCTGTTGGAAGAGTAATAAATAAATAAATAAATAAATG
>NW_006921595.1:15842036-15852504 GCF_000298275.1 Orycteropus afer afer | reverse complement strand
CAGAGCAGCTGGTTGATTTGAACTGCTGACCTTGTGGTTAGCAGCCAAATGCCTTATCCACTATGCCACCCAAGACTAACTGAACAAGGAGTTCGTCAATCACTAAAACTGTAATATAGTTCTTTATTTTTCATAGACCAAAAAAAAAAAAAGTATCCCTAGCAACTTTTTAAAATAAGCCCATTGACCGCTCCTACAATGCATATTTACCAACGTTTTCTCAACGGAAAAGCTATCAACGCATCACACAAGCACAAGCTTTCACCTAGACAGGAAGAACGGAGACACGCAAGTAAGTACCTGAGGGGAAGGTAAACCTTTGGGAAAGCCGAAGGGGAAATCTCTCAGTGGCGTTTCTTTCTTTTCCATTTCTCTTTAGTTGGCAGTGAAGTGTTACAAGTTTCCAATGTAGAAGCTGCATACTTGAAAACACCCTGACCCCCTCTCCTTTTAGCACTGGGAGATCAAGGAGTTCACTTGTTTACTCCTGTGAGATTCTCCCTCCTACCCTCCTGCCCTCCTACCCACCACATTTGCAAGCTGTTAAGAAAAAAAAAGACCCTCACAGCAGGGAACTCGGTGGTTTTACCTGTCTTTAATTTATGCAGCATTTTCATATTGTACCATGCCGGCAGGTGTGACCGCGCTTTTGCAGAGCCACGGTGCTGTTTTACCTGTGCTTGGTGCAGTTTTACCTGCTTGAATCTGTCAAAAACCCATTTGTTTGCGCCGGGCTAATGTGCTAGAAATAAAAGCCCCAACCGGTCAAGAAAACTCTCTACACCTGTACGAAGCAGTTAAATTGTTCCATCTGCCATTATCCCAGGAGATCAAAGGCCCTCCCCGGGAGGGGCTCCCAGAAACCAAAGCAAAGGATGGCGCTACTTGTCTTGGAATTGCAAAAGGAGGACGAAGAGGAGAGTGGAAAGGGGGGCTGAACACCCAGAGGAGAAAAGACTCCAAGAGGCCCTGGTCTAGCTTGGCTACCTGAAGGAGCTTTTGTTTGACCCGGGCGCGCCAGGAGCGCATTCTTTCACATTAAGAACCGCAGGGGAAGACATTCATTCACTCCTTTTTTTGGTGACGTAGCTGGGGCATTCATGTGTTTTTAACCTTGAATAATTTTTGTCTCTAAGCTCCAAACAAGTTTTATCCTGTCCACAGGTCAGTTTTGTTACAGAGGCCAATTAGCAGTGCTACCTTCGCCTGCGGCAAAAAGCCAAGTAATGGCGGGGCAAGCCCTATAGAGAGGTGATGAATAACTCGGAGAGCTGTAATTTGAAAGGGGGGCCTTTGAAGCATTTACCTTACACGGGACGCCATTGTCACTGCAGGGTGTTTGATCTTAAAATAATTTACTTAATGATCTCACCATGGGAGCAATTGGCAGAGCAAGATTAGGCTGTAAGGCCTAATGGACATGGGAAAAGTTAAAATTGCTCGGAGAAAGGTATGTACTGGGCTGAGATCTTTCGGTGTTGTGTGTTCATTAGTTACGGGGCGGGGGGCGGTGAAGAGCCCGGCTGACCGCGTTCGGCTTTGCATCGCTCAGCAGAGAAAATCATCAGATGCGGGCCTCGCCTGGGATGTTGGCTGATTATTTTCCGTCTTCCCTGCGTTTCAGGATTTGCGAAAATGAATGATCTTATTTTGCTTTTGCAAATCAGTGTTTTTTTTTAACTCTCTTTTTTGCAATCACGGAGCCATTTTTTGGGGAGTGCACACGGCAGTTTGGCATCCACGGTGCAAACATCTGGGCTGGAATCTGAGGGGTTGCAATATGAATATAGGCCATGTTCTCTCACCTTTCCATAAGCCCACATGACATCAAGGAGACACAGGGCGATTATTTGGTAGTGTTACCCTGGACTGAAATACAGCTTAGCCTTCTAGGAAGGAAATTCAAAAAATGTAAGCCTCGATTTGTATTCTGACAGATGCATCAATTAGGCTTATATAGCAATTGGAAGAACTATTATAACTTTTGATATTACCTTGTTTCCATCAGGAAAGATAGACTTCAGGTTGAAATTACTTCATTATTTGCTTTTTTCAGCTGTTCAAAATTTGCTTACTACCATAGCCTCTAGTGTTTTTTTTTTTTTAAAAAAAACAACAGCATTTTTCCCCAAAATTATAGAAGTGGAATAGATACCGTAAGTGAATGTGTGTGTGTGTGAGTGTGAGTGTAATCTCTAACAGGAAAAAAGTAACATAAGAATGGCTAATGCTATTTATATATTTGATGCCAAAACTAAGGAAGTGTGATGCAATAGAATATAAATAATTAAGAAATGAAGTAATATCCTGTCTAATGCAAATTCCAGCTCAGTGAATCATAGCACACTGCTAGAGAAACCCAATATCTTGATATGTGTTCTTCCTTTGGAAAAAAATATATATAACCCAGGGAATATAAGGAAATGTGTCATCAAGAAGATTTGAGTACGTGTTATTTGCATAACATAGAAAAGTTCAGCCTTGAGGTCAAAGCACACAAGTCCCATCCCCCGTTATCCACAATTTTTTATTATGCCTTCCAGGACAGTGCAATGAAGTATTTTTAGCTTATGTAAATCAAGTGATTATGATCATGACTATCAGCTTTATGCAAGCAAATGCCAGTTTGCAAGTGCAAATTTGAGACAGCACAAATTCCCCACAACTAAGGCGTTTTTGGAATTTAACTTTTGGGGTCAATTTCTGGTTATCAATGAAAATATACCTGAGACTCTCCACTTACCCAAATAGAGTAGACTGCTTTTGAACTTGTCTTTTTATCTTACCAATACTTGGAAATTGTTGTTGTTGTTGTTATATGCCGTCAAGTTAGACCTGACTCATAGCGACCCCTCTTATTAATATACATTGACAATTTCTGTTACAATGCATGGAATTAACTGAGGCTAAACTAAAGAATATGTTTTGTTCACATATTCTTGTTAAATTACTTGATAAGTGAACGTAGTTCATGCTATGTGGTAGGGCAAAGAATGCCAGCAAACCAGGGTATAAACCTTTGTGTTTTCACATTTTTGATTAGCTAAAAGAAGATACAGTTTGTAAAATAAGATAACAGACATCTGTGGTTCATGTGGAGTTTAAAATAAGATAATTATGTAAAACACATAGCATTTTACACATAAAAATAGAAGATGCTCAATAAAAGTTTCCTCCCACCCTGCTTTCTAGAAACAAATTTGAATCACTATAGGCAGCGTTAAGTTTCCATAATTAGCTCTCCCCACCATCTGGCATTTCCACTTATGATGGGTAGTGGATCTTATAAGGGGAAACTGTTTTCAGTAGGTAAGTCAGAACATTAGGATTGTTTGGGAACATCAAAACATTCTGGGAAAAATAAGATTAGTCACCACCTCAAATTCATGATCACTAGCCTAGGGGTCCTAGCTTTCTGAGTGCTGGAAGAATCTTTAAAAGGCCATGTGTGTGTGGCCAGTGACATTTCCACTCCCCCGCATTTTTTTTCCTGATTTTTATTCTTCCCAATGCTACCTTTTATAAAAAAATTAATCTTAATGTAATTCCCCCTGTGTTTATTCTCTTAGGTAGTTACTACACAACTGGTTCTTCTTATTGTTAGCTGCCTTGGAGTCAGCCCCAACTCACAACAGACAAACCTTGCCTACTCCACCATCCCCATGATCAATTGCAGCTTAGACTGCTGTGGCCCATAGTGTTTTCACTGACTGATTTTCAAAAGTACATCATCAGGCATTTTTTCCTAGTCTATCTGAGTCTAGAATCTGAGAAGACTGAGGTTGTCAAAGAATTCACGTTGCTTGGTTCTACAATCGATGCCAACGGAAGCAGCAGTCAGGACATTAGACGATGTGTAGCATTGGGAAAGTCAACTGCGAAGGAACTGTATCAAGTGCTGAGGAGCAAGGATATCTCCTTGAGGACTAAGGTGCGCCTGACACAAGCCATGATATTTCCAATCGCCTCGTATGCATGTGAGAGCTGGACAATGAATAAGGAAGACCAAAGAAGAGTTGATGCTTTTGAGTTGTGGTGCTGGCGGAGAATGCTGAAAGTACCATGGACTGCTAAAAGAACTAACAGATCTGTCCTGGAGGAAGTGCAGCCAGAATGCTCCTTGGAAGCAAGAATGGCCAGACTTCGTCTCACCTATTTTGGTCATGTTGTAAGAAGGGACCATGCTTGGTAGGGTGGAGGGTCGACGAAAGAGGGGGAGGCCTTCAACGAGATGGATTGACACCATGGCTGCAATGATGGGCTCAAGTATAGCAGGGATTGTGGGGCTGGTGCGGGATCAGGCAGTATTTCTTTCTGCTGTGCATGGGGTCGCTATGAGTCAGAAACGACTCCACGGCACTTAACAACAACAACAACATCTGAGTCTAGAAGCTCCACTGAACCTGTATCATAGCAACACACGAGCCCCCCACTGTGGTGGCTACACGCGATGTGGTTAGTGGAGAATTGAACAGATCTCTGGCATGGAAGGAGAGAATTCTACCAATGAACCACCACTGCCACTTCTTATTTCAACTTAAGGAGCCTTGATGGTGGAACTTGTTAAGCATTTGGCTGCTAACCAAAAGGCTGGTGGTTAGAACTTGTCCAGGAGCTTTGCCAGAGAAAGTCCTGGTGATCTATTGTTAAGTTCTGTTGAGTCATTTCCAACACATAGTAGCCCAATGTACAATAGAACAAAACACCATCCTGACAATCGTTATGTTTGACCTCATTGTTGCAGATACTGTGTCCATACATCTTGTTGAGGGTCTTCCTCTTTTTCTCTGACCTTCTACTTTACCAAGTGTGACATCCTTTCCAGAGACTGATCCCTCCTGATAACAGGTCCAAACCTCACCATCCTCCCTTCTAAGGAGCATCCTGGCTGTACTTCTTCCAAAACAGATTTGTTCGTTCTTTTGACAGTCCATGGTGTATTCAATATTCTTCATGAATACCATAATTCAATGACTTTAATTCTTCTTTGGTCTTCTTTATTCATTGTCCAGCTTTTGCATGTATATGAAGCAACTGAAAATACCATGGCTTGGGTCAACAGTATCTTAGTTCTCAGAGTATCATTGCTTTTTAACACTTTAAAGAGATTTTTTTGCAGCAGATTTGCTCAATGTAATACATTGCTTGATTTCTTGACTGCTGCTTCCATAGGTTTTGATTGTGGATTTGAGTAAAATTAAATTCTTGACAACTTCATTATTTTCTCTTTTTACCATGATATTGATTATTGGTTCAGTTGAGAGGATTGTTCTTTTGTACTTTATATTGAGTGTAATCCAGGCTTACATCTGGAAAGATTACAGCCAAGAAAACCCTCCGTGGGATTCTGTCACATGAGGTCACTGTGAGGCGGAATCAACTAGACAGAACCCGAGAACCCAAGAAAATAATGGTACCGTGCTCACCAAGATACAAACTAACACTGCTTAGAGAAGAGTAAGGAGGGCTAAGTAGGAAAGAAAGGAAGTTACAGGTTCTTTAACATGAAAGTCACTATTTGAGTAACAGCAGGAATTATGCTTTAGGTAAAAAAACAAACCCACTGCAAAACACCGCATGACATGGATGAACTTGGAGGACATTATGTTGAGTGAAATAAGTCAATCACAGAAGGACAAATATAGTATTAATTCATTATTGTAAAAAGTCAATAAAAAGTTTATATAAGGAAGGAAACTTTCTTTGTGGGTTACCAGAGGTGGGAGGGAAGAGGAGGGAACAATGCAAAAAAAAAAAAAAATGGTTTGACCCATGTCACTTTAGTTTTGTGTATATCACTGTACAAAATAAAATTAAAAAACCCACTGCCATCAAGTTGATTCCGACTCATAGTGACCCACACTGGGTTTCCAAGGCTGTAAATCTTTACAGAAGTAGATTGCCTCATCTTCCTCCAGCAGAACCTGCCGACCTTCTGGTTAGCAGCCAACACCTTATGGCGCTGCACCACCAGAGCTCTGTGCCTTACTTGAGCCACTCTTTATCTCCCTACCTCTTCCTCTCTCTCTCACTCAGTTCTCCCTTCCTCTCCCTCTCTGAAACCACATCTGTTTCTTCATCTCTTCCTTTTTTTCTCTCTGTTTACCCCTGTGTCTCTCCATTCTTCTCTCTCCCCTGCCTATATTTTCATTTTCTCCCCTTCCTCTATCACTCTCCCTTCTCTGAATGTCTCTGTCTCAATAGCAGTCTCTCTCTCTCCTACCATGTGTGTTTCTCCAGATTCTTTGACTCTTTGCTTCTGTCTCTTTACATCTCTTTCTGAAAACTGAAGAGATGTAAATTCAAGGATCAAATTTGAGTGTATGAATAACCTTTTGTTCTTGATCATCAGTCTACAGTGAATTGTTTTTCCAAGTAAAAGCTATGTACTGGCCAGCTCTCCCAACCTGCAGAGGACACAAGTGTCAAGAAGCCCTTGACCCAAACAGCAAGCACTAAGCTATTTTCTGAGTTCACACACAGTGTGCAGGCATTTGTTTTGCAAGTTTGTGCATTCATGCTAAAGACAGTCAGGAGTGGAGGTGAGAAAGAACAAGGTCAAGGTCAAGCCACTCACCCTCTTCCCCTCCTCAGCTCTCCTACCATCTTGCATTGATTACTGTACTGTGTGTCAGAGGTACTCCCACTGGCCTAGAACCATCATCTCGACCAGAAGACACATAAATTCCACCCATGTAGTTCTAAAATCACCCAGCTGATCATTCAATTTATATACAGTATCAAGTGTTCATTTCATAGCTGCTATTTCAGTCCTACTGACCTGCAGGTCCTTGACATGTGCTTTGCCAGAGCCCTCCAGAGATGTAACAGTAACTTTTTAGCACTTGCAGAAAAAGCAATTGATGTTCATTTCTCACAGATTACCAGGCCCCATCAGAAATGAAGATGCAGTAAAGCAGGCATCGAACAATTTTCAAATGCCTGTCACTGTCAGTGGAAAGAGCCTGCTGTGGCGACCAGGGGATTGCACATGTCACATGGGGCTTGTTCCTGTTTCTCTGTACACATGGTGTTAGGTTCCTAAGAGCCCACTGATGTCATCAGGGGATATAGATATCTGTCTTTATCTCTAGATTTTGACATCAAGTTTCTTAGTTTACTTTTGCACAGTCCAATAGTGGCAGTGCTGACTTCAGAGGGGAATTACTGGTAGCCTAGCAATAGCTTGTGGAGTCCCTGGGTAATGCAAATGGTTAATGAGCTGCTAACTGTAGGCTGGCAGTTTGAATCCACCCAAAGATGCCTCAGAAGAAAGGCCTGATGACCTACTTCTGAAAAATGCACCCACTGAAAACCCTATGGAATATAGTTTGAGTATAGTATGTTGTTGCTATGTGTCATCGAGTCGACCTGACTCATAGCGACCTCTCCTTGGGTTGCTGAGGCAGTATCACTATGGAAGTAGATTGCCCAGCCTGAGTATAGTATAGTATAGTATAGTTTTACTCTGATACACGTGGAGTCACTATGAATTGGAGTCAACTAGATGGCAACTAATTGGTTTTAGTAACAGCTTATTCACGGAATTTCTAGGGGAAGGGGAGTGGGGAACATCACTAGGAGCATCTTTCTGTTATTCTGAAATGAGCTGCAGAAGAGGAGATTTGCTGGGTACAATGAGACAAGTATATTTCTCATAACTCTGTTTTAAGACCATCTCAGACCACGGTCACTTCTGAGCTGTACTTATTCCTCCTTCCCTGTGCCACAAAGTATATTCCCAGAAAACCATTGTTTTCTAATACTCCACCCTCTATTCTCTGCATCATCCTCCTACATAATTACCCCCCCACACACACACACCCACTGCCCTGAAATAAATTTGTGCTTGAGAACCTGAAAGACGAATACTCTGGCCAGTGGCCCACATTCAATTAAGACAATAAACACAATATTGTGGAAGTACTATGACCAACATTCTCAGAAATTCCTTCTCCAAGATGGTAGGAACTTCTAAGGCAGCAATTTTGCTTACAAGAGCATGTTCCAGGAGGTCTACTGACTCAGAGATTGCTGTAAATTTGATATGATGTTTAAATTTGTCAGTGTTTTTAAAATATGTTAGAAATAAAAGTCCCAGTTCTTAAAAATCACATACATTTTTTTGTCTCTTATTTTTTTCCTCAATAAAATGACTTCCAAATTTTGATGTTCTTTCCCTGATACTTCCAATCATTTTTCCTTGGGATAATCTTAAATCTTTCCTTCAGCTGTTCTTTTTCTGATGTTTCCCCAAGACAAACATCAGTAGCAACTTAGACTTAAAATGGAAAAAACCAAGCTTTTATTTGTTCCCCAGCAGATTATTTTTGGGGTAGATATTTTTCATAGATATAGTATTGGAAGTAGGAACCCTGATGGCACAGTGGTTAAGCACTCAGCTGTAACCAAAAGATGGACAGTTCGAACCTACCAGCCACTTCATAGGAGAAAAATATAACAGTCTGCTTCCAGAAAGATTATAGCCTTGGAAATCCTATGGGGCAGTTCTACCCTGTCCTATAGGGTTGCTATGAGACAGAATCCTACGGCAACAGGATTTTTGAAGTGTGGGAAGTAGACTATAAGACTTTCAAAAAAGCATATGCTAATTAAATGCCTGCTATTAGGACACATAATTTCTGGTCAATCAGATTGTAGTGTTACAGGAAGAAGGAAACTAATATTTAATTTTCCTCATAGGATAGGCATGATGTCTCAGGGCAACTTGTTTTACAACCAAGGAAACTGAGGCCCCAGAGGTTAAAGTAACATCACCTGGAAGGAAGAGCTATTTAAAAGCCTGTTTCCTTTTATCCGCACCAAGCAGTTTTAATACTTTCAACTTCCCCATATAAATGCTCAGTAGAGAAAGTAGCAGTATTAGTGTAATACCTTACTGTAGTGGACACTGTAGTGTGCTGCCCAGAGCAGGCACCTCTCAAGAGGGTGGCACTCATTCCCTGTTATTACTGCATGTATTGCCTGCTGACGGCTCTCAATTGAGTTTCTCTCTGAAAATGTCTGTCCTCTGATGAAGAGAACCACCTCAACCAAAGTTAGGCTCCCTCCCTGGGAGGGGTGATTTGAGGAGTATCAAGAATAAAGGCTCAGCCTCCTTGCCTCAGTGTGGGGCAACATGAAGGACTATCCCAGCTCCATAGTTCTCTGCAGGATCAGCTTCAGACTTTGATGCAGCTGTACTGTAGTTCAACATCTGCTCAACGGTGGGTTTCTTCACACCTCCAAAGGTATCTACCACCACAGCCTCTGCAATAGACTTCCTGCTTGCTCCTGTCTCAAAGTCTGTTTCCTAGAACCAGATGTTAAGATGCTTATATTCAGAAAATATGATGTTGTTCTAATTTGCTGCTATTATTACTTATGAGGTTTATGTTTTACACCATAAGCTGAGGTTCAGAGAAGTGAAATGACTGACTTGTCCAGGGTCACACAGGTAGAAAGTGCTAGGCCTGAGACAGGATCAGAGTTCTCTGGCTCCTGGCCCACAGCTTTTATATACAATTAGTGGGAGTTAACATAGCCATAAACGTAGCCATACATAACTACTCTTAAAATGTACCCCTCCCCAAAAAAAAGATATGTCCTATGATCCAACTTGTGGGAAATACCTAGAATAGGCAAATGCACAGAAACCAACGTGGTTACCAAAGACTAGGGGGAGGGTCAGAGTGGGGATATGTTGCTCAATGGGTATTGAGTTTCTGTTTGGGGGTGATGAAAAAGTTTTGGAAATAGATAACAGTAATAATTGCATGTGGTAAATGTAATTAATGTCACTGAAATATAAACCTTTTTCATTGGCCAATTCTTTGAGAAGTGGATGGCTCGTTCCTTCTTCCGAGTCTGTCTTAGTCTGGAAGTTCTGCTGAAATCTGTCCACCATGACCCTGCTGGTGTTTGAAATACCAGTGACATAACCTCCAGCCTCATAGCAACACCCAAGCCCCTACAGTACAACACACTGACAGATGAGTGGTGGAACTCTATACCTAAAAACTATAAATTTAAAAATGGTTAAAATGGCAAACTTCATTTTATATGTATTTTACCACTGTCTTAGATATCTAGTGCTGCTGTAACAGAAATATCACAAATGGGCAGCTTTAACAAACAGAAATTTATTTTCTCACAGTTTAGGAGGCAGCTTGAAGTCTAAATTCAAGGTGCTGGCTCTAAGTAAAGGTGCCAGCTCTCGAGGAAGATCCTTGTCTCTCATGGACTTCTGCTCCTTGAGATCTTCATACGTCCTGGCATGCCTTTCCCCCATCTCTGTTTGCTAAATTGTGTTTAATCTCTTTTATATCTCAAAAGAGACTGACTGATTCTTTATGGATATGGAAAAACCAATCACTAACTTTATATGGAAAGGAAAGAGACCTCGGATAAGCAAAGCACTATTGAAGAAGAACAACAAAGTAGGAGGTCTCACACTGCCAGATCTCAA
>NW_006921595.1:15814453-15825669 GCF_000298275.1 Orycteropus afer afer | reverse complement strand
ACAATCTGTAGCCTATATGACTATGAGACCAGAAGTGCCCGGCTACTACTGTCAACCACTTGGAAGGGGATCTATGTAGGAGATCCTGGATAGAGAGGGAGAAAAATGTGTAACAAAACTCAAAATCATTTGGAGAAAAAAAAACCTGGGGGACCAGGTTTGCTGGTCTGATAGAACCTGGTGGAACCACCGAGGCTATGGCCCTTCAGGTCTGGAATTGAACCCATGCCTGTGGCTTCCAGCCAAACAATAGACAGGCATATGAACATTTACCTGAGGTAGATATACTCCTTGGAGAGAACAATCATGGGAGAAAGAAGGGCTACTTATGCACAGGGAGACAGCTCAGGGGGCAGGAGTGTATGGAGAGATAGACACAGGGAAGAGATAACTATCGGGAGGAAGTAGGAGGGGAGCTGTTGCATTGTGGTAAATTGTGGTCAATGTCATGAGATAGTATATGTGAACTGGTGTATGGAAAGTGAATTTGCTCTGTAAATTTTCACCCAAATCACACACACACACACACAAATATTACAGCCAGGAAAACCCAGTTCTACTCTGTAACACATGGGAGTCCCCATGAGTCCAAATAGACTCAAAGGTAATGGTGCTATTTTTGTTTGTTATTTGTTTGTTTCATCACCAAGATGCACCAGAGACTAATGCTCACACAATGGTCCTTCAGGCTTCTCCTAGACCTGTTTTTAATGGTATTATGGTCTTGCAAAAAGACCTATTTGACCAGATGTAGTTTACATGTGTAGTATATTAATCAATTTAACTTTAAGTAATTTTTAAGGAAAAAAAGAGAAAAACTTAGACCTCATTTGCTTCATGAACTGCTCATTTGAACTCTGTTGTGTTGGGGCAAGGGCTTTGAAAAAAAAACCATCTATTGTGGAATTTGTCTTTGAAGTATCTTTTCTGTGTCATACCATGCCAAGTATGCTCCTCTCTGATCATCTACCATCCTAGGGGCATAGGTTAAAAGTGTGAACTGGAGCGCCAGATCTCCGGAGCTCAGATCTCTCGTCTGCCATTCACTGGCTGTGCATCCTTGAGTAAGTTACTCAACCTCTCTGCTCCACAGTTTCTTCATCTGTAAAAAAGATTGGTGAAAACAGTTAACCCACTTAGATGCTAACTGGAAAACTAGACGTTCCAGTCTACCCAAAACTCCTTAGAGGAAAGCTTTGGTGATCTACTTCCAAAAAAATCAGCCATTGAAAACCCTATGGAGCACAGTGACATGCATACTCTGACATGCATGGGGTCACCATGGGTCAGACACAACTTGATGGCAACTAGTTTTAATAGTAGGATTATTATGAGGATTAAGTAAATTAGCTTACGTTGAAGCCTTTACAACAGCCGTTGATAAATATATTTTGCATTTGATGTTATTTTCCTATTATTGTTATTGCTTCTCAGTCAGTTCCAGTTAGAGATTTTAAAACAACTGTCCTTTATGTGGCCTATTACATTTGTGGTAGAGAAAAACAGATAGAACCTTTTTTAACATTTAAATATCATCTATTTTACAGGCAATCCTTTTTGCATATTTGGGAAGGAAATGACACAGGAAGCGCCCACTGTTTTAAAATTTGGAATGAGGTATTTTAAAACAATTTTCAATTTACTTAAGAGTTTGAACGCTGTTGATATTAGTCGGAACTGACTGTCTGAGAAGGAGGTTAGTGTTCTGCATAAACCCTGCTTTTAAAAAGCTTGCTGGAAGGGTCAAAGACCAGGAAATGCTCTCACTATAATTCTCATTTTCAGCTGAATTGGACATGGCAACAAGAATGCAGGCCTGACTCACATTGTGTTCCAGGAACCTTTAACTTTGCATCATAATGACCTGCAGCCTAACAGAAGGAAATTGCAAGTGGTTTCTAAAGGATAAACTCTAATTTATATTAAACGAGTATTATAACTTAAGCAGCTCATTTTGAAAGCAAAACTAAAAACCTCATCATTCATGTGATGGCTCCTAAATGCATCCCTTTACATTTTACCTGTAAAATTCTCTGTGTTTGCTGACAGGTTAAATGTATACTATACACAGAGACCCAACATTTCTCTTTGTAACACCGCAGCAATCTTACCAGTTTTAGCAGCATTCTTATTATTTTAAGCTGTCTCCATTGTCTTCTAAACACCATAATTAGAAGCTGAAAAGCTTACGGCAAGCAAACCCAATAAGGTCTCATTGTCAACAAATATTCTAGTGTGATTCAACAAGTGACCCTATGTAGTCCAACATGCTGAAGCTTCAGCCCTCCTGACCAATTATGGCATCAGGTATGTATGAAGTTTCCTCTTTCAATATTATTTAGCAATCCCATTCAGCTTCAGTCTCTTGTTCATAATCACTTTCTCACTGGTTTCTCTGTTTCATTTTGGCCAGCTCTCCTTTTCCCCTGGAAAAGCGTGGCAAAGAAAACCTGTCTGCTGGAAAGAGTTCAGAGTATCTCTTGTAAGTGGAATGGTGTCTTGTAAATGAGTTGAATGAAAGAGTCAGCGAGCAAAGGGTTGAAATATTTAAAATGATTGACTAATGGCAGAGGCCACCACTCATCTGTCAGTTTGTCATACTGTGGTTGCTTCCATGTTGCTGTGAGGCTGGAGGCTATGCCACCAGTGTTTTAATGCCAGCAGGATCACCTATGGTAACAGGTTTCAGTGGAGCATCCAGACAAAGACAGATTGGGAAGAAGGTTGGGGCCATCCACTTGTGAATGAAAAAATCTGTTTTGGAAAAAGTACAGCTGGCATGCCCCTTAGAAACAAGAATAGCCAGACTTTGTCTCACCTACTTTGGTCATATTGTTAGAAGGGAAAATCCTTGGAGAAGGATATCACTCCTGGTAAAGTAGAGGGTCAGTGAAAAAGGGGAAGACCCCCAATGAGATGGATCGACACAGTAGCTGCAACAGTGGGCTTAAGCACAGCAAGGATTGTAAGGATAACCCAGGACCGGGCAGTGTTTCATTCTTTGTGCTATGTTCTGCAATATATGTTGGTCCCTATGAGTCAGAGCCAACTAGATGGCACCTAACAACAACAACAAAGGCAGCAGGGGCAGGGGGAGGGCATGATTTTAGAGTCAAAGAAAATATTTCCTTGACCAGATCAGCGATTTTTAAATTTGAAGCTTAGCATTATTTTTCATTTGACTCAAGTCTTCTTGTACCCTGTTTAAATATGAACTTCTGTGGGAGGTATAACACATTAAACATCATCAGTCATTTACACCTGAGTATAAATGAACATGAACCCCTGAGTGGTACAAATGATTAATGTATTTGACTGCTATCTGAAAGACTGGCTGTTCCAATCCACCCAAAGACATCTCAGAAGGCCTGGCAATCCACTGCCAAAAACTCAGCCATTGAAAACCTAATGGAGCACAGTTCCACTCTGACACAGGTAGGGTCACCATGAGTTGGAATCACAGTAACTGTTATTATGTTTTTGTTAGTTTGTTTTTAATGACCACATAATTTCTTTTTTTCCTCACAGAAAACAAGAGACAGCAGAAGGTTCTAGCTATCTGAGTTTGGAGGAGAAAATTTAAAAAATAAACAAGTTAGAAACATTAGAAAATAAATCTCCTGACTTGGTGACAGCTAACAACCATGTTCTCATTTTTACCTGGGTTTTTCGCTAATTTAAATCACTTGCCTCAGCACATTTCCATGTGTCTTTATATGGCTCCAAGCTTGGAAATGTTAGGTAGGGAAAAAGTAACATTTATTCTGGTATCTTATAGCTGTTTCAGTAAGTATTTTCCCCATGGCTTAGCAGACATGGAAGCTGCTTGGTTATGAAGTATTCTTATTTAAATCAACCATGTGAAATGTGAAAATATATCTTGGATTTTTTTTCTTTATATTTTATATTCTGCTGAATATAAAACTGAACTCTGAAAAATGGGCATGTCACAATTGCTTTTAATAAATCTACTTACCTGTCATATCTTTTCAGGGTTTCCTGACTGTTCGCTAATTATTAAGCTATATTTCTCTTATTTCTCTAATCTTTAGAACACAATGAAGCATATCAATCAACATAAACCTCAGGGAAGCTGCTGCTCTTCTCTTAAATCCCAACCCAACTGTTTGTTTTGGTCTCTGATGCCGAGACAGGACCAGTTACAACATTCCTTCATTCTCCTACCCCTTTTAGATTTAATCTAGATCTGATTCTCTTTTTTTCTTTTCCCTTCTCTTTCCCACACCTTGCCCCCAAAGCATGAGAGCGCGCGCGCACACACACACACACACACACACGCAAGGTCTGAGCTTGCTTATAAATCCTGGGGATTGAGAAGCATCAGGAAGAAAGTGGCTTGCAAATAAGGAGTGTGGTTCAGAGTTCAGTTTGAGGACAGTCCCTATGTAAGGATCTTAGCAGAAAAACTTCACTGCTGCCAAGTCAATTCAACTTATTGTGACCCCTGACCCCTCCTTGGGTTTCCGAGGCAGTATCACTGCAGAAATAGATTGCTCAATCTTCCTTCCAAGGAGTGGCTGCTGGGTTTGAACCTCCAGCCTTTTGGTTAGCAATCAAATACCTTAGGCACTATGCCACTAGAGTTCTTTAGCAGAAGATGTGAAAATTGACCCACTGACTGAAAATTTCTGGGGACAAAGCCGGCAATCTGCCGTTATAGCAAGTTCCCCAAGTGAGTTTTAAACAGCTTAAACCAAAGAGCCACTGCCCTGTGGAGCCCATACTTGAAAGAAAGAAGCAATTGTCCAAAAATAATATAATTATTTAATCTTAAATTCTCTCCTTCAGGATAAGCACACTATCACGGAGGTGCCCAAGTGTAGCACAGGGTCGGGAGGACAGGAGGGAGACAAAGATGGAGACTTTGCCTTGATCTTACTACCTCCCTCACCTGCTTCCATTGCACACAGTACCTGAGGGCAGGGGTAGGAGTGAGTACCTCTTGGGGTGTGGATTCCTGAGGGGTCCAGCTGTCCTCAGGAGCACTGTCCTCTACTGGCTCATTGTGATGGGCAGAGGCAAAGCAGAGGGAGAACCTCCAGCTTCCTGAATTTCTGCCCTGCTTAGTCATCCAGGCTCAGCTTCTGGGACAGTCATTCCCTGCAACAGTTCCCAAACATAAAGTTCCTCCTAATTAAAGAAAAAAAAAAAAGTCAATCACAGAAAGACAAATATTATATTAGTTCACTATTATAAAAGTGAAGGAAAGGTTTATTTTAAGAAATAAAAGGGAAATACCTGCCAAACTCAAAGGTTCTTCATTTCACCTTTGTTTGTCCATGCATTAATTTCATCTTGAAAATAATTTAGATTGTTCTTAGCCCCTCAGCAGCAAAGGCTGTGTCCACAAAGATTTTTTTTTTTTTTTCCCTGTCTTTTTATGCCTCTAACTGAATGGAGACTGTGATCCAAAGACCCAAGACTGAAATTTCATTTCACTTCACTTCAGGCAGAAAGTGAAACAGAAAAGCCTCTTTCTTGTAGGAATAACTAAAAGACAAAACCAAAAACTAACACAGTCTTGAGGATACACTTCTGGAGATCTCAGAGTTACTCCAGTGTACTTTGCCTGATTTAATTGCCCCTGATGTGCAGGAACTCTTGAAGAACTGACCTTCAGTGAGTGAATGGTTACATAAATTCTGATATATACATATCAACACTAAAGAAGAATGAACTATTGGTACATGAGACCTGGATGAATCCCTAGAGAATTATGCTTAGTGAAAAAAGCCAATCACTCAAAATCATAAAAAGGCCAGCTTATTGGTTTGATCAAGACTGGTGGAACCCCAGAGACTATGGCCGTTAGACACCCTTTGCAGTGAATTGCTTGAGGTGGCCCTTCTAGCCATTGTCCTCCATTCTGTGATGTTTTGTAAATCCCATTATGCATACCTATTGGGGTGGTGTAGTAGTTAAGGTCAGTTATCAACTTGGCTGGGCAGCTGGTAGTAGTCGTTCCCTGTAATGACTGGCAATCGACTCTCTGATGGGATTTAGGTTATTTCTGTTGGGGCAACACAGGTGGAATGTATCTTGAGTCCTGCCTTGCTGGAGGATATAGATCAAATCACCACCCTTAGCTTCCTTGAGGGTATACCTATGAATTTTCTGGGAAGGTTCACCCTCTTCTTGCTCTGGTTTTTTGTCTTGGCTCATCCTCGTCTCACCCCTGGATTTGGGACAGCAGCTGTCATCTGATCTGCTGATCAAGGTTCATCAAACCCCAAGCATTGGGAGGATCCTCCAGACTTACTCACGGATCTGGGACTCACCAGCCTGCCAGCCTCCACCACTACTATGTGAGATGAACCCTTGGGTATCTGTGAGTTCTGTGAGGCATTACAGCAAAATACAGAACCCTAAGACTGGGGGAATTACTGGGAGGAAGAGGAAGAGGAGTTAATATCTCAAATGATGGAGTGGTAAGGTAGTTTGGGCATTTGGGACATCTTTAACCTCCACCTCATGGGGACTGGCCTTGTGTTGATCTTTCTGAGAGAAATTGTTCAAGCACCCTTCAAGCTAGGAACTGAACTTAAGCCTCCTGACTTAAATGTCAGCCAAATGATAGGCAGGCTTATAAGATGATCAGTAATATCAGGAGGGTATACAGTCAGTAAAACAATCAAGCATATGAGATCAAGGGGACAGCATTCGCCCAGGGATAGATCTAAGATGGTGGGAGGGGATGGGAAGGAAGGAAAAGGGAAAGTGGGCACAGGGAGGAAGTGGGAAGAATGCTGTTAGAGTCTGGGCATTGCATTAAATGTCACAGAACAGATTGTGTATGGATTGTTGAATGGAAGACTAATTTGCTCTGTAAACTTTCCCCAAATCATAATTAAAAAGAAAAAGAAGGAACCCAATCCCAAAAGGTTACTTACTGTATGGTTTCATTTATATAACATTCATGAGATGAGAAACGGAAATGGAAAACAGATTAGTGGTTGTCAGGGATTAAAGAGAGGGTGTGGGTGGGAGGCAAATAGGTGTAGCTATCAAAGGACAGCATGAGGGATGTTTGTGGTGATGGGACTCTTCTGTATCTTGACTATGAACAGCAATATCCTGGTCATGATGTACTACAGCACTGCAAGGTGTTACCATTGGGGGAAATTGGGTAAAGGGCACATAGGATATCCTTGTGTTGTTTGTCACAACTATGTGCAAATCTACAATTATCTCAAGATGATAGTTGGATTAGAAAACACTCAATATTTAAATTATTCATTTCTCCCTAAATTTTAATTAATCAAAAATGTATTTAACCACTTGCCTTTGGACTACCATGATCACAGACTTTATCGAAACAATAAAATTCAGGGAAAAAAAATAATTTAATTTAACCAATGCTGACTCATAAGGATAAACATATAGTTTAATAGCAAAAATAGTCCATAGACTTCTATATTGTCCTTATAGATTTTTGGGGGTTGAAGACCTCTGGTTGAGATGCTGCAGTCAGAGGTAGGTGAGCCTGGACCAGATAGATACCAGGAGCAGGGAGATTGGCTGGCATCAGGGTGGCAACCAGAGTCTGCCAAATAAAAAAGCAAAAGAAGAGCTCACATGGATGTGGAGGAACCAGAAGGAGGGAGCAGGTCCCTACAGAGATATGGGAAGGGAATTAGCTGCTAGAAAGGAACAATGGAACAAATGTGCAGAACATGGGAGAAAGGATAGTACAGAGCAGAAGGAAGATGAAAAAGACCTGGGTTTTTCTCATTGGAGGCATGATCCAAGGCAAAAGTGCCTGTGTATTCATCAAGTCCAGTCAATTTTTTTTCTCCAGTATTTCTCAAATCTGTTTCCACCTGGCCATCCACATTGCTATTGGTTTAGCCTCATCATGTATTGCGTCTTCTAATTTGATCTTTCGGGAGCTCTAGTAGCATAGTGCCTAAGGCACTTGACTACTAACCAGAAGGCTGGCGGTTCAAACCCACCAGCCACTCCTGGGAAGGAAGATGGGGCAATCTACTTCCGTAGAGATACTGTCTTGGAAACCCAAGGAGGGGTCGCTATGAGTCGGATCTGACTCAACAGCACATAACAACAACAACAACAATTTGATCTTTCTGCCAGTAGTCTTAACACAAATCAGATTATGATAGTCCTTTGAGTTTAAAGGGAGCTCTGATGGCATACTGCCTAAGGCATTTGACTGCTAAGCAGAAGGCTGGCAGTTCAAATCCACCAGCCACTCCTCGGAAGGACAGCTGGGCAATCTACTTCCATAGTGATACTGCCTCAGAAACCCAAGGAAGGATTGCTATGGGTCGGATCTGACTCGATGGCAGTGAGTGAGAGTTGAGTTTAAAATCCTTTGGGCTTCTAGGGTAAAATCCAACCTCCTCAGCAACACATATAAAGCCTATCTTTGTAGTCTAGTTAGGAGCTCTGGTGGTGTAGTGGTTAAGGCTAGCCAAAAGGTGAGTGGTTGATACCCATCAGCTGTTGCATGGAAGAAAGATGAGACAGTCTGCTTCTGTACAGATTGACAGCCTTGGAAACCCAATGGGGGTTGGTGTGAGTTGGAATCTATTCCATAGTAGTGAGCCTGGAGTTTGAACACCTCAAACAAGGAGCCTTTGTAGCACAACAGTTAAGCATTTGGCTACTAACTGTAAGGTTGATGTTTGGACCCACACAGACTATTTGCAAAAGAAAGACCCAGTGATCTTCTCCTCTAAAGATTACAGTCTAGAAAAACTCTATGAGGCAGTTCTATTCTGTCACATTGGTCACTATGAGTGGAAAATCAACTCAATGGCACCCAACAGCAACAATTCCTAAAACAAGACCAGCTAACATAAAAACAGAAACATTGATAATATTCATCTGTAAACCATATGTACTCTAGTTATTTCTCATATAAATAAAGGATGTGTAAGGGTAAGAACAGAAAGAGGAAACAATGAGTAAAGCAAAAGCTAGAAATATTTCAGGCTCTGAGAAGAAAATTCTTGTACCCAAACTGTTGCACAATCTCTGAAATGTTAAAGAAATGAGGTGATGGTCAGTGAAACCAATCAAAGGCCCCTATTTTCATTCACAGAGTGTCATGAAACAATAGGCAATTTCAACAAGAGGTTTATATAGATTTTAAAATAACTTTTCAAATTGTTGAACGTACACTCGTCCTGCCTCTCTCATCCTGATAGAGTTTTGAACCACAAGCTCTATCAGATCTTTTTCCAGCCCTGAAATCATGTGATTCTGAAATCTTCTCTAATCTGAATGCCCAAAGTACATTTTAAAGGTTTTAATACAGGGTTCAGCTGCCAAAGCCACCCCTATCTCCAGGTGCTGCTATTTTGAGAAATGGGTGAGTGTAGTTGTGCGGTATCTTAGGCTTTTGTTCCCCCCACTACATGGAAATTGTTCTTGTCAAGGTTGCAAGGCCGTTGCCAAACCCAATGGCCTATTTTAAGTCCTCCTCTTACTTGACCCATCAGTAGCTTTGGACAGAAAACCACTCTTTTTCTTGAAGCCTTTTCTTAGTTTCCTACTTAGTCTCCTGTTTCAGGTCCTCATCATCTTCCTAACTCTAAGTATAATTGCAGTGCCTGGGCTCAGTCTTTGAATTTCTTTATCTATACAGGCAGTTCCAGGTTACAAATGAGACCTGTTTCTAAGTGTCTCTTTAAGGTAATTTGTAGATAAATCGGAACAGTTGCTTATGGTTCTTAATTAGCCTTACTTTAGTGTAAGAAAAGGAGTTCTGGTGGCTCTGTGGTTAAAGAATTTGGCTGGTAACCAAAAGGTCAGTGACCCACAGGAGAAAGATGAGGCAGTAGGCTCAGTGTAAGAAAAGGTTCAAAACCTTTTCAGTGGTTTAAAAGTGGCACATGCAACAAGTGAAGGTGATTATGATGAAGAATTTATTGCAAATGGAGGTTGGTTCAATTGTTTCAAAGCCAACCCACTACCACTGCATCAATTCCATCTCATACTGACCCTATAGGACAGAATAGAACTGCCCCACAGGGTTTCCAAGGCAGCAAATCTTCACAGAAACAGACTGCCTCATCTTTCTCATGTGGAGTGGCTGGTGGGTTTGAACCTTCTGGTTACCAGTCAAATGCCTTATCCACTATACCACCTGAGCTCTTTTATCATTTCAAAGTGAGGGCAATTTTATTTAACATTAAAGGGCAAGTACAAGTTGTCCATCCCTAAGTCAGATGTTCATAACCCAAGGACATACTGTACTCATTCCCTAAGTAACATCATTTAGTCCCATGGCTTTAAATGCCACTTACATGCTGATGACTTCCACCTTTACCTCTCTTCCCAGTGATGGGCCTGAACCAGCTCCCATGGCTCCACAAGAGCTGAGTGTGCACATTCCTTCCCAACTCTGTATTCAGTGACAGTGAAATTCACATTGGAATCAACCATTGTAAGAATACTTACACCAAAAAGAGCGGCAAATATTACAAACCAGTCACTTCCCACAGCACCAATTGTTAAGCCTTTACAATCATACCATTTCTCCAGACTTTTCCTTCTAAACTCCAGATTTTGCTTCCAACTGCTTACTTGATCTCTCTTTTTGAAGATGAAACCAAACATCCAAAACTGACTTCCACCACCTCTCTCCCTAGCCCCATTCCATGTCATGCCCTCCTACCTTTCCCTCTCTCAGTAAACAGCAACTCCATCTTTTTAGCTACGGAGGCCAAAATTTTATCAGACATCTTTGATTATTCTTTTTCTCTCATGCCATACATTCAATTCATTAACAGATCCTATTGGTTTGACCTTTAAAATATGTTCAGGATTCTTACAATACTTACTCAAGGTACTTCTTCAGGATGCTTGGATCAGCTGTATGATACAGTTTCTCCTAAAATCCAAGAAAGGAAAATAGGAGCTATGTTTCCAACTGATCTCACTGATCAATCAGAGTGCTTTGCTATTCCCCTCCCCACTTTTGCCCCTATCCCAGAAGACTGACTTTGTACTCATAGTAAACCAGAATCTTATCTGCTGTACTTTATATATGACTCCACTCACTACTATGAACTTATTTCAAAAAGAAATCAATATATTTACCCTAAAGAAGTGAGAGCCATGATAAGAACAGATATATGCACACCCATGTTCATCGCAGCACTATTTACAATAACCAAAAGATGGAAACAACCTAGATGTCCATCAACTGAGGAATGGATAACCAAACT
>NW_006921595.1:15793128-15813083 GCF_000298275.1 Orycteropus afer afer | reverse complement strand
AAAAAAAAAAAAAATCAATAATAGGAATCATCTTTATCAGGGCCTCTCCCTTCCACATACTTGCAACCACACAGTAAGATGTACATAAGTTGCACATAAATTCTGTATTTTTACCATTATTCTAAGGTTATGCAACACAAGAAGAAAATGTGAAAGTGGACTTCCCTTGAAGGTAATGAGCATTAAGCTTCAAGGCCCATCTCTTACCCAGGCCCATATGAGTGCTGGGAATGGCTGGAAGTTCTGGAATATTCCAGGTGGGGAGGGAAAGTCAGGCTAACATCTTAAATGTAAGCCAAGGCCTCACTAAAATTTAACTTGCTGCTTACATAATCTACGAAAAGAAAGTTGCCACATTATCTAAATATTTTTCACATATTTAGGAGGCATTTTCTAAAGGAACACCTAAAATCTAATCAAATGAGTTTAGTCTTACTTCATTTGGACCTTCCAAAGAGTTTACACCAATTATTACATGTCTTACACATGGAACTGAAATGCTCCCTGTCAGAGTAAACTCAAAGCAATAATAAGACAATGATTATCCATAAGTCCCTGGGTGGCATAAGTGGCTAAGTGCCTGGCTACTAAACTAAAGGATGGCAGTTTGAACCCACCCAGAAGGACTTTGGAAGAAAAGTCATCTGCTTCCAAAGATACCAATCTTGAAACCCTGTGGGGCATAGTTCTACTCCACGAGGTAGCCATGAGTTAAAATTGACTTGACAGCAACTGGTATGGGTTTTGTTTTTTGTTTTGTGTCCCAGAATATATTAATGGCATAAAATAAAATTTCAGAAACATGAATCATCAATATCTACTTAGCAATATCATCTCAAAACAAATCACCATTTTTTTGTCCCCCATAAGACTAATATTTTGGAAGATTATACTGCCTCCATCTGCCCAGAAAAGGACAGAGCAGAGTCCTTCAAACTGAGAATATAGAAAAACCACACTAATGACCCAAGAGAATGTTTTCCCTGAAAAAAAAAAAACTTCAGTTTTCCATTTTTTACAATTCTACTTGACTCGCCTTTGAATGGCTGAAGTGCAGATGGGTCATCTCCCTTAAATGTCACCCACTATCCTGTCAATAGCTAAGGACAAAACAAACAGATGGCAAAAGAATGGGGTGAGGAGGTTGGAGGGCAGATGAGGAGGGAAGCAATACAGGCTGGAAATAACTCAATTCTTGGTTTAGCAAGTTGTGGTGCAGAACTCTGTTAGAAAAGTTCACAGGAGTTATACTTTCAGAAAGACTGTAAGATTGGATTACATCTTTAAAATAATTGTTCAAATAAAAGGACTAGCACAGAGGAGAAGCCTATATTGACTTTCTGTTTACCCAGAAGGGGGAGAACCAAGCTTTTCTTTAACTACAATGGCAATCTTCTAATAGCAGCACCGACTTGCTCCAAAATACAGGACTCAGAGGTTGATAATCATCTTTCAGCTCAGGTTATTGCATGCAATTTTTCACATTCATTCAGCTTTCTTCATACAGCTCTTAGTAAAGTAACTCCCTTAACAATAAAAGCTTTTATGGAGCCCATTATATTGGAGGGCTAACCACTCCTGTTTTCTTCTTCTTCTTTTTTTATTGGCTCCTTGGAATATTTATAGCTGCCTTTGTTCTCACTGCACGCTTCTACATCTGACTGTATGTGCCCATTTTTGTTGTTTCTGTTTTATTGTTGAGTATGAAATAGCTGAGTGTGCGTAGATATGTTTGGGTGGCTTCTTTTTTGCACATGTGAGTCTATTGCCCTGATCTTGTCACTGCAGCTCTTCATTGTTTGGCCCCTGGATGTTCATTCCTGGACTCTTTACACTGTGAGCTGTGTGACATTAACGTTTATGTGCTGCCATGCTCCTTCTTCCTGACAAACAGGTTCTCTGATGGAGGGAGTTCTGGAGAGAGACTGGGTGTCAGGAACAAAAGCTTGGCTCCCCGGACATTCAGAGAACAGATTATATTCCCTAGTAAAGAGTTTCACAGGAAGAAACTCATAAACAGAGTGAGCACACTTTGGATCAGGAAACAGGCAGGATGGAACATGGGAGCTTGTTCTACATCTTGGACACACAGACACAAACACAGCCCAAATGAGAAGTTGTCCATCTTTACTGCTACATTTGTATTGTTGTTAGTTGACATTGAGTCAACTCTGAATCATGATGACCTCATGCACCACAGACTGAAACCTTGTCTGGTTTTGTGCTATCTTCACAATTGTTGGTATGCTGGAGTCCATTGCTGTGGTCACTGTATATTTTGAGTGCCTTTCACCCAAGGAGCTCTGGTAGTATAGTGCTTAAGGCATTTCACTGCTAACCAGAAGGTTGGTAGTTTAAACCCACAAGCCACTCCACAAGAGGAAGACTGGGCAATCTACTTCTGTAAAGATTTACCACCTCAGAAATCCAACCAGGGTTGCTATGAGTCAGAATAGACTGGATGGCACTGAGTTTGGTTTTTGATTTCGATCCTAGGAAGGTCGTCTTCCAGCTCTACAGTGAAAAATATTCTGTTGTGATCATAGGCTATTAACAGGCTAATTTTCAGTGTAGGTTGCCAGGCATTTCTCCCTATTCTGTCTTAGTCTGGAAATTCTGCTGAAACCTCTTTACCATGGGTAACCCTACTGGTATTTAAAAGACCAGTGGCATAGCTTCTAGCATCATAGCAACACATATGACAAACTGACAGACAAACGGTGGACTGCCACATGAAAGGACTGCATTTAGGCATTTCAACAATGGCATCAGAGTTTCTACACTAACAGTGAACCATTTGACCTTGCCATCATAATTCCTCCTGCTCTTTCATTTATCTTCTTATCTGAAAGATAAGAGGATGGTTGAGGCTGCTGGCTCACAAGCCAAAGTGCCTGGACAAGGTATTCAACTCCCTGAACTTCAGTTTCTGCACCTGCAAAATGGGAATTATAATAATACTTACAAGATTATGGTGAAAATTGAGGTAATACAAGGCTTAAAACCATATCTGGCCTATAGTAAGAGCTCAAAACAGTGGATCTTATAACAACAACAACAAAAGTGTAAGCTCTATAATGGTAAAGATTTGTTCAGTTTTGTTCAGTGCTGTATCTCCAGCACCTAGAACTTAGAAAGGAATTCCTCATCAGGTTAATCTAAGAACTTGTTGCCTAAAAGAATCATGGAGAGAATTTCTCCTAAGTATCAAGTATAGGAAAGTTTCTAAGTCTTCAGCCACTGGGTTTCCATGGGCTCTAGTATTTAGTTGAAAGATGTTTAGAGGCATTTTATCTCCCAATATTGCTTCTAGGTCAGTGGCTCTCAATCCTGTCCAAAAGCAATATGGGACATTCCTAAACTCACAGAAATCTTTCTTTTCTGCCTTCCATACTGCAGAATGAAAAATTAGTGGCTCCCACCTTAACACACATCTCATTCACCCACAAGGATCATTTCTCATGGTTCCTGCTGTGAGTCTCACCCCAAAACTCTCCGGTGTGGAGGACTGTAAGGGATTGAGATTTCCTTGTTTCCAATATTCTGTAGCCATTCTAAGCATAGAATGGTTTGTTGGTAAAGAAATTTGGAGGTCTCAGATCTCTTGGCTTTGAATGCTGGAATTTGCAAAGACATTTTTATACCAAATTGTTCCTTATTATATGCATGTAGCAGTATGATAACATGGAGCTCTTTCTGAATCAGTTTTAGCTGAAGCTCTAAAGGGACAAAACAATAGGTGGCAGATATGTGTGTGTGTAATTTTACTAATCTATAGTTTCCTTTCCCTATGGATCCATGCTTGATGTCATGGTTGCTTTAGATAACTGGATGAATTAAAGAAAAACTCGCCCCTTGTATTCTTCCATGTAACCAGTTCACAATATGGGGCCATGGGGAAACCACACTCAGCTTTGCTGATGACAGAGTGGGGCAGAAGTGCTTCTGTGTTAACTTAGCCTACCTCAAGGTGTACTCTGTCACCTGAGTGAGTCCCTCAGGAATCTGCTGGTCTGTGTAGAGCAAGGTTGTATGCAGGAGGTCTGTGCTCAGTGCCATGGAACAAGCCAACCCAGGGCAGTCTAATCTACAATCTGGGTATTATTGTAAATCAAGGATTTATTGGAATTCATTTAACCACTGCCTGGAAACCCAGGAAAATCTAGGAAGGGATGTACTCCTTCAGTCAAGCTCAGGATACATACACGGAAGGATTTCTTCATTCTGTAGTTTCTTCAGAGAAAGTAGTTGTGACATTCAGGAATGCTCCTGGGTCCAATGGGCTAAACCATGCTTTCCTAGAACAAGCAAAGGACACCTCAGTACTCTGGCTGGTTCTGTCCTCAGCTTCTCAGTGGCTCAGTTGTAGAATGTGTGTGGTGAACACCGACTTCAGAGAGATGGAAAAAGATACAATTTCCCGTACTCATCTGACATATAGTTGAGAACGGAATACAAATAACTTAAGGATGTTTTCTAAACAATATTTAAAATGCATGTTTTAAAAGGCTAGAACAGACAATGTCTGGAGTCTCCTTTATGACAGAAAACCTAAAGTAAAAAGCGTTTGGGATCGAGCCAAAGGCACAGGATGAAGAATGAGAAGATTTTCTTGGTTGGGGCCACCAAAAACACCATCAGGAATTCATGAACAATATGGAGTTTCTCCAAGTGCCATTAGGGTAAACCTTATTCAAACAGCTCCATCCTTGCAGAGGTCTGTTGAGTGATCTAGCACACTGGGGCTTTGTCAGGCTGTTTGATGAATGCTACTTAATTCTTTATCTATTTCAGAAGCAATTGCAATGAAAATAAAAGCTCAACACATTCCCCTTCTAGTACAAAAAGCAAGCATTCTGCAAGCTTCGTGGTGGCTACTTTCTCCGCTATATAAGCCTGAAGGATCAACTTTCACTCACTACACAGCTCAGTTGTAATTGAGTCAAAATGAAGAAAGTTTTATCAGTAAATTATTGAGATGTAAGTACCAAATACTGTGATCTATACTATGAGTCGGGTCAGACTCGACAGCACATAACAGCAACAACATGTAGTTATATAGTAATGTAAAGAAGGAAAAGGGGATCAGGCAGCTCAGATTTGTCTTTCTCAAGGGAAAAATTAGTGCATCGGGTCACTTGAAACTGATTTAAATAACTATGCTATGTCTTACATCACACACACACATACACATTTGCACATGCACGCATGTGTACAACACACACACACTTGGAAATAATGACTTTCCCTAATCATGTGAAGATATAGCCTCAGCTGTCCTGATTTCTAGCAAAAGCTATTTGATCACCAAAAACTTTGATTTTGAGGAACTATTGTTGTTGTTGTTGTTATGTGCCGTCAAGTTGGATCTGACTCATAGTGACCCCTCCTTGGGTTTCCGAGGCAGTATCTCTATGGAAGTAGATTGCCCAACCTTCCTTCCAAGGAGTGGTTGGTAGGTTTGAACCGCCAGCCTTCTGATTAGCAGTCAAGTGCCTTAGGCACTATGCCGTAGGATGTTTAGCAGCAATCTTGGCTTCTTCCTCTCACTTACACTAGATGTTAGTAGCAACTCCTTTCCTGTTGCCCCCAATTCATGATAACCAAAAACATCTCCAGATGTTAGAGCAGTGATATCAACAAGAGACAATTTTGCCCACAGATATTTGGCAATGTCTGGAGATGTTTTGATTGTCATGAATTGGGGGCAACAGGAAAGGAGTTGCTACTAGCATCTAGTGTAAGTGAGAGGAAGAAGCCAAGTTGCTGTTAAACATCCTACAATGCACTGACAGCCCCACAACAAAGAATCATGCCATCCAAAATATCAATAGGGCCCAGCATGAGAAATCCCAAGCCAGAGTATTAAAACAAGGCTAGAATCATGTTATGAAATTAATATAGTGCGTGTAGTCACTATGAGGGAGCTCTGGTAGCATAGTGGCTAAAACACTTACCTGCTAACCAGACGGCTGGTGGTTCAAACCCACCAGCCACTCCTTGGAAGGAAGGTTGGGCAATCCTACTTCCGTAGTGATACTGCTTTGGAAACCCAAGGAGGGGTTGCTATGAGTCGGGTTTGACTCGACAGCACATAACAACAACAACAACAAGTCACTATGAGTTAGAATCAACTCAGTGGCAATGGGTTTGGTTTGGTATTACAGAGAATTTCTCACCCAGGACCTCTTTCGGAAAATGGATAGATCATAGTAGTTTTAGTTCAATAGGAAAGAAATCCATGACTTTTAAAAAATTAAATTGAAAAATAAAAAAAATTCAATTAGTGAGAGTTTGTAAGAAAAGGATTGAAAGATACTGTGAAAGCTTAAATAGTAATACCTCTAATTTAATATGAAAAAGAACAGAGTAAACCACTCTCACCAGCCCATAGTTGTAGAACCCATGGCATTTTTTAAATACAGACAGTATGTATGAAGTACTGTTTATTCTCCTGTGAGCACCAGATTATATGACTTTTCATTATAGTACCTACAATACAGATGTCAAATTATCCAATTCCACCACATTATTTCCTTTCAGTTTACTGAAAATTGCTCAAGATACACATAGAAGGTTCATCTAGTCTTTTTGATGCCCTAGCATCCATCTTTGGAATATTTAAATCTCACTCAATGAGTACCTTTGTTCAACTCTGTGAGGTTGGAAAAGGAAGGGAGGTTAGCTCTGAGTTTACTAATAAGCAAAATAATCTCTCCCATAAAATTAAAGAGCTCTGGTAGCGTAGTGGCTAAGACACTTGCCTGCTAACCAGACGGCTGGCGGTTCAAACCCACCAGCCACTCCTCGGAAGGAAGGTTGGGCAATCCTACTTCTGTAGTGATACTGCCTCGGAAACCCAAGGAGGGGTCGCTATGAGTTGGGGCCGACTCGACGGCACATAACAACAACAACAACAACATAATGGTAGCATAGTGGCTAAGGCACTTGACTGCTAACCAGAAGGCTGGCGGTTCAAATCCACCAGCCACTTCTTGGAAGGAAGATGAGGCAATCTACTTCCGTAATGACACTGCCTTGGAAACACAAGGAGGGGTCGCTGTGAGTCAGGTCCGACTCAATGGCACATAGCAACAACAACAACATAATTTATTATCCAAACTGGGACAATATTGAGAATAAAAGGGGTTCTGTAAATAATTATGGCAGGTCCACTGGCAAAAACCAGGGCATTTCCAGGCAAACCAAACATGCAGTCCCCTCATTCAGCCAGGATGCCTTTGACCCATCTTTTAACCTACCTATGCATGTCCTGCCCACCTTTAATGTATTTGTTGTTGTTGTTATGTATGTGCCGTCGAGTCGGACCTGACTCATAGTGACCCCTCCTTGGGTTTCCAAGGCAGTATCACTATGGAAGTAGATTGCCCCATCTTCCTTCAAGGGGAGCAAATACCATTACACATGTAGCTTTGTTAGTTTGTCAAAATTTATGTGGAGTATATGATGGTGAATTTTATGTGACAGCATAACTAGGTTACAGTGCCAGTTGTTTGGTTAAACCATAGTCTAGATATTTGCTGTGAAAGTATTTTGTCAACGTGATAACTGTTATGGTCAGTTGACTCCACGTAAAGGAGATTATCCTTGGTGATGTGGTAGGCCTCAGCCACATAGCTGAAGGCTTTAAGAACAAAAACTAAGGTTTCTGAGAGATTCTAAGGATTCTGCTTTAAAACATAGCTATCCTGCAGTAGTTTCCAGCTTGTCACCTGACCTGTAGATTTTGGAGTTGTTAATCAACACATTTGCACAGCCAATTCCTTAAAATAATTACATAGAGAAACAGAGAGAGAAAGAGAGGGAGAGAGAGGTAAAATAGAAATAGAGATGGAGATGACAGAGACATGCAGATCCTGTTGGTTCTGTTTCTCAGGAGACTAATACAGAACAATTGTATCATTTTATCGATTACTGAAAGATTTTTTTACAAAAAGCAAACAATTGTCCCCTCATGCCTGGTGATACAGAGATTTTACAGAAGCTTTAAAGAGGCAGGAGAGTATAACACTTAAGAGTTTCACTTTGGAGTAAGACTGCCTTGGTTCAAATGCAAACTCCTCTATTACTAATTGTGTGAGCTTGGGCCAATTGCTTCTTCTCCCTAAACCTCAGCTTCCCTATCTGTAAGATGAGGATAATAATGCTGTTGTTGTATGTCGTAGAGCCGATTCCTGCTCATAGAGCCTATATCACAGAGAAGAACTGCCCTTTAATGTCTCCTACTCTGTAATCTTTATGGAAGCAGACCACCAGATCTTGTCTCCTACAGGGCAGCTGGTGAGTTTGAATTGCTGATCTTTCAATTAGCAACTGAGTGCTTAACTACTGTGCCACTAGGGCTCCTTGAGGATAATAATAGAGCTCATTTATTTTTCTTAAGGATTAAATGAGACAATGCATGTTGAAAACACTTGGCACAGTGCCCAGCACATAGTAACTTCTCAATAACCATGAGTTATTATTATTGTAAAATAGCTCCGAAATCTTTGAACCAAAATGTCAAATAAGATTTTTTTTCAGGCAACATAATAAAATGTTAACCGTGTATTTACTGTTATGACTGTTACAATTTGGCAATATTTTATTTCTTTTTAATAGCATGTCCATTTAAATTATATTAACCTGATGGCAGGACTTTTCTACCTGGAACTAACCTTCCCCAGATTAACCTCTCTAGGAGCAGTGTTAAGCATGATCCATATCTTTAAAACCTTTTTCGTACATGTGGCTCTTATTCATGAAGTGTAATTATTGAATACATTTACATCATTTGGAAGCATGATTGTAAAGCAATAAAAATTACTTTCTTGGAATAATTATGTTTTTGAGATTTCTGGAGAGAGAAAAACCAGCAAAAGCATAGCACAGCGCAACCTTACCAGAAATGATGGGAAATAAAATAGCTTCTCTTCTATGCTATGTAGTTTATGAGACTATTTCCAGACAATTCGTTAGTTCTAAAGTGACATGAAAATCAATTAATTTTAATGGTGGCTAACAGATTATGGTATTTAATCGGTCATCTAATTTCATGAGGCAAAGTGAATTAGACAATGCGATGTAAATCTAATAAGAGTTGTGACAGCCTGTTTGACCATTTGTCAAATGCGAAAATGAGTGGGTACATCAGGAATTAGATGTAAACTAAAGCATTCCACAGGAATTGAGTTTAGCTCATATACAGAATTAAGTTACAAGCCTTAAGAAACACAAAACATATGGATTCTATTCCCAGTTAGTTTACTCTTAAGAGTTACTCATGATGAACTTACGATCTAACCTGTGAGGATCCCTTATGATGCAGTGGTTAAGAATTTATTTGCTAACAGAAATGTTGATGGTTCTAGCCCACCAGCCACTCCATAGGGGAAAGATATGGCAGCCTGCTTCCGTAAAGATTACCTACAGCCTAGGAAGCCTTATGGGGCAACTCTACACTGTCACATAGGCTTATAAGTCAGAGTCAACTTGATGGCACACAACAGCAAAAACAACATCTAAACTTTAACAGACATCTATCTGTTAAAGGAAATAGCACTAAATGATGCACACATTCCTCTCTCTTTTCGTCTTTCGTTCTCTCTAAAAAATACGTAAAATAATTTGGAAATGTTGGTGTTAAAAAGTTCTGCATGAAGGTTGTTTACGAACAATTGAATAGATGGAACACTAGAGTCTCAGGCTCCATTCTTCTGTGTAGTATTCAAAACAGACCATCTTCCCTAATAAATAATTTTATTATTCTTAAACAAGCCCACTTTATCTCAGAAAAGTAGCCATTTTTTCATAAGACTTAGCACATCTGATATTTTGTTCTAATAATGTCCTCTTCCAAAGAACTCAATTTTCAGCCCGATTTCCATTCTCTTAATGGAACAAAATACACAAAGACAGCTTCACTAGAAAGTTTCTTTTTAAAATACTGTTAAATGGTGTCTTTGAAATAGTTGTAGAACTACAGTAAAGGAATCATGAGGTCACAGATGACTGGTTTCTATTGATTCTCCTAGTTAATAAAGAGTTAAACAGTGAAGTGTGCTCTTTTTAAAAAAAGAGGGAGAAAAAAAAAAAAAAAAAGCATTTTGAAGGTGCTGGAGAGGGAAGGCCTAGTCCTAAGTGGTCATGTGGCTACCGCCATTCATCTTGGTAGTGACTATCTGTCAAAAGTGGCAAGAGTCCCTGTTAACAGCCCTGACCTGAGCAATAATGAAGGGAGAGTGCACAGCAAAGTGTCCATTATCAGCAGGTCGGGAGCAGTAAATTGGAGCAGTTTGCTTCAATCTTGCTGCAAGTTGAAATGTAAGATAGGTGGGGATCAGCAAGAGGCAATTTTATCCTATGATCATTTTTGTCAGATCACATCAGAGTGGCAACTTAGTTCGATGCATGATTTCAATTAACCAAGTCGGCAGTATTGCTTCCACTCCCGAGGAAACTCTTCCCAGAGCTTAGGTTCCTCATTATTTAAACTCACCTGAGCACATCCAGGCATCCAGGTGAGAGAATGGGAAAAACTGTGGAGGTGGGAAAAGCAAGTGGCATATATGGATGGCATGGGATGAAGACAAGCCTCGCATCTCTATAGGAGGACTACGCAGGGATCAGTGTCCTGGGTAGCTCTAAATGTGACATTGCTACTTGCAAATTTTCCAAGTCTTGCAAATAACCCAAGTCTGTTTTTAATGACTTTCAAATTCAGATTTTAAATACTATGACCTCGCATTGTTGTTTACTTTTTGACAAAGGAATTAGCCTTTTGGGAGCAGTTTTATAGAGAATCAAGTCACCAAACTCTGTACTTGTCCAAAGCTACTCACAAGCACAAGAAAAATCTGGGTGAAGCTGAAAGCAGAAGCTTTAACTTAGATGCATAAGTATTCTTTACTGTATAACAAAAGTGAATACTTGGTTCAATGATCTATAAAATATGTGCCCACTTATACATACAAGGCTATGTCTCCCCTCAAGGAACTTACACTTCAGAAAAAGAATAAGACATACACAAATAGCTATAAAAACCCAATGCAATCAAGTCAATTATGACACATAGCAGCCCGCATAGGGTTTTCAAGGCTACAAATCTTTACAGAAGCAGATTGTGTTGTCTTTCCCTCATGGAGTGGCAGGTGGGTTTGAATCACTGATCCTTTGGTTAGCAGCCCAATGCCTTGACCACAGCACCACCAGAACCAAAAAGCAAACCAAACTCACTGTCATCAAGTTGATTCTGACTCATAGCAACCCCCATTGGGTTTCTGAGGTGATAAATCTTTATGGAAGTAGATTGCCATGTCTTCCTTTGATGGAGTGGCTGGTGGGTTTGAACCACCAACCTTCTAGTTAGCAGTCAAATGCCTTAGGCACAGCACCACTAGAGCTCCTCACAAATAGCTATATAAAAGTAAAAAACAAACCAGTTGTCATCAACTGGTTGACTAAAGTTAAGAATCAAGCAAAACAATTTCCAGGGGTAGTGTGCCCATGACCATGTATAGGGTTGGCAGATGATGTTTCTACAAGTGTATTTGTATGTTCTGTAAGAATGCCCAGGTATATTGCGGAGCTGACAAGGGACAAGGTTGTGGTGACTTCTTGGCCATAGCCAGCTACCCAGAGGGAGAGAATAGTTGGACCTGTGGGCTTGGGACCATGGTCACAGGGGACATTAAGCTCAATTGGCATAACATACTACACAAAAACATTTTTTCCACATCCTACTTTGATGAATAGCGTCTTGGATCTTAAAAGCTTGGAAACGGACATCTTGATATGATCACGGGTCTCTCCTTGTCTAGAGAAAAGAAGAATGAAGAAAACCAAACATATATGGAAACAATTAGTTCAAGGAACTGGTAGACCATGCAATCTTCAGCCTATATGACCCTGAGAATAGAAGAACTAGATGGTGCCTGGCTACCACTGTCAACCACTCAGAGGGGGATCCATGTAGGAGATCCTGGATAGAGTAGGAGAACAATATGGAACAAAACTCAAAATCATTTAAAAAAAGAAAAAAGATTTTTATTATGGTCTGGTCTGATAGAGCCTGGTGAGATCCCTGGCACTATGGCCCCTAGCTACCCTTCAGGTCTGGAATTGAACTCACTGCTGTGGCTTCCAGCCAAATAACAGATAGGCATATGGGGTGAACAATTATATCAGGTAGATACACTACTTGGAATGGTCAGTCATGGGAGAACACAAGGGCAGTGTATACACAGGGAGACAGCTGGGATGGAAAGACACAGGGAAGAGGTAACTATAGGGAGGAAGTGGGAACAGAGCTGTTACATTATGAGAATAACAGTCAATGTCATGAGACAAAATGTGTATGAACCTCTGTATGGAAAATGAATTTGTTTTGTAAATTTTCACCCAAATCACAGTAAAAATTAAAAAAAAAAAAAAAAATCCCAGGATCTTAATGACAGATTAACTACATACATACATAGCTCCTCTTATTTCCTAAAAGCTGTCAACATAAAAGAAAAGAAATTTTAAAGTATGTTCACTAGTAAATATAAAAGACTGGAAGCAAAGACAACAGCAGATAAGAGTTTCAATATACTTTTAGAATAAGGAAAATCAATAAATGTGTGTCAACTCCTTCAGCAGTGATTAGCTACAATAAGCTAGCCAACCTCCAGTTAGACTTGGAGGCACAAGTTTCCAGATAAGCTGGTTGTTAGGAGCTAGGTTGGAAACAGTGGGTTTGGTGAAAGGCTGTGTATAAGCAATTGAAACCCGGGGTTTGCTCTCCTATCCTACCCAAGCCTTCTCAACTGCTTCCTCTGAAACCTAATATCTGCCAAGGGAAAAAAATTGCATTTTTCTAGAGGTTAACTTCTTCTCCCTGTTAAGTTTTGTTTTATCCTGGTCTCATTTTTCCCCCATCATATATATGCATATGTGTGTGTGTGTCTGTGTATTTACATATTTACATGTGTATATATATGTGTGTGTGAATGTATATATACATGTTGTTATTGTTGTTATGTGCCGTCGAGTCAAACCTGACTCATAGCGACCCCTCCTTGGGTTTCTGAGGCAGTATCACTATGGAAGTAGGATTGCCCAACCTTCCTTCCGAGTATATACACGTACAATCTACATATACATCCTTTTCAGAGAGATAAGAGAAGCATTTGTGTCCACAAAACAAGAAAAGAATACTTGAAAAAGGAACAGAGAATTTTAAAAAGCTCTTAATAATTTAAAATAGAACACCAACCCACTGAACCTGCTAGTGTAGAGTTGATTCAGAATCATAGGACAAAGTAGAACTGCCCCACAGGGTTTCCAAGGCTGTAAATCTTTACAAAAGCACACTGCTTCATCCTTCTCCTGCAGGATGGCTGGTGGGTTCAAACTGCCAACATTTTGGTTAGCAGCCAACCACTTTAATTACTATGCCACCTCCTAAAACACAATAAAACATTTAAAATTCAACAGTAACATTAAAAAAAAAAAAAAAAAACTTCCTGAAATTAGACCAAGAAGGAAAAAAGATGGGATATTGTAGCATACTACAGAAACCATCCTGGACACTCAAAATCTAAATAATCATTTATTCCAGAAACAATACAAGAAAAATTTCCAGAACTGAACAACAGTATCTCCAGATTAAAAGGGTCCTCTGGGCCCCTGAGTACACAAGACAACAACAATAAAAAGGTTTTAAGATCGTATCATTGCAAAATTTCAGAACACCAGGGACAAAGAGAAGATTCTGAAAGCTTCCAGAGAGAAAAATAGGACATGTATGAAGGATTAGGATTCAGAATGGCAGCACACTCTGAACAACAGGTAGCTTGAAAACAATGTAAAAATGCCTTCCAACTTCTGAATGAAATCATTTTTAGCCTAGTAGCTTCTGCTCAGCTATTGTATCACTCAGGTGTGAGAGTAAAGTTACATTCAGGAACAGAAGCAAACAGAAATCATACTTCTCAGTCTCTCTTTCTTAAATAGCTACTGAGGTTGTGATTTAGCAAAATAAGAAGTAAACCAAAGGAGGAAAACATGGCATAAGGAAACATGAGATAGGATAAAGGGGAAGAATGAATAAAAAAATAGTTCTAGAGTGAAGTCTGTGCAGCTGGCCAGGACAGCATCTGGTCTACCCTGGAGCAGGGGAATCTAGGGTTCCAGGAGTCAGAGCTTAGGCAGGAAGTAGAAGTGGACTAATATTGCTGGGTTTTAGTAATAGGACATACAGGTGACAAAAATTTTTTAAACATTTTGAGAAAAAGATAGCTAGGGAGAACAAACAAACAAACAAACAAACAAACAAAAAAAAACCCACAGAAACTATTAACTACGAAAAAGGAAGTTTGTACAAGAAAGTAGAGTAGAAATGTTGTAGAATGCTTACATAGCTCAGCAATGCAAGATATTCTGATAATCATAGGATAGACATACAGTCATACCTTGCTTTATTGGGCTTCACTTTATTGCGCTTTGTAGATACTGTGTTTTTTGCAAATTGAAGGTTTGTGGTAACCCTTTGTCAAGCAAGTCCACCAGCACTATTTTTCCAATAACACGTCCTCAGTTTGTATCTCTGTCACATTTTGGTAATTCTCACAATATTTAAAACTTTTTCATAATGCTATTGCACACTTAATAGACTATTTGCTGTTGTTTTGTTGTTATTTGCCATTGAGTCAGCCCCGACTCATAGCGATCCCTCCTTGGGTTTCCAAGGCAGTATCACTACTGAAGTAGGAATGCCCAACCTTCCTTCCGAGGAGTGGCTGGTAGGTTTGAACCATCAGCATTCTGGTTAGCAGTCAAGTGCCTTAGGCACTATGCTACTAGAGCTCCTCTACTAGACTATAGTATAGTGAAAACATGACTTTTGTGTGACTTGTTTTATTGCTATTTTTGCTTTATTGTGGTGGACAGGAACTGAACACACAATATCTGTGAGGTTGATTGCACTATTGATTTAACTAAAAATTATAATATAAGCATTTGTAAGAATGGAAGAGAAAGAAAGTAAGAGTGTATTGTTATTTGTTATCAAATCTATTCTGCCTCGTAGGGGCCCTGTAAGACAGAGTAGAACTGATCCATAGGGTTTCCTAGGCTGTAATCTTTATAGGAGCAGATCACCAGGTCTGTTTCCTCCTTGTGAAGCAGCTGGTGGGCTCCAACTGCTGACCTTTTGGTGAGGAAAAGGTGCTTAACCATTGTGCCACTGGGGCTCCTTCTAGGAGTATAAAGATCCATATTTTCATCTAGTAGCTCAGGATGTCTATAAAAACAGTCTAAAAAGGTAAAAAAGAGCAGCATAAGCATATTATTTATTCATTTGTTGTGTTTTAGGTGCAAATTTACAGAGCAGAATTTGTTTTACATTCAACATTTTGTGTACATTTGTTTTTACTCCTCAATTACCATCTCCAATCCTAACCCACCCTTCTCCTCTCCCTTCCCAGTAACCCCCCCACGCCGTGCCTTTCTTAGTTATGCACTCCTATCTGTCCCGCTTTTCCTCCTTGTGAATGTTGCTCCTCCCGTGCTCCATGGCCGATTGCTCCAAGGGATGTATCTCCAGAGTAGGTGGGTACATCGGCATGTGTTCTGCATGTACGTGTTATTTACTGAGAGCCAGCCCTTGGGAGTGAGTTTTATCCCAGGCTCGAAGATAAGCATATATTATTTAAGATTATCAAGTAAGCACCAGGGGGAAAAGCCAAAAAATAACAACTGTTTAAGTTGTATTTTTGTTATCTCTTTTTATTTTTATTATGATTTTAATGTTTTTATTTCAAAAATTTCCCCTTATCATAAAAATAGAAATAATTCATTGAGTATTGAGTATGTGTTAGGCACTGTTTTAAATATTTTATGTGTATTAATCAACTTACAACAGACAACTCCCCTAAAATATAGGTATATGGTACTTTATTCAGTTTTCCAGAATAGAAAATTGAGGCATAATGAGTGAGCACAGTAGTGGTAGAGTCAAGGTTTAAACTTCAGAAAGTTTGACTCCAGAACCCACATTGTTACTATACTGTACATCTACATTTCAGTAACCGTGGTGTTGGAAGGGAAGATGGTTTTTAAGTTAGAAAACCTGGATTTTATTCCTGGTCTTATTTAATGATTGCATGACATGGGGCAAATCATTTTACCCCCTCAGACCTCAATGTCCATTCTTGGCCAGAGATCTTGGGCCAGTTCTGCTGTTTCTCAGGGATTAAAAATCTGAGGAATGCCTGGTTTTCTTTTGATTAAGTTGAAGTCTGATATTTGGAAGCTTCTGTATTTGAAAACACTTCTGCAACTAACATCATTCTGGGAAAATCTTTTGAAGTCAGAAAAGACTCATTTTGAACCAAATTAGAAAGCAACATATCATCGGAAATGCCTAATTAAACTTTTGAAAAGAAGTTCACAGCTCAGTTTTCTTATCTGGTGGAGAATATAAACCAGAAAAAACAAACCCATTGCAGTCAAGTTGATTGCAATTCATAGAGAACCTACAGGACAGAGTAAAACTGCCCTACAGGATTTCCAAGGCTGTGCTCTTTATGGAAGGAGATGGCCTCATCTTTCTCCTGCAGAGCAACTGCTGAGTTCAAACTGCCAACCTTTTAGTTAGCAGCCGAGTGCTAAACCACTGCACCACCAGGTGCCTCAGAGAATATACGCAGAGTGAAAAAATAAAGACAGCATAATTGCATTTTATATTGTCCTGTCATTCAAAAATCAGAAAAGGTTTGATCTACAACATGCTGTTACTGGGAGTATGTACTTGTGTACAATTGCCTTTTTCTAACCACAAAACGGCAAGATACATTTCCACAACCAGTGTTTTGGCCACATTTGAATGACATTTCCCAGGCTTTTACTGAAAGGTTAGGAGTAATTTAAGTCTCTTATTAGAATATATAGTGTATGGATAGATAGGAGCTCTGGTAGCATAGTGCCTAAGGCACTTGACTGCTAACCAGAAGGCTGGCGGTTCAAACCCACCAGCCACTCCTCGGAAGGAAGGTTGGGCAATCCTACTTTCGTAGTGATACCGCCTCGGAAACCCAAGGAGGGGTCACTATGAGTCAGGGTCGTCTTGACATCATATAACAGTAACAACAACATGGATAGATAGATAAATGTTGTTGTTGTTATGTGCCGTTGAGTCAGCCCCGACTCATAGCAACCCTTCCTTGAGTTGCCAAGGCAGTATCACTACGGAAGTAGATTGCCCAACATTCCTTCCAAGGAGTGGCTGGTGAGTTTGAGCCACCAGCCTTCTGGTTAGCAGTCAAGTACCTTAGGCACTATGCTACCAGAGCTCCCAGATAGATAAATATTGCATATTAATGGATATATGCATATATATTTAAAAAGCATATGATATATGTAAACACTTTGGAAAACATTCATATATGACAACCAAAATAATCAAAGGAATAGAAGGTAGCTCTCATCTGGAAAGACTGAAATAATTGGGCCCATAGGCATAAAACCTTAGACTGGAAAGAGACTTTAAGTACTATGCCCCCAACCATTTAAGCAATGAGTACACTCACAGCAAGATTCCCTGGTGGTATTGCTAGGTAAATATCTTGAAGAAGTGAGAGCCAGGACAAAAACAGACACATGCACACTCATGTTCATCACAGCACTGTTTATAATAGCAAAGAGATGGAAACAACCTAGGTGCCCAGCAATAGAAGAAAGAATAACTAAACTATAGTACATCCATACAATGGAATACTATGCTACCCTGAAGAATAATGTAGAATCTGCAAAGCACCACACAACATGAATGAACTTGGAGGACACTTGCTGAGTGAAATAAGTCAATCACAGTAATTTACAATAATTTCATTATTGTAAAAAGTCAAGGAAAAGTTTATATATGGAAGGAAACTTTCTTTGTTGGTTACCAGGGGAGGGAGGAGAGGAAAGGGAACACTGCAAATAAATAAATAATACATTGACCCATGTCACTTGAGTTTTGTTTATTTCACTCACTGTACATAAACTATATTTCAATAGAATGTATTAAAAAAAAAGAGAGAGAGAGGGAAAAAGAGTCCCTGTGGTGTAAATGGCTAAGCACTGGGCTACAAACTAAAAGGTGGGTGGTTAAACCCACCCAGGAGCCTTGGATGAAAAGCCTGGAGGGCTGCTTCTGGAAGGTCACACACATCCTTGAAAACCCAGTGGAGTGAAGTTCTACTATGCAATACATGGGGTCACTATGAGTTGGAATCAACTTGATGGCAATTGGCATCTCCTTACAGTACCCTCAATGGATGGCCATCCTATCTTTCCTTGGACAATTCTAGACAGTACATTAGTTTTTCAGATAGATGATTTTATTCTTGAATGAGAAGGCAGATTTTGATATAGGGTGAAGGATTTACTTACAGTTGAATGGCTTTAACTGTAAGTAAATCCTTTACCCTATATCAAAATCTGCCTTTTCATGATTGATGTCCATTGCATTTGTCTGGCCTCTGAAGCAATGGTTCAGGGACCTAGTCTTCCTCCATATGAGAGTTCTTCAGACCCAGGGCAGTCCCATTTTATGTGATTAATGCCTTCCTGAGGACTTCTCACAACCAAAACTCACGGAAACTAAGACTAATTCTGATAAAAGATAGAGGGTATTCTTATTTAATGGTTAAAGTTCTGTTTCCATATGGCAATATGGTAAGCACCATTCATTGACCACCCCCAATATGAACTTACATATTTCAGGTTAACTTTTAAATGCAGAAGGTTGCCTTTCAAGAATAAGGAGACCTATTTCAAATTCATTTCAAGAGAGATCTGTGTAGATCAGTCATGTCTCTAAGGCTCCTCTTTCTGAACTCCCTAAGCATATGAAAACAGCAAGGGGCCTCATATCAGCCTACCAAAAGAGTCCATGATGGCTCCTTCACTACAGGTGTAAAAGACCAGAAAAAATACTTTTCATAAGGGATTGAATGATTTGCATATTCAGAAGTTGTGAACTAGGCCACATGATCTATTGAGGTTCTTTAGCACTTAATGAAATTTTGACAGCTGTTCATCCCAAGCCCAGGTTTCTCAATAATTTTCTAACAGTTTCTCCTTGGTTAATAGGTTAAATCATAAGTTTCTATCTTCAATGTTGTTCTTATGTGCTGTCGAGTTGGACCCAACTCATAGCGACCCCTTCTTGGGTTTCTGTGGCAGTATCTCTACAAAAGTGGATTGCCCAACCTTCCTTCCAAGGAGTAGTTGGTGGATTTGAACCGCCAGCCTCCTGGTTAGCAGTCAAGTGCCATAGGCACTATGCTACCAGAGCTCCCATCTATCTTCAATGGGTCTATGCAAATAATTGGTAAGTTGGAATGAATTATGGAGAAACTTCTACCTCACTCAATAGCATTGATCTGAATTCTATCCTTACTCCCCAAACAAGTGCAAAGTTCTGTAATGTTGTTGTTGTTGTTAGGTGCTGTCGAGTCATTTCCGACTCATAGTGACTCCATGCACAGCAGAACGAAACACTGCCCGATCCCGTGCCAGCTCCACGATCCCTGCTATATTTGAGCCCATCACCACAGCCACTGTGTCAATCCATATCGTTGAAGGCCTCCCCCTCTTTCGTCGACCCTCCACCCTACCGAGCATGACATCCTTCTCCAAGGAATGGTCCCTTCTGAAAATATGACCAAAATAGGTGAGACGAAGTCTGGCTATTCTCGCTTCCAAGGAGAATTTTGGGTGCACTTCTTCCAGGACAGATCTGTTAGTTCTTTTAGCAGTCCATGGTACTTTCATCATTCTTCGCCAGCACCACAACTCAAAAGCATCAACTCTTTTTTGGTCTTCCTTATTCATTGTCCAGCTCTTGCATGCATATGAGGCAATTGGAAATATCATGGCTTGTGTCAGGTGCACCTTAGTCCTCAAGGAGACATCCTTGCTCCTCA
>NW_006921595.1:15784775-15791048 GCF_000298275.1 Orycteropus afer afer | reverse complement strand
AGGCGTATGGATATTATCCTATCACTGACAGCATTGTACTTCAGGACAGATCTTGAAACATCCTTTGTGATGATGAATGCCACACCATCCTCTTCAAACTGTCATTCCCGGCATAGTAGATCACATGGTATTTGATTCAAAATGGCCAAAACCAGTCCATTTCGGCTCATTAACGCTGAGGATATCAATCTTTATGCATTTCATTTCATTTTTGACAACTTCCAATTTTCCTAGATTCATACTTTGTACATTCCATGTTCCGATGATTAATGGATGTCTGCAACTATTTCTCTTCAATTTGAGTAGTGCCACATCTGCAAATGGAGGTCTCGAAAGCTTTACCTTATCCATAGGAGTAAGGCTGGGTTTACTCAGATGTTTCAGCTCTTTTCCAGTCCTATTTTGAGAGCCTTCTAACCTAACTTGACTATTCATAAAGTTGCGTGGTAATGTATCAAACAGTGTTTCTTTGCTATTCATAAGGTTTTCCCTGGCCAATTCTTTGAGAAGTGGACAGCCTCTTCCTTCTTCCTAGTCTGTCTCAGTCTATAAGCTGGGCTGATACCTGTGCATCATGTGCATCCCGCTGGGTTAGAAACAGCAGTGGCTCAGCCTCAAAACTCACATCAACAAGTCACCACGGTAGGACAAACCAACAGACAAGTTTGTCTCCCTGTTGGAAACCTCTTGTACCATCCTTACCTGGGTCCCTGTGGCTGATTCCTCCTCTGTCCAGATTCCTAGGTTTTTAATCCCCTTTCTCCCGCTCTCCTGCTCTGCTGCTTTGGGTGTGCCTGAGTTCCTCTCCCCACTTGGATCCCTGTGGCTGACTGTTCCTCTGTCTGAGTTCCTGGCTTTTTTATCCCCTTTCTCACACTCTCCTGCCCTGCTGCTTTGGGCATCGCTGAGTTCCCACTCCTCACCTGGATCCCTGTGGCTGACTGGTCCTCTATCCTTCATAGTGGAAGGAAACATACATATTACATAGGCGCTCTGTAATAGTGCTGCTAATACTAGCCTCAGGTGTAATAAAATCTAAGGTCATTGTATGTTGACACTGTGGTAAGAGATGAACATTTTGTGTGAAAATGGGAACTTTTAAGGCAGGGAGAAATAGTTTTTAAAATAGGATATAAAGCACAGAAATGAAAAAAATCAATAGATTTTGCTACTTAAAATTTCTAAATAGTTAATGGTAAAGAATTAAAAGCCTAAAAAGCTGGATTATAACTATTACTTTAATACGCAAAAAAAGAAGAAAAGGAACAGATGAACACACCAGTAAAAAGACAAAGGACAAATAAAAAAAAGTTACAAAATAAATACACAAGCCTAATAACAAAAGTGACAATTTTATCTTATTAATGAATAAATGAAAATTAAAAATAAGAATTAATTTTTCATATATCAAACCAAAAAAGAACATAAATTCTTCTATATTAATGTAGAAGTATATATTTATATATCTTTCCTATATATATTTGGAAATATGGGTAGAAAGTTTCCAAATTTGCAAACTTTTGTTCCAGCTATAACAATTTTAGGAATTTGTCCTGGGAAAGTAATGAAAGATTTATGCAATAGTATAGTGACAAGAATATTCCTAGAACTGTTAAATAATATTACATATGTTTGTATAAAGCCTATATGTCCAACAATAACAGAATGGCCAAAGTAAGTGTGGTACACTCAAAATTGCTATGCTCTGCAGGTAATTAAAGTGATGTTGTTGCAACATGTATACGATTTACATAGTTAAACACTGTAAGACAGGTAAAATGAATAAAATTCACAGATTAACTGATTACATCAAATGCATAAATGGCAAACCAGAAAAGCAAGCTGTAGGAAGATCCATACAACCTGAAATCATTTATGTATATTTAAAATATACACAAAACAACACTACACATTGTTATGGAATACACATGTATAGTAAATTAACAAAAATATGGGTAGAAAATCTACATAGCACCTTCAGCATAGAGAAGAAGATGAAAAGAACCAGGGAAGAATTCAAAGGATGCCTTCAACCATATCTGTAGCATGTCATTATTACTTAAAAAAATCAATCTAAAGCAAATATAACAAAATGTCAAAAATTGTTAAGCTTTGATGATAGTACTTCTGTACTAGCTATATTATTTTATGTTTATACATATTTGAAATATTTTATAATGGAGGTTATTTAAATGGAAAAATTTTAATAACATGGAAATATTTCAAATATATTTATGAGTATCCACCAGACAGCAGGTTGTAAAACATTATGTGCAACATATATCATTTAAAATTGTTTAATATTTATATTTTCACACAACTATGGTTAAAATTTATAACCATAGTTCTCAGTGATAAACAATTAACCATAGTTATGGATGAATGGTCAAAAGACAGATACTTTATTTTCTTACCTGCATTTTCTAATTTTTAGACAATGAACATGTAACAGCAATAAACTATTTTTTAAATGAGAGATTTTGCTGTCAATATTCCTTTATATCAGTAGTAGAGTTTATTGATTTTAACCCAAGATGAAATTTACATCCGACGCTTCCTTTAAAGGAGCTCTGGTGGCACTATGGTTAAGGCATTGGGCTGCTAACCAAAAGGTTGGTGGTTCGAACCCACCAGCTGCTCTGAGGGAGAAAAGATGAGGCTGTCTACTTCTGTAAAGATTTATAGCCTTGGAAAGCCTGTGGGGTTACTACAAGTTGGAATCAACCTGATGGCAGGGGGCTTGTTTTTGTTTTTTTTGTTTTATGTTTCCTTTAAAAACTCAGTAACACCCTATTCTTAGAATTAAAAATGGGCTCTACTAAGATGAAAACTTAGTTTTGTGAACTTGTTGTTTTGGTAATCTTTACATATGTCATGTTAAGTATTGGTGGTAATTTTTAACCCTATCTTTGCAGAATAAAATAAGCTTAAACGTTCTATTCTCAGACTCCTTGCTCAGCCATTCTGGGGATTTTCTGCATTGATGGAGAAAATTGCATACAAAGTAGACTTCATAGGATAAAAAGGAAACTTCGTTATTAATGCTGAATGAAAGATTACAAATTACTACATGGGGTGGGGAGCTCTGGTGCATAGTGCCTAAGGCACTTGACTGCTAACCAGAAGGCAGGCGGTTCAGACCCACCAACCACTCCTTGGAAGGAATGTTGGGCAATCCTACTTCTGTAGTGATACTGCCTCGGAAACCCAAGGAGGGGTCACTATGAGTCGGGGCCGACTCGACGGCAAAACAACAACAACAACAACTTTTCCAGTGGTGACTAGTTCAAGCCTATACCACCAAGTGTCTGAATTTTAAACTGTTGCTGTTAAGATACTGTAGAGTCAATTACAACTCATAGAGACCCTATGTACAATAGAAGGAAACACTGCCAGGTTCTGTGCCCTCACAACTATTACTATGTTTGAGTGCATTGTTGTAGCTACTGTGTCAATCCATCTCATTGAGTCTTCCCCTTTTTTGCTGATCCTCTACTTTACCAAGTGTTATGGATTAAATTGGGTCCCCCCAAAAAATGTGTTGTAAATCTTAACCTCTGTGCTTGTGGTAGGAGCTCTGGTGGCGTATTGCCTAAGACATTTGACTGCTAACCAGAAGGCTGGCGGTTCAAACCCACCAGCCACTCCTCAGAAAGAAGATTGGGCAATCTACTTCCATAGTGACACTGCCTCCAAAACCCAAGGAGGGGGTTGCTATGAGTCAGGATTGACTGACAGCTCTTAAGCTTTAGTTTTGAGTATGCTTTTCGTTATAATCCCTTTAGGAAACGGATTATCTTTGTTATGTTAATGAAACATAATAACCTGTATAAAGGGTGTGAGACTAAGTCTCGCCATCCTTTCTTCTAAGGAGCATTCTGGCTGTACTTCCTCCAAGACAGATTTGTTCATTCTTGCACTCTGTGCTACGTTCACAGTGACATCTTTGCTTTTTAACTCTTTAGAGAGTTATTTGCAGCAGATTTACCTGAGGCAATATGTCATTTCATTTCTTGAATGTTGCTTCCATGGGCATTGATTGTAGATTCCAGTAAAATGAAATCCTTGACAACTTCAGTTCTTTCTCTTTTTATCATGATGTTGCTTATTGGTCCAGTTGTGAAGATTTTTGTTTTGCAAATATGTACTCTTTCTCTGCTCTTTTATGCTTTTTTAAAACAACAGAAAGTTGCACCAACATTGTTTTCAATGTCTCTCCCTTTCTAAAACATTATTTCATTAAAACTCAGAATGTACACAGTCAATTCTCTTAAGCCAGGTCACAGAGTAATTTTAGTCATGTTTGTTTCACCTTCTTTAATGCTGTAAACTCCCCAGAAAAAAACACTATTTGAGTCCCTCCCTAAATGCTATCTTTGTGCTGCTCTGAGTGAAGCAGACTATTTAAAGACTGGGAGATCTTAGATAGAACAGAGACTTAAAAGACCTTGAACACTGACCTTTCCAGTCATCATGTGTCAAGGAGACCTCACCTGTGGCTGTGCCTCCACTTCCTCACCTGGAATAACACCAGATTGGCTCCTTACCTTCTTCAGGTTCATGGTTAGAGGAAAAGTGAAATCATGTGTGTGTGTCATAAAGCTAAACATTCTTCAAAAACTCAATGCTAAATAATTAATAAATCTAATAATAATCTGAAATACAAATGAAATGTTGAGTGTGGTTTGAAATTGTGAACATGAATGAAATAACCAAAAAAAAAAAAAAACCTCACTGCCATCAAGTCGGATCCAACTCATAGCGATCCCTCCTTGTATTTCCAAGGTGCTATCTCTACAGAAGTAGAAATCCTGGTCTTTCTTCCGAAGAGTGGCTAGTGGGTTTGAACCACCACCCTCCTGGTTAGCAGTCAAATGTCTTAGGCACTATGCATTTGTCAAAACGGAGCTGGATTGTCTTATTCTTTCTTTATTGATTGGTTCATTTATTCATTCATTTGTGCATCTGTCTAGGCTTCATCCAGCCATTTAGCAAATGTTTATTGAGACATTACCATGTAATAGGCTACAGCATGGTGGTCATAAGATATATTAAGGCCAGGTAAACAAGAAGGGTCCAAAGTAAACAGGTCTTGTAAACTTTGCTAGGTATTTTTAATCTTATTCTAAGAGCAATAGAGGAGGTCTGGTAGTGTAGTGTCCAAGCCATTTGACTGTAAACCAGAAGGCTGATAGTTCAAACCCACCAGCCATTCCTCGGAAGGAAGGTTGGGCAACCTACTTTCATAGTGATACTACCTCGGAAATCCAAGGAAGGGTCACTATGAGCCAGATCCGACTTGACGGCAGTGAGTTGGGTTTTTTTTTTTTTTTTTTTTTTTTAAGAACTATAGGCATCCATTAAGAGTTTTAAGCAGAGACATTTCCTAATAAGAGTGGTGATGAGAAGAGGCCTTTAGTGAGAGGAAAGTTGAGAAAAGAGAGATAACAAAAGGATGAGAGTGTATCAGTGGTGTGCCGTATCTGAGACAAAGGGAGGAAAGAGCACATCTGGACCCTCTGGGTTTTGAAAGGAGGAAGAAGAAAGAGGAGATTGTATACAAATAGAAGTGGATTTTTACATCATGGTGAGAAGATAAGGCAGTTCCCTTTTTTGTGGTTTCTCTTTTTGAAAAGGAAATTTAACACCCCAAGTCTTTTATATTAACAAAACATACAGTTTGAGGACATATCCTTCCAACACACACACACATACATACACATAATATCACACATACTCAAGATCGTTAAAAGAAAGAAAGAAAGAAAGTCTAGAAGAGGAAATACTCGTTTATCTCATGAGAAACCAAAATAATAAAACGAAAACCAAACCCAAACCCACTGTTATCTAGTGGATTCCAAACAATAGGACAAAGTAAAACTGCCAGATGGGATGGTGTTTCCAAGGCTGTAAATCTTTAAGAAGCTGCTGCCACATCTTTCTCCTGCAGAGCCTTTGGTGGTTTCAAACCGCAGACTTTACAGTTAGCGACAGAGTGCTCTACCACTGAGCTACCGGAGCTCCCATAACAATGACAACAATGAAAATAGGAACAACTATGACTACCTTGGGACAGAGTTCCATTCGTTGAAGTTCATGCTAGAGAATCAATTAAAAAATATATATATTTTGCCTAAGATTAGTTACAAAACAAGCCTTTAAAAGTTAATGAAAGGAGCAGTACAATATACATTCTTCTCCAGTGCACATGGAACTTTTTCCATGATAGACCATATGTTAGGCCATAAAGCAAGGCTTCATAAATTTAAAAAC
>NW_006921595.1:15746582-15781143 GCF_000298275.1 Orycteropus afer afer | reverse complement strand
ATGAGACTGATCATTTGGTTCCTGTTCAGAGAAGAAAGAACTCTAGTGGCACAGTGGTTAAAGCATTCAGCTGCTAACCGAAAGGTCAGTGGTTCGAACCCACCACCACAGGAGAAAAGCTGAGGCAGTCTGCTTCCATGAAGATTTACAACCTTGAAACTCTCTGGGGCAGTATTACCTTGCCCTATCAAACCAAAGCAAAGAAAACTCACTGCCTATGAGTCAACCCCTCCTTGGGTTTCCGAGGCAGTATCACTATGGAAGTAGATTGCCCAATATTCCTTCCCAGGAGTGGCTGGTGAGTTTGAACCTCCAGCCTTCTGGTTAGCAGTCAAATGCTTTAGGCACTACACCGCCAGAGCTCCCTATAGGGTCTCTATAAGTCGGAATTGACTCCCTGACACTGGAATTCTGGGATGTGAATAGAAAGAGATAAGGTGTATAAGTAATTAGAAAGTAAAACTTTAAAATTCCATTTCTTTTTCATCTTTTGATATGATGTGTAAATCAGAACCAACTGAATTAAACAGGTGATGCACAGCATTTGAATACAATGATTAATGGCACCTTTCCAGTAATTTATGGGAAAATGCTATGGAGCTTGGGCATTATCCTAACCATTCTTACCACTTACTATAGTTCAATACATGTGTAAAATATAACCTTTTGATGAAAAAAAAATCTATTTTTCTCTACATTATCAACCTCAGTAAACAAACTCTTGTGACCACTCCTGGTAAGAGGCACTATGTATCATCTAGGTTGGGCACATATGATAATATGTCTCACAGTATCATGACGTTTTATAGTATCATGATAAAGTGGAAAAAGGATTACAAGTGTTTAAAACAAAGGAATTTACATACTGTTTATACAGACTCATCATTCTTTTCTTTAATTTGCCAATCCCAAATCCAAAAGACTGTGTGTATATGTGTTTTAATTTTTTTTTATAAATGAATCCCTATGGAAGGATTTAAAAATAATTTAGAAATAACTGAAAATAGTTTTTGGATTGCTGCCTGTTTCTGTACTGATTTCTTAAAAACCTGTACCAGTTTTTCATGTTTGCTTTATGCTATTTAAAGGACACAGATTCACAATATACAAAGAACTTTATGTGATATATAGAGCCGAGCCATAAACCATATTTTATGCATAACAGTGATTAAATGCACGGTTGATGTATTTCACCAAGATGGAAACCGTGTCGAAAGGCTTACATTTTGATAACTTTCCTTTTGGGGGGCATTTCTAAATTACTTAAGTTGAAGAATAAAATGACTTGTTTGTGAATTTACATGCTCTTTTTAATCATCTTTAGGTAATGCTGATATGGCATCAACGCTAAATTACAGGCAGCAGTGGGAATCTACTGTGTAAAAGGCACAGAATCATTTTGAATATGAGTCCATGAGGAATATTCTGCTCAAGAAGTGGAGACATAAGAAAATTACCTAACTCATGAACCACACATTAAGAGCGTAGTCAGCTGTTGTAAATGCGTATCCAACAACAAACCATTATGTATCTTTGGTTTAATTATATGTGCTTATTACACACCTGTACTGCAGAGCAGAGGCTGCTATTTGCATTACATGTGGTTTTCTCTATCAAAACAGCATTAGCATTACGAAGCTTATCAAAGTTATGTATGATTTCTGTGGCTCCAGTGTGTAAGTCCCTTTATCTTGTGCATAACCTAAACAAAATCAGGGGGAAAATGAAGGAATATTTTATTCATGTTAACAAGAATTTCTAAATTTAGAAATCTAGTTAATTTGTAGAGAAGAACACTTATCACACACATTGCTAAGCTTTGTTAAAAAATCTGCTGTTTAAGAAAAGAATAAAAAAAGTCAGATGAAATCAACATTTTTCCCCAGCATCCCAACTAAAAGGAGTATTAATCATTATTATTAAGTTGGTATTATTTACAAAGTAATAGAAAACATCGTAAGTTACCAAATAATTTATGATTTATAATTTTTATAAGTCACACTAAATAAACAATCTAGGCAAAATTGTTCTGCAAATTAGAGAGCATCTACTAATTAAATGGAAATGTTAAAACATTTACTATGTGGAAAGTACGTTTTGAAAGTAAAAATATATATGTACTGAAGACAAACTCAAAAAACCATTAAGTGTCTCCAAAGAGAAGTTTGTGGAGTGATTGATTTCTATACATCATCAAATCTGTTACATTTACAAATCAGATTGCCCTAATGATTTTGACATATATATATTTTTAAGAGCATCTAAAAGTCGTCAGTATCCATCTTTTAATTTCACCACTGTCTATGCTTAAATTGTTTCTTTTTAAAGTGAGGAGGAAGTGAGGTTACACTTAGGAAGACAACACATGGTCTGATGAACCTAATCCTATTACCATAACGAAAATAGTATCATTTCTGAGGAATAACAACAAATGGTACCCAGTGCCCAGAGGAAATTAAAATTCTATTTGGGATTCCCACAGGATCTAGCACCAGTTCCACAGAAAGTTTGATAGTTTCTTAGGAAGACAAAAGTGTAGCAAAATAAGGGGTTTGTATCTATTGAAAATATAATAATAATAATAATAGCAAAAGGAGGACTAAATAATATTACTTACAGTAGGAAAGAAAGGAACAAATGGTGGTTTGGGAAAAAATATAGTCATTTGAACAGATTCTTCCCAATATAAAAAATGAGTTGTATTTCTTATGATGGCAGAAAATCTACAAATGCATCTCTAGAACTACAAACAAGTGTCGAGAAATATAAATAAGTCTCCAGTATGTTTTCCTTAGAATAAAGCTTAGATCCAAATATAAAAATTAAGCAAAATTTTCCCAGGTCTGGCTCCATGTGTTTAAAGCGATATTTCATTCACAAAGTCTGAGACAGCAAAAGGAAATCTGACCACTTTCTTAGATTATACTGCAAGTTCTCAAGCTAATTTTGTCTAATTTCATTCATATTTAGATAGATATTATTTCAACTCATTTTATTAAAAATAATTATTTTGTTTGACTATTGCTGCAATTTTTTTTCTTAGGAATTACTTTTTGAACAAAACCATGTAAAAATGACCAGAACAATGAGGTTATTTTTTAGGATTCAGATTGTCTCCACAATATCTATTACATATTTTTGCAAGTCAGCAAATTGTTTCATTTTTCTCTCCCTAGTATGGAAATTTAATCTAGATATTTATTTCATTTTGGGTAACCTATTTGAAAAAAGACTAACTACCCTTCAGTATACAGTATTACATTATGCATTCAAAATTGATACTATAAATTATGCAATCTTACCAAAAGTTATTAATGGTTCGTGGGTGGGTGGGGGACAGCCATGAAACCTCAACTGCTAGCAGTAGAATGTAATTTTTCTCTGTTGTCCATCAGTGAAAGAAAAGGAACCCAGAGTGTCTGTGTTTAAACAGGTCAACTGTATTCACTCTCTTCCACACATTACTGTTTATAAAGGCAAACAATAATAAGCTCTCCCCACTAAAGAAACTTCAAGTCCAAACCACACCCACCAAAACCCACTGCCTCGGGTCAATTCCAACTCATAGTGACCCTGTATAGGACAGAGTGGAACTGCCCCATAGGGTTTCCAAAGCAATAAATCTTTATGGAAGCAGACTGTTTCATCTCTCTCCCATCGAACAGTTGGTGGGTTCCAACCACTGACCTTTTGATTAGCAGCCCAATGCTTTAACTGTAGAGTCACCGGAACCCCTTGTCTAAACCATAGCCAATCTTTAAACATCATAAACAGATACTTTCATGCAACAGCTAGGTACTCAATAATTTTCTATTGACATCTATTGTTTATTTTAATATGCAATTCATGATAGAATGAGGACAAAATTGTTACTCTGCTGTATTTTATTGGGGGCAGAATTTGATCTTAACACAGTCTACTATTATTACTAGTGTCCCCATCCCCACCTCCACCCCCTCCAAAATTGGGTATTTTATGATTGAAATCACCTAATATAGATTCTAAGGAGTTCTGGTGGTATAGTGGGTAAGGCATTTGGCTGCAAACCAGGAGGTTGGAGGTTCAAACCCACCAGCTGATACATAAGAGGGAAATGAGTCAATCTACTTCCGTAAAGATTCACACCCTTGGAAACAGAGTCGGGGTCACTATGAGTCAGATTTGACTTGATGGCAGTGGGTTTGTTTTTTGGTTAATGTAGATTCTATATTCTTTCCAATGTCATTTGAAAATTGTCTGAGTCTGACTGTGAATATCTCTGTCACTACAAGATGCAATGGTAGAATGGGTGAGGGTGCTGGCTAGGAACACACAGAGGCATCCCAGGTGGACATGGAAGGCCCAGATGATGGTGGAGACCATGAATTTTTGGACCATACATCCATACAATCCTGTGCTTTTTCTCTGGTAGCACTTTCTACAGAAGGAATCTAGGTTTAAAAAGCTGATTAGAGTTTTGCTGGAACCATGTAACAGAGACAATGAAGTCTACTATGATGAACATGAGGTAGAGAAGAGTTCAATAGAGAAGAGCAAAATGTTTTGTGATGGATCACAGGATCCAGTCTAGAGAAGCAGTACTATTAAGTAGCTAATCCACCAAGAGAGTGTAGATCCTCTTTCCCTTGTTATCATATCTCTCTATAATGACAGCTATCATAATCCAGTATTTCATCTCAAACAGTGTCAATCTATGGGAAAATGTAATAAATTGATAAAATTTTGTTTTCTAGAAATGTTTAAGTAGAAATTCTAGAATTTTAAAAATAATACATGGGAAATTACATCAAGACTAAGGCAAATCTTACCATTATAAACCTCAGAGAAACAATACTTCATATTAAAATATCCTGCCTAAAATAAAACTGAGACTTTTCATACTGTATTACACATACAGGTTGCCATAAAGGCTCTCTCCACACCCCAAGTGGCCACCAGAGTACTGAGATGAATATTCCACTCAGTGTACCAACCACTCCATTGGTGGTGTGTCCATTTATCCTGATCAAATCATACATACAAGACACGTACACAGTGACTTCTCAGGGTGCCCTCTCTCTTTGCAAGGTGGACAAAAGACACAGGGGATCTTTCTCACCTGGTTTTATATTCCAGGGATTGTATATGTCACTGCATGGAGTACAAGCAAATTTTCCCACCTGAAGAGGGAGTAGTCAGAATAGTTAGCCTGGAATTGTATCTCTTTAACCGTAGCATAATGCCTAACGCACTTGACTGTTAACCAGAAGGCTGGTAATTCAAATCCACCAGCAACTCCTCGGAAGAAAGGTTGGGCAATATACTTCCATAGGATACTGCCTTGGGAACCCAAGGAGGGGTCGCTATGAGTCAAGGCTGACTTGATGGCACATAACAACAACAACAACAATCATTAGGCTAAACCATGAGGCTTTAGAAAGAGAGGTGTAATGCTTTGTTCTGAAGCTCATGGATGCTGGAAGTGAGGAGCAGGGAGGATGAGGGGCTATACACGTGGACTTCACCAGATGGAATACACAGGAATCAGATTAACAACTTTTGTCCAAAGCAGCGATGGAGAAGCTCAATATATACAGCCAAAATAAGGCCAGGAGCTGACAGTGGAACATCCATCAACTGCTCATATTCAACTTCAAGCTGAAGCTGAAGACAATTAAAACAAATCCATGAGAGCCAAAATATGACCTACATTATATCCCACTTGAATTTAGAGGCCATCTGAAGAATGGATTTGACTCAATGAACACTAAAGAACAAAAAACCAGATGAATTGTGGGATGACATCAAGAACATCATACATGAAGAAAGCAAAAGTTCACTAAAAAAGCAACAAAAGAGCAAAATGGATGTCATAAGAGACTCTGAAATTTGCTCTTGAATGGAGACGAGATGACAAGATAAAAGAGCTGAACAGAAGATTTCAAAGAGTAACTCAAGAAGACAAAGTCAATTATTATAATGATATGTGCAAAGATCTGGAGTCAGAAAACCAAAAGGGAAGAACACGCTTAGCATTTCTCAAGCTGAAAGAACTGAAGAAAAAATTCTAGCCCCGAGTTACAATATTGAAAGATTCTATAGACAAAATATTGAATGATGCAGGAAACATCAAAAGAAGATAGAAGGAATACACAGAGTCACCATACCAAAAGAGAATTGGGCAGTGTTCAACTGTTTCAGGAGGTAGCATGTGAGCAAGAACCAATAGAATTGAAGGAAAAATTTGAAGCTGCACTGAAGGAATTGGTAAAGAATAAGGCTCCAGAAATTGATGGAATTCCTATTGACATGTTTCAACAAACAGATGCTGCACTGGAGACACTTGTCTATGCCAAGAAATTTGGAAGACAGCCACTTAGCCAACTGACTGGAAAAGATCCATATTTGTACACATTCCAAAGAAATGTGGAAGTTATCAAATAATATCATTAATATCACACAAAATAAAATTTGGCTGAAGATAATTCAAAAACAGTTGCAGCAATGTATTGACTGGGAACTTCCTGAAATTCAAGCTGGATTCAGAAGAGGGTGTGGAAGGAGGGATATCATTGCTGATGTCAGATGGATCTTGGCTGAAAGCAAGGATGTTTACTTTTATCTTATTGACTATGCAAGAACATTAAACTGTGTGGATCACAACAAATTTTGGATAACATTGAGAAGAACAGGAATTCCAGAAAACTTAATTGTGGTCTTGAGGAACCTATACATAGACCAGGAGGCTGTTGTTTGAACAGAACAGGGGGATACTGCATGGTTTAAAATCAGGGACACACAATGGAATGTGTCAGGGTTCTATCCTTTCACCATACTTATTCAATCTGCATGCTGAGTAAATAATCCAAGAAACTGGATTATATGAAGAAGAACATGGCATCAGGATTGGAGGAAGACTCATTAACAACCTGCAATATGCAGACAACTCAACCTTGCTTGCTGAAAGTGAAGATAACTTAAAGCACTTACTGATGAAGATTAAAGACTACAGTCTGCATTATGGATTAAACCTCAATATAAAGAAAACAAAAATCCTCACAACTGGACCAATAAGCAGTATCACGATAAATGGAGAAATGATTGAAGTTGTCAAAGATTTCTTATTTTTTGTTTTCACCATCAACACCAACGGAAGCAGCAGTCAAAAACTCAGACAACATATTTCAGTGGGGAAATCTACTGCAAAAGACCTCTTTTAAGTGCTGAAGAGCAAAAATGTCTCTCTGAAGAGTGAGTGTGCCTAACCTAAGCCATGGTATTTTCAATCACCTCACATACATGTGAAAGCTGGACAAATGAATAAGGAAGACAAAAGAAGAGTTGATGCTTTTAACTTGTGGTGTTGGTGAAGAATGCTGAAAGTACCATGGACTGCCAGATGACTTAGAAACCTGGAAGAAGTGCAGCCAGAATGCTCCTTGGAAGCGAAAATGGCAAGACTTTGTCTCACCTACTTTGGTCATGTTGTCAGAAGGGATCATTCCCTAATGAAGCATATCATGCATGCTTGGTAAAGTGGAGGGTCAACGAAAAAGGGGAAGGCCTTTAATGAGATGGGTTGAAACAGTGGCTGCCACGAGGGGCTCAGGTAGAGCAAGGATTGTGAGGCTGGCACAGGACTAGGCAGTGTTTAATTCTGTTGAACACAGGGTTGCTATGAGCTGGAGCGGACTCAATGTTACCTAACTACAATAACATATCATATTGTATCAAATTCCTACTGGAAGAAAAATCATTGTGTGGTTGTGGCAAGGTGTCAGTTGCATGGGGTGGGGGGAAGTGTTTTTCTAAAGTTTTCTCATAGACTGGAGGCAGCTATCTTTACTTCCGGAGTCCCTGGGTGGTACAAAATGTTAATGTGCTCTTCTGCTAAAAGTTCAAGTCCACCCAGAGACAATTCAGAAGAAGGGACTGCTGATCTACTTGCAAAAAAATTCAACCACTGAAAACTGTAGGAAGATGGGCCCTCATCTGTATGTTATATGCCTTTTTTTAACCTATCTGTTATATCCTGGTATGTACTCTGATACACATGAGACCGTCATGAGTTGGAATTGACACATTGGCAACTGATATTTAACTTTACCTCAGTCACTTATATCCTTTAAATTCAATGCTCACTTTAATTGGCCCCGTTCAGTGGCCTTCTATTCCCATTGCCTGAAGATCACTCAGTACTGCCCCGCCAAAAGTCAGCTTTGCACAAATGGTGAAGAGGAAACCATTTATCTTTACTGTTCCATCCACAGCTACTCCTCATCTCCAGTACTTCAATCCCTCCCTGTCAAATATTGACTTTAGAATGCAAGTTTTAGACATTAAGTCATGGTGTATAAAATGTAGGGAACATAAGGCCTGTCTGATGTCTTTGATATTTCCCTGTAAGGCAGTTGCTGAATTGCTTCCCAATAAAATGTAGTCCTTTTCAAACATCTTTCTGGTGACAAGCTTGACCAAAAAAAAAAAAAAAAAGAAAAAAGAAAATGCAGACCCTCCTGCATATGTTTTAAGTATAAAATGGGAAGTCCTTAAAGCACAGGTCTTCCAAGATAGGGGGATTTACCTCTCCCGGCTTTCAGGTTCTGTGTTTGGAAGTCTGATCAGGATGCAATCTGCAAAATTGCAGCCCTCTAGATAGCTCCCTTTTCAATATGCATCCAAAGAGACACGAGTATATTATTGCTTCCAAAGTCAGCAGCAGTTGAAGCTCACTAAATTGACTCCACATCTTCCTATCTCAGGCAGTGAGGCAGTGACAGAGGAATAGCAAGTATTTTTTACTAAAATGCTCATTTTTAACCAACCCCTTCTTTGAAAATTTCTCTATCATTGATGCAGAGGACATGATCTTGACTTTATAGAGGATGGCAGAACACCAGCAAATCAATGCTTGAGCCCAGGGCTGCTGTCAGTGCCTCAAACACTTATCTAACAACTGTGTCCTTTTGTCAGCAATGTCATGCAGAATTGAGGGCAGAATTTATTGTAAGTATAAGGGGACTAATGTCAAAAAGAAATTGTGTGTGTGTGCATGTCCACACATTCGTGTATGTGCACAGAGGCTTAGGCATATGCACATGCATGCCTCTCTAAAAAGGTGCCCAGATGAACTTCACTCCTTAATGCTCCATACTAATTATGACCAAGAAAATCATAATTGATATTTTATATAATATAAAAAATGTTATTTCAAGCAACAATTTCCCTACTAAGCATTCCATGATTGATTTTTTTTTTTTTTCATTCTTCATGAGGAGCTCAGTACTTCTCACTCTGCCTCTGCCTCCCCTCCAACAGAACTATTATTCTGCCTTGGATTGGTGTTGAAAATCATGTAATGATGGAAAAAGAACACATTAAAGGCAAAGCAAAGGAAAATGTGGAAACCAGGTAATCAGGCCCTTAATCAAGTTGGTTTTATTTAATTCACATGGATAAAGCACTGTTTTACCAAGAACTACATTCCCACAGATTACTTTTGCCACATTCCCAAACGGTGGTTAGCATACACTGAGCCTACCACTGGTCCATCAGTTTGCAATGTACTGTGGTTGCTCACACCTTGCTTTGATGCTAGAAGTTACGCCACTGGCATTTCAAATACCAGGAGGATCACCAATGGCAGACAGGTTTCAGCAGAGCTTCCTCACTAATGCAGAATAGGAAGGAAGGCCTGGTGTTCTAAAGATGGGTCAATGAAAATCTTATCAATTGCACAGAATATTTTCTGTTTTTTTGGCTTTGGAGGGAACAGTGGCTAGAGGAGGACATCCCGTTCAGTGAAGCAGAGGGCTAGTGAGGGTGAAGAAGGCCCTTGGTGAGAAGGACTGGGTCGTTACTGGACTCAAACGTGCCAGTAATCATGGGGATGATCAGGACTTGCCAACAATTTGTTCTGTTTACATAAGGTCACCATGAGCTAGACATGAGTTGACTGGATAGCAGCGATCTATCTATCTATCTATGATCTGTTGTTGTTATGTGCCGTTGAGTCAGACCCGACTCATAGAGACCCCTCCTTGGGTTTCCGAGGCAGTATCACTATGGAAGTAGATTGCCCAACCTTCCTTCCAAGGAGTGGCTGCTGGGTTTGAACCACCAGCCTTCTGGTTAGCAGTCAAGTGCGTTAGGCACTACGCTACCAGAGCTCCTTATCTATGATCTATCATCTATCTATTCATTGAGTGATCATTATGTGACACATACTGAGCTAAGAGCTGTACATGCATTAGTCCAATTAATCCTCACTCCTGTCCTATTAGGTATAGTGCCTATTACTGTCCCCTTTCTATAGCTGCAGAAACTGAGGTTCAGAGAGGTTAAGTACCCATCAACAGAGGAATGGATCAAAATACTATGATAATACACACAACACAATATTATGCTAGGTTAAAAAACAAGGATGAATCTGCAAAATATCTCACAACATAGATGAACCTAGAGGATATTATGCTAATGAAATTAGTTAATTGCAAAAAGATAAATATTATGTGAGACTTCTATCTTAAAAAGGTAAGAGAAAGGTTTCATACAAAAAGAAATATTCTTTAATTTAATGGTTACTAAGGGTAGGAGAGGAGGTAGAGAGTTAAAAAAAAAAAAAAAAAGAAGAGCATTCATTTAACAAGGATGTTAGCTATGAACCACAAATATGCCATGAGTCTCCTCATATGATGCAATAGGAAATACACAACAACACTCCCTAAGAAATATTCTTGCTGGAAATGACTAAACCTGAATTTAATCAAGTATCTGGATCTAACTACCAGTTTACAGGAAATCCACAGAAATAAACCACATCTAGAATGTGAGAAATTCTATAGGACAAAGGACTCCATTTCTTCAGTATATAAATGACATGGAAAAAATACGGGAAAGGAGGAGCTGTTACAGATTAAAAGAAATGTAAGTGATACATACACAAAATTAATGTGTGGACCTGAAAAAAGAGAGAGAGCGGCTAAGTGACACATCCAAAGGTCAGTTAGTTAAGAGATGATAGATGGACAATATGAACCTGGCAGTGGAATTCCAGAGGCTACGAACTTGGTGCTTCTTTGGGCCTTTGGTTTGTAGCCTTGGAATCCCAAACAAGTTCATATATTTTAATACTTACAGTGAGAAACTAGTACAGAACCAGCAATGTAACAATGTAAGACCTATATACAAAGGAAGATCTGAAGACAGATTAATTTTCTACAAATATATAGACAAAAACCAATCCTCTGAAATACATGCATACAATGGAATACTAGGCTATGTTAATAAAAAATGATGAATCTGCAAAACATCTCGTAACATGGATGAACCAAGAGGATATAATGCTAAGTGAAATTAGTCAATTACAAAAGGACAAATATTGTTTGAGACCACTTAGTAAAAAGTCAAAAGAAGGGTTTCACACAAAAAGAAATACTTTTTGATGGTCATTTCTTTGTTCTCACCCCTTAGAAAAACTTCCTTTTACTCCTAGAATTACAAGATGAGGCCATTAGTGTTCCCTGTCATCCTCCCGTCACTACTAGCAACTAAAATCTGATCATTCTACAAATATGAATATTTTTCTGTTGTAAATTATCTTCAGTGGTGGATGTGCCCTAGGAGCTTAAGTAGTGCATTCCAACATCATTTTTAAAGAGCATAAAACCAAATATCCAAACTCGTTGTCACTTAGTCTATTCTAACTCATAGGGATCCTATAGCGACCCTGTAAGACAGAATAGAACTCCCCATAGGATTTCCAAGACTATAATCTTTACAGAAGCAGACTGCCACATCTTTTTTCTTATGGAGAAACTTGTGGGTTTGAACTGTTGACCTTTTGGTTTGCAGTTGAGTGCTTAACCACTGTGCTACCAGTGCTCTTTCTTAAAGACCACAGAACTTTGTTTTGTTTTCATTTCTTTTTTTCTTATTGTTGTAAAAATGCAGAGAGACATGGTCAGTAACGTTTGCATGTATGAGGCAACAACTCGATTGATTGATAGCACATTTGTTATGTGTGCCTGCATCTACAAGTGATGAGGACTTAAGAAAATGCCTGTTGATCATACAGATGGTAAGGTTTTTATCTAGTTGCATCTTGAAGAAATTTAAATATACATATATTATCAGTTTGCAAGTAGAGGACTATATTGGTTAGAGCACTCCTTCACTTTCTTATATTTTCCAAGGCTTTACTTTAACTGTCCAAAACATTTTCACCAAGTCAAAATGATGATGTAAAGAAGGGAGGCCAACAGAATTCTTTTTTAAAGTTTATATTTACAATATTTCATCAAACCTCAGGCTGGCATCTTGTTAAACTCTTATTTCTATTTCTATCTCAACCTCCTTCTTAGTTAAACTTCTGCCCTTTGAACCCATATCCAGGTTGAAAACCTTCTTGGCTAAATAATATAAGCCAAAGTCTGCAGCTAGATGGACCTCTCAAGCCCTCCCAAGGTGAGAAAACATTATTTTCCCCTTTTATATGCTGTGGTTCATTGGACAGTATTTGTCATCTTGTCACATAATAAGAATGACGTTCACAATGTTGAAATACACCCTTATGAAGCAGTCTCTAGTCACTGGGTTGCAGCCTTCATCAACCCCTGCAAGTACTTGCAGGCTTATATATCCCCAGCCAAAAACATTCTCCTTAAAGTGCACCCTTTCAGTGTGATTTGTCACAAGGGTCAGGTTCACATCAAAACATCTTTCCTTGGGAAAGCCAAAGGCATAATTGGATTGCATTTTACCATATTTTGCACTGACACTGGAAAAGGCAAGAAAATTTTCCTGAGCCTTGCATTCTTTAAGGTGGAAAATTAGTAGTCTTTTGTTTATTATGAGGAAGTTGTGAGGAATGGTGGTGAATATATAGGTAAAGATTTCTTGAAGGTGCACATTGAGAACTTGGTTGAAGGAAATAGCTTAGGCTTAGTAGTATCATTAGGGGACTGCAAGGGGTGTGGACCACATGGGGTGACACTGTCAGAGGGTGTGCACCAAAGTGACTGTCCATAAAATTTTTGTTCAGTGTTAAAGTAGAAATTTACTATTTTTTATTTTTTAAAAAATCCCTATAGTTAGTTGTAACAACAAAAACTTTTTTTTTTTTTTTTTTGCAAACCCAGCTTACATGCATCAATATACCTATAAAGCTAAAACTCTGTGCTTATTTACTTTTTGAACCTTTTAAGGTACTCCAGTCACAGTTAGCATTATTACCCAATCACAATGGCACTTTGAATCAAGTGGTTTTATCTGCACGTGCACGCCTTTCTTGCTGTGGGTGTTTTTGTGGTCACTGACTTTGTCAAATTCTCTGGTGTCTTAGCTTCAATATTGTGATAATTAGTATTGTGACCCTATATCAATAACTTTTTGTGAGAAAGAAATAAAAATTAAAGGAAAATCATAAAGGTTTCCACTCTTACTAATAATTTAACTAATAATATAATTCAATGTAGAAAGGTTTCACAAAACAATTTTGTTGTCAGTATTCATATAATCTGACAAATAATACATTTAAGTGATTTACAACTATATCATGTTATTCTATGATATAAGTTGATAATAAATTTATATGCATAACAATTATTGATTATATAACTGATAACTAAGTAGACAAAGTGACAGTTTAAAACATGAAGTAGGGGAAATGTTATGTTTCTTGATTGGTGTTTAGAAATATAACTTAAATCTTAAATTTAGTTTTTTTTTATTTTAGTCTTTTTAAAATTTTCTTTAGAAACATCACTGTCATACAAATATATATCTGATTTTAATGACATTTTCAGCTTTGAATTATGGTTTAAAAATAGTGACACATTAAAATTTACATTTGATAGTACTAAAATATCTAGCAGATTTACATTTTTTTTTCAAATATTGCTAATTTATCTTTTTTTATTGTGCAGGGATATTCTATCATGCCACATGGAGTGCATAAATCAATGAGGTCAAGTAAATGCCAGCAAAGGAAAGCAAAAGAGGCAAGAATTAAATCACTCAAAACACTTGCTGGATCAATGCTTCAATATGCTAAAAGACCAAATGACAGCCAGGGTTCATCAGAAGACACTGCTCCTCAGTCTCCAGTTGATAAAGTTGATTCTTCTGGTGCTAGCATGCATTCTGCAGAACAAAGAGTGGAAACAGCAGAATTTGAAACAGAAGAGAGTGCTGAAAGTGACTCTCACCACGTTACAGTAAATGAGATGAGGGATATTAAAGAGATAGATTTGCAAATTTTGTGTGGTGTTTCTTTCTGAGTAGTAACAGTTCTACATCGCAGGTTGAAATCATCAAAAGGGGATGCGTTTCTGTCCAGAACAAAGATGGGCCATTCAGTGTTGTAGCAAGTCAAGATGCAAAAGCAAAGGGAGATGTGTGCCAGCTTTCAAAAGAGGGGTTTTACAAGGTGATGCCAAATTGCAACAAAATTCTGCAGTTATGGATGGATAACTCACTCATCAGTGAGTATTTATACTGTTTTTGCTGTTGACTGTTTGCTGTTATTGCTACAGATATGACATCCATATTTGTGATTGTGTTTCAGAAGTGGTGGAAACTGAGCCAGAAAGTACATAACTATGAGACACCTAAGAGCACCTATGTTGCCTTGAAAAGTGGAAAACATTGGGAGCAGAATGAAGGCTGCACAAAACCACTGATGCCAAAACTATTGCTTTGATGGAAATGGAGAAGAAAAAGCAGAGGGGCATCTTGCACTGACTGTTTGATCTCACGTTGTTTTCTTGCCAAGCAGAATCTGGCATTCTGTGGCCACAAGCAGATGAAAATTCATTGAATAAAGGGAACTTTCTTGAAATGATTGAGGTGCTTTCAAAATACGATCCAGTGCTGAAAGAGCAATTCATGAGCTAAAAGTGGAACACATGAAAAGTTAATGTAACAGTCTCTTATCTTGCACCAAAACCTCAGAATGAGTTTATAAGTGCCCTGGAAAATCATGTGAAGGAATAGCTTGTCACGGACATAAAGTCCTTCAAGTACTTTGGGATTGTGTTTGACGGCACACATGATATATCACACACTGACCAGATGTCCAAAGTAATCAGATATGTAAAAATCACCAATAGGAAGCTGAAGTGAAAAAAAATCTTTCTAGGATTTTTCCTTTTAAAGTGGCAAAAAAGAGCTACTGACCTCAGTTCTGATATTCTTAAAAAATTGGAAAGTGATGGACTGAACATAACAATGTGTTGCACTCAAGGTTACAATAATGCTGCCCCTATGGCTGGAATCCATGGAAGTGTATGAACCATTCTTCGGGGAAAAAACAAGAAAGGTGTTTTTAATGAGTGTGTGGACCATTTGCGTCACTTGTGCAGTCAGCACTCTTTTGCTGAAAATGCATTGTGTGTGACATTTTTTGGAACTATTGAGACAATGTTTTCTTTTTTTGCCACTCCCACCCACCCATGGGATGTGTTAATTGACCATACTGGAGGGCAAATGCTATCAACTGCACAGTGCAGTGCTTATCATGCTGCAGTTAAGTTTAAACTTAAAGAATATTTGATAAGTTTGTGGCAGTGATTGATCTTTGTGATCCACATGAAAATTTGGACATGAAGAGCAGCACAAAGTCTTTGGCCTACTGTCTGTGACTTCACTTTTCTATGCTACCTGCACTTCTGCACTTTTAAAACCAGACAAATGTGGAATCGCAGTAGAGAGACAAGCCAAGTTGAAGAAGAGGATGGCAGGGATGGGGAGCAGGCAAGTGATGCTGGACTCACTTTGCAAGAAGAAAACAAGAGGGTGATGCTTGAGTGCATTGATCACTTTGATTCTGAACTCCAGATAAGATGAAGAGCTATCAAGTAAGTAGCAGCCACACTTGAAGCTGTTCAAGCAAAGAGTCTCATATCTACCACTAAAGGAGAGTTAAGATATGCATTCCAAAATTGACTATGTTTTATGATGGGGTATCTGAGATTGAGCTTCTAACAGAAAAGCCAAGGCTGAGAAGGCATCTGAAAGCAGCAGAGATTGGTCTGGAAGAAACCAAAGACTGGGCAACATTAGACATTTTGATATTCATAGATGAAAGGAACTTCATAGAGTCTCTCCCAACCTTTTCACTAAGGCTGCAATTAGGTCTGATGATCTATGTGTCTGTGGCTTCATGTGAGAGGAGGTTTTCAAAATTGAAACTTATAAAGAACCATTTGCAATCTACCATAGGACAGTCAAAGGTTTCCAGTCTTGTGATACTATCCATTGAAAGTCAGTTGGTGAGAGGCACTGATTCTGATGAAGTAATTCACAAGTATGCAGCTTTGAAACCCAGGAAAGGAAATGGAGATGTTCACTAAGCGCTGAAATGCTTGTGCATTTGTTCCTGTTTATTTTTATGGTGTCATTGCATTTATGAATATTTTATCATATGCATTTGTCTACAATTTCTACATTACTTGGATTGTTATTGATTATGCAAACCAAATCTATTAATGTAGCTTGTGTAATGGTAAAGTTTAACATTAAAATGAGCATAATTTTGATATAGTTCTTAATCATTTTTACTTCAAATTCTATTGTTTTCTTACTGAATTTTCAGTTTAACCACATGAAACAATGTAAATGTAAATATATTTAGGCTGTGTGTATGATATTGTAATTTAAAGGTATAATTTTAATTTTGCTAGTTGTTTATGTCACTATTATTGCCATATACTCAGCAAATATATAGGAATTACAATATATGAGTAAAATTAACATACACACAGAAAAACCCTCCTAAGGATTCTGAATGGTTTGATACAAGAGGAGGTCCATGTCATGACCCCTTGGCTGCACATCATGCTTTATTATTGTTGTTGTTGTTACTTTTACTTTTAATTCTCATGATGAAACTCATTTTATCCTTTCTCCACCTGTGTCTATACTTTCTCTCTATTTTTGGCTACAGGGGAAAGCACATAGGATGAGTTTCTCCCTGACCTGTTCTAGGTAGGATTCTCCTACATCAATCCCCAGGAAAGGAAGTTATGCCTTTGGCAAACAGACATTTCCAGGTAGTTTTAGAAAGAAAAGAAACAAAAAACTTTTTCATAGGTGATCTAGTAATGCTCATGAGAAAATGTGAAAATGTACCCCTAAATACAAAATCAGAAAGGGCAGACATTCTTAGAGGTTAATGATTCAACCAGTGGATTTTGTGATTTTTTAAAAATTTAAATAAAAGTGAATTTGACCAATATAGATAACTCTTCTGGAGAATTCATCTCTGCTTGAGTGAATAGGATTGATAACACAAGTAGGAAGCAACTCTTGCATTTTTCTCTACATCTTACTTGAAACCATAAATAATCAAGGGACAAGACCATCTCATTCCTCCAGTATTTGAGCATACTTTGATGTTCAGAACAACAGTGTAACATAAGTATACCACACATCGTTATTTTGTTGGAGGCCATAAGATTTCTATTTACCCTTTAAGGGTTCTCAGTTTATAGTTTGAAAGAAATAGCACTGAAATTGTTTCTATATGTAGTATCAGTTATAGCTGATACTTCACTCCCACTGAGATTTGTAAAGAACATACATATTTCCAACTGGTTGCCAATTTGTCCCTGCTGAAGAAAAAAGATTTAATAAGGCAAGATTTAATAGCCTCACCATCTGAAAGAGAATCCTGTAGTTCACGTAGCCAGAGAGGAAAAGGGCCTTCATACGTTAGCAGCTACACCAGCATAATCAACTCCACTTGTGTCAAGGTTCTCCAGAGAAGTAGAACCAGTATATACAGATGGTAGATAGATGATAAATGACAGACAGAAAGATGGATTTACTTCAAAGGATTGGCTCACATGATCTGGGGAAGGGTGTCTGACAAGTCCAAAATCCGTGGGTCAGGCAGTAGGCTGGACACTTCTGCAGCTTTGTGTCCCAAGATCCTTAGGTTAGGTGATGGGAAGAGTGCAGGAATAAGTTCTGCCAAATATCTACATACAGTCTGAAGGAGGAACACACCCTAAGAAAACTCCCATTTCAACTGATTGATTGATTATGTTGCATTAGATTACATTACGGAATGTGATCACATTCCATTACAGAACTTCAACTAGATTAGTGTTTGGCTAAACCACTGGGAGTCATTGCAGCCAAGGTGATTCATAAAATTAACCACCAGAAAGAGTTAGCTGTCAGTACGAAATTCATCTACCTGCTTACAGACTTACTTCTCTGTGGCCCAAACCTCAAGCTGAAAAAGTGGCCAAGTCTATAGGTAATATTTCCTGAGACCAAAACTATACATGAAAACATCTGTGGTTTCTCAATGGAGCAGAGAAATCAAGGAACTTTACAAACTTGCATTCAAGTTAACAAGAATGCTTACTGAAAGCACATATGTTTATTCCAAAAATTGCTTTACGCAACCATATCCTACCCTCCCACAGTTAGTTTCAGTATTGTTTCTGTAGTTTATTCAGGGAGCTCTGGTAGCATTGTGCCTAAGGCACTTGACTGCTAATCAAAAGGCTGGTGGTTCAAACCCACCAGCTACTCCTCAGAAGGAAAGTTGAGCAATCTACTTCCATAGTGATACTGCCTCGGAAACTCAAGGAGGGGTTGCTGTGAGTAGGGTCCAACTTCATGGCACATAACAAAAAAAACAATAGTTTATTCAACTTTTTTTAAAACAAATAGAGATCATTTAAATTGCTTCTAAATGGAAAGCATATCTAGAGGCAATACTGTCATTAAGCAGATAACTAGGTAACCAGAACACACAGTTAGCATCTAAAGTAGTACGGCCCTTTTCTGAAGGAAACTGATTCCAAGGATGGCCAAAGAATATGGCTTTTGATGCAGACTTGATAGCCCATCCATATTCAAACATTTCCTTTGCCGGAAATCTTCTATGTAGGTCCTGCTTCCTTCGCAGACTTGTTACATGGACCCATTTCTTGTTCCTTCTTGCCTTTCACCTAAGTTTCAGCAACACAATTGTTTGGAGCTGTCCACCCCCCCCCTCATTTTTCTACTTCTCACATCCACATCTTTTTTTAAACATCTTTGTTTTTATTGAGGTGAAATTCATTTAGCAGAAAGTTATCCCTTTAAAGTGTACAATAGCATTTAGTGCATTCACAGTGTTGTAAAAACACCACCTCTGTCCAGTTCCAAGACATTTTCATCTCTCTAAAAGAAGATCCCATCGTCATTAAGCAGATGCTCCCCATTTCTCTCTGCCCCATGACAACCAGAAACCTGCATTCTTTCTCTCTAGATTTGCCTACTCATGATATTTCACATAAATGGAATCATACACTATGTGGCTTTGTGTCTAGCTTCTTTCACTAATCATATGTTTTCAAGGTTAATCTACATTGTAGCATATGTCAGTATTTCTCTGGTAGACATTATATACTTAGATATTTTTTTAAAAAAATTCATGCTGCCAGAGTTGATTCTTTGCCAGTTTATGGTTGCTTCAGTGGAGGAAACTTACTCTTTTACTGCCCTGTTCTGTCATTTCCCATGATGTCAACTCACCTTTACATCTTTTTAGGTTGTATTCTCTACCTGCAATTTTGCTCATGCCTTCTCTGCCTGCCCCACCCTACATACACACATGCACACACACGCACACACACACAAACATAACTAACTTCCACTTACTGAAACTCACTTTACATATCACATCCTCCAGAAAATCATCCTTTATTGGGCCCTCTCACCTTCCCATACACATATACATCCAAACTTATGCACACTTCCAGCTGAATTAGATGACTTTGCTATGGGCTCCCAAGTGTCCTTCTCTCTTATTGCACATATTACGTGCATTACATTCATCTGTTCCTAGGTTCATCTTCCTTGTCTCTCCCTTTCACTGACCTGTAAGCTTCTCACTGCTGCAACCTCTCCTTGGGTTTCCGAGGCAGTATCATTGCAGAAGTAGTGGCTGAGGAGTGAGGTTTGAACCACCGGCCTTCTGGTTAGCAGTCAAATGCCTTAGGCGCTACGCCATCAGAGCTCCTACCTGTAAGCTTACACCTCACTTTCTTTTATATCTAACAATAACACTAAGTGTTGTTCAGTAGCATCACTAAGGTTGCTGTCACCCACTGTGGTAATTCGTGGTATCACCCTGCCCCCACAGACCTCCTCCCATACCAGACCATACCAAATCTGTAGTAATGTTTATTATCGATTTTAACCATAGAATAGTATGTGATGACTAGAGTTGTAAATTTCTTAAATGTAATATTTCTTAGATTACATGAATATTAGCAACAAAATAGTTTTGTAAAATCATTCTACACTGAATTACAACATTATTGGTTAGAACATTATTGGTAAATGAGCAGGAAACTTTAAAAAAAAAATTCTGCTTGTTTTCCTTTAATTACTACTTCATTTTCAAAAAAAAAGTTATTGATACAGGTTCACAAATACTTATTACCACACTATTGTAGTTATAACACAAGAAAAGTTGACAAAATCAGTGACTATAAAAACACCGGAAGCAACAAAAACAAGAGCAGATGCTTGTTGTGCGTGCAGGTGAAACCACATGATGTGAAGCGTCATTGTAATTGAGTGATTATGATGGCTCTGACCATAGTGCATTAGAAGGTCAAAAAGTCAATTAGCATAAACTTTTAGCCCTGTCGGCACACTGATTCAAATAAGCTGGGTTTGCAAAAAATGTTTTTGTTGTTACAATTTACTACAGAGATATTTTTATTAAAAAAATAAATTTCTGCTTAAACAATGAACAAAAAATTTATAGACAGTCATATTTATGTCACCGCCAACAACAGTGTTGCCAGGTACAGTCTGTACCTTTCCACCTCTACCCAGTGATGTCACTGGAATTGTTTTCGGATTAACCAATAATAAAAATGAGTAAACAAAGGAACAAATGAGAAAGTGAGGGAGTAAGTAAAAAGTATGAACCCAGTGATATTAGTCTATGCAGACAGTAGTACAAAAATGACATGTTCCGTCCCTTAGTGTATTAGAAACTCACTTGTCAATCATTTGGCAGAGTATAGCTCCTTTCCATTTCTTGTTGTCCCACCTACCGGTAACTACATCAAACGTCTCAGAAGGTTCAGCCACAGTTGTAGAGATTGCATATACTGCTATGGACTAAAAAGGCATTTTCTGTTTTTTTCAGAATCTGCTTTGTTAACTCCAAACTGTGTTAGTTTCAATACACAATTTTCAGCTGCATGTTGTTCTAATAACAAAGTTTACCAGATAGAGACATTCTTCAAAGGTACAAAGAGTTAACTGTGTAATTTTCTTAATAAGACTGAAGAGGACGTGCATCATTTTTTCTAACTATGGCATGCTCTGTGACACCATGTAATTTTTGGGGCATCTATACTTTGCTGGGAAAAGAAAAAAAAACAATACCTAGTTTCTTTTTAAGACAATTTTTGCTGCCAGAAAAAAAAAAATCATTTGCTCTGTCACGATTACAGCAATAAATCTTATAGCACAGACATTTAATGAGGGCTACAAAGCTTCCTTCATTTTACCTTACAGAGACAGTCTTTAAACTTACTAAGCATGTCAGGAGAGGCAAAGAATAGGTGCATTTTAGTTTTACAAATGCCTGTTAGAAAAAATGTGTTATTAAAAAGAAACACTTTTGTGATCCTGAGTTTGTGTGACCTAATATTAGACTTCTGCCTTCCGTATATAATAAATTTAATTATATTCTGAAGTAAAGGTTTAGAGTTTCAGTTCTTGGATTACTGAAGTTGTTGAAATAGATTAACTCAATATATTACAGGTTTATATGTGCCTAGAGGTTCCTTTTTTAAAATAATAATAATAATTTTGTATAGGAAATAGATGCACAGAGTATAAAATTTAAAGGGTTTAGAGACAACATGGTGAAAATTCTCTTGCACCTCAGTCCCTAGGCCTATGGTTCACCTTCCCTGATTCAACTACTTTTACCAGCTTTTTCTGGATCCATTCAGAGATAGAATATGTACAAGCATGAACATGCTGAATTTTTTTTTTTCTCAAACTTAATATCTCTTTGAGATCTTTCCGTATTGATAATGGCTGCATGTTATTCCACTAGATAGATAAATAAACTTTATAACCAGGCTTATAGTGTTAAACATTTAGATTATATTATTAGAGATAACATTTCAATTAATGAAATATATGCTTTGGACCCATGTGAAATTATATATGTAGCACAGGTTCACGGGAAAGGAATTGCTACGTGCAATTTTTTATCTTAATTAAAAATAAAAACAACAACAAAAAAAAAAACACTGCCGTGTTAGGTTCAACTCTTAGCAACCCCTCCTTGGGTTTCCAAGGTGGTATCACTATGGAAGTAGATTGCACAACCTTCCTTCTGAGGTGGGTTTGAACTGCCAGCGTTCTGGTTAGCAGTCAAGCGCCTTAGGCACTACACCACCAGAGCTCCCTTTTATCTTAATAGGTATCGTAAATACTCCTCAGAGAGGTTATATCAATTTATACTCCCACCAATATAACCCAAAAATTCAAATCCATTGTTGAAAAGTCAATTCTGACTCATGGTGACCCCATAGGACAGAGTAGAAGAACTTCCCCACAGGGTTTCCAAGGCTGTAAATAGTTATGGAAACAGACTGGCTCATCTTTCTCCCAAGGAGCAGCTGGTGGGTTAGAACTGCCAAACTTTTGGTTAGCACCTGAGCACTTAACCACAGTGCCCCCAGGGCTACTTCCTACCAGTATAAGTATGCCTAAGCCCTCAAATGCTCATGGTAAAGCATATTACCAAAACTGATCTTTGCCAAATTTATAAGTTAAAATTTTCCCAAACATTGTAAATAGGAGAAGCTCTTATTTATTCAAGAAGGCAATTCAAAAGGGTTATTTTTTATGTGATTTTTTTTTTATTTAGAATATTTGAGCTAAATTTGATGACTAAGATAATCAGAAATGGTTTAATGCTCATTAAAATGCAATTTTCACATTTAATATGCAGGGAATGTATATAAATGAGAGCTTGGAAGTACACACCAAAAAGTGGAAAGGGGGACTTGAAGTCTGCCACCTATTCCTTTTTTTAGCCAAATCCTCTGTTTCCTTATTACTCCCCTACCTTCTCCCCATAAAATAAGGATCCCATTTGTTTAAGTGTTCTTATTTTCTAAGTGTTATTATTCAAAGCACAATGAATGGATAAAACTTTCTGTTTTGGGGATTCAAGGACAAGTTCAACTAAGAAGAGATTGGACATTTGGTTTCTCTTTAAACCACTTTGTGACAACATCCTTTATGCTAAATTAATTCTCGTTTGGAGTTGCATTTTTATTTATTCTCTTCTCTGTTTCCTTAGGGCAGAAACCTATTTCATGAATCTGAAGAGCTGACTTAAATGCTCAGTCTTCTGAGGCAGAGAACAAATTAATGTAATCTTTTATTATATGCGAGTCACTGTCATTGTGGTTAAGTACGATGTAGCACAGACGCGGCATTTTTTAGAGAAACACACACACACAGACACACATGCACACGCACCAAGGTTTCTCTTTGATGGCAGGCTGTGCATGTTTCCACTGCTATAAAGGAGACAATAGTAATAAGTAAAATGCAAGTACCCATTTCCTCTACTCAATTGAAAAGAGAGAGCAAAAAGAAAGTTACAGCTAAAATTTCACTAGGATTCTTATATTTGATCAGTATTTTTCAAACTAAATTTGGTCATTCCACAATTTAAAATACAAAAGTTGGCACAGTTGGAGACCCAGTTTAGATATTATTACAAAGTGATATTTAAGCATTGCCTTTGGTCATAAACAGACTCTAAGGTTTGCACTAAAACCAAAACAAAATTAATTAAAAGAATAAAAAAAAAGCCAACAAAATTTTCAGGTGGTTTTAAGCACAAGTAATTTTTAATTAAGCAAACTGAGTAATAAAATCTTTAATAATGTCAATAAGAAAGTTCATTGCACATAGCCTGAAGCATCAATTGCAAGTGCTGGTATTTTAGTTTGCTTCTGGTCAAAAGCATGTACGCTAGGTGGTAAATATATGCTAGTGAAATATACTATCACAGTTAGCTCTATTAGTGTGTTCTCTATAAGGAGATCTGGAGGTGGAGTAATTAAACATTGGGCTGCTAAACAAAAGGCTGGCAGTTCGAACCCATCAGCCACTCCATGAGAGAAAGATAAGGCAATCTGCTTCCATAAAGATTTGTAGCTTTGGAAACCCTATGGGGAAGTTCTACCTTATCCTATAGGATTACTGTGAGTTGGAATCAACTAGATGGCAGTTGAGTATATTCTGTATACAGGAACAGAGTCAAGGACTTTAGGGGGAACTCTTAGACCAGAGGTGAGAGCAAATGGAAAATTCAGGTAATAAAACCAGCAAAACATGCAATGCAGACAGAGCAGGAAAACACCATTTAAAGCGTGTCAGAGGACTAACCAAAAATATGTTAGCCATGTTCCTGAAAGAGTAGTAATGCAAAGGAAAGTTAAAGAAACTATGGACCAAGAAAGAAAAAGAGCAAAAGAACACATTGATAATATGGGTTGAAATGTCAGGGTCCATAAGTAGAGGGTATTCCAGGGAGAAAAAATTATATAATGCTAGCAGCTCATGAAGAAGACCCTATATTTTGAAACTCTATTTAGTTGGGAAGTGACCACCCCATGGGGAAATATTATTCTAAAGCAGTGGCTCATACAGGGTGGCCCCAGATAAGCATCATCGACATCGCCTGAGAACCTGTTAAAAATGGAAAATCTCAGTCTCACTGCAGACCTAAGAATCAGACACTGCAGGTGGGAGCCCAGAAATCTGCATTCTACAAGACCTCCAGGGATTCCAGAGTAGGCTCAAGTTTGGGCTTGGCAATTCTACAGAGTGGTTAATGCACTTGGCTGCTAACCAAAAGGTTGGTGGTTCAAGTCTACCCAGAGGGGCATCAGATAAAAGGCCTGGCTTTCTACTTCCTAAAACGAAGCCACTGAAAATCTTGTGGAGCTCAGATCTACTCTGACACACGTGGGGCCACCATGAGTCAAAACTGACTCCACAGCAACTGGTTCTGTTTTGGTTTTGGCTCCATGAAGTGAAGTGTGCTTCTCAGAGTTCCAGAGAAGATGTATCAAAATCAAAATGCCTCAGATAAGTATTCTCAGCTTTCTGTAAACTCTGTCTCATGATTCAATGGCATAAGATTTGCCTTCTATTTGGATGAGAGGAAACAGGCAGAGGAGCACTCTTCATTCTACACCAAGACCAAACTCACTGCTGCGGAGTTGAATCTGACTCAAAGCGACCCCACCTTGGGTTCCCGAGGCGGTATCACTACAGAAGTAGATTGCTCAACCTTCCTTCTGAGACCTTAAAAAAAATCACAGTAGTTCCTTACCATAGGAGGAAGTGAGAAGAGAGCTGTTACTTTATGGGGATTGCAATTAATGTCATGAAACAAAATGTGTATAAATTGCTGTACAGAAAATGAATTCTCTCTGTAAATTTTCACCCAAATCACAGTTGGGAAAAAGAAGTCATTAAAAAAAAAAAAAAAAAAATCACAGCTCATAAATCAATTTTGTTTTCTTACTTTCCCAGAAATCTGTTCTCTGTATTCATTATTGCAGTGGGAAGAAAGGCATTCTCTGCTATTTGATAGTAATACTAATTGTGTCTAATTTCTCTTCATTATATCAATGTGAGACAAAGACCAGAATGAACATAAATTCCATGTGGAAATCATGAATGATAGGTGTGTTTTGGACAATAAATCATCTTGGAAGTTTAAGTACCTTGTTCATGTGCTATGGATGTCACTGTAGTTTTTTTCATTTCTAAGTCATGTAATCATTATAACAATGCTGTTGTTGTTGGTTATCCTCTCACTGGCTCTGGCTCAAGGTGACCCCATGTGTAATAGAAGGAAAAGTTGCCCAGTCCTGGACCATCTTAGTGATCGTTGTTTTGTCTGAGCCCATTGTTGTGGCCATTGTGTCAATCCATCTCATTGAAGGTTTCTCTCACCTTCGTTGGCTCTCCGCTTCACCAAACATGATATCCTTCTTCAGTGATTGGTCTGTCCTGATGATGCACCCAAAGTAAGAGAACCAAAGTCTCAGACAATATTCTGTCATCTATATGGTTTTCATTTACTAATTTTTGGACGTAGATCAGCAGCTTCTCCTACTCTGTCTTAGTCTGAAAACTCTGCTAAAATCTTTCCCCATGAGTGACCTTGCTGGTATTTAGAATACCAGTGGCATAGCTCTAGCATCATACCACCACCACCATCGCATCCCCCTCCCACAAAAAAAAAATTAAAGGCACTGCCATCAAGTGGATTTCAACTCATAGCAACTCCATACGACAGAGCAGAACTGCCCCATAGGGTTTTTAAGGCATCAAAGCAACATGCAACCACCACCACAGTAGGACAAACTGACAGATAGGTGGTGGATTACAATAATATTTACTATTTATTGAGCATTTTCTTGGACTAAGCATTGTGTTGAGAGAAATCTTATTTAACCCTTACAATGGATCTATGAGTTAGGTGCTATTGTAATTCTTATTACATAGACAATGAAGCTGTAACCTAAGGAGGTATGTTTAAGTAGTCTTAAGTAATTTGGAAGGAAGGTTGGGCAATCTACTTCTGTAGTGATACCTCCTCAGAAACCCAAGAAGGGGTCACTATGAGTCGGGTCTGACTTGAGGGCAAATAACAACAACAAGAAGTAATTTGCCTAAGATCAGTTAATTAACAGTGATGGAGAGGATTCCTAGTAGGCCTCATGCCATATGTTGTCATTCATCCCACATTCTATGCCCTCTTATGGCTTTTATCTGACCTAAACCAGTTCCCCAGGAGCTCTGGTAGCATAGTGGCTAAAGCACTTGACTGCTAACCACAAGGCTGGCGGTTCAAACCCACCAGCCATCCTCGGAAGGAAGGTTGGGAAATCCTACTTCTGTAGTGATACTGCCTTGGAAACCCAAGGAGGGGTCGCTATGAGTCGGGGCCGACTCAACGGCACATAACAACAACAACAACAACAAGCCAGTTCCCTGGGGCCTTTCCGTTGCTAGCTTCCACTACCCATTCTCTTCCTGGATTGTTCCCAATTTAGGAATCACAATGCAGTGAGACCCTCTTCTCCATCCATTCCTCTTCTTACCTAGAAAATCAGTATGTAGAACATACAGGTTTAAGGGTTTTATTGCCAATATAATGGGAAAACCATATAACTAAAACTAAGGACATGAAGAACATGGCATCCTCCAAAAGAATTAAAATGGTCTTGCAATTATTTTATTATCCCTGAATTTCTTACCACATTACAAGATGAACCTCAGAGAATTTCCCTGTACTTTGTAAATTGGAGAGAAGGTAGGGAGAGGGGATAGAGGTAGAACCAGAAAATAAGCAGGCATTTTCATAATGTGCTTTGTTATGATATCTTCTTCACCAGCTCAGACCCTTAATATTTCCCATCAAAGGCTTCCTTCCTCTCCACCCTCTTATCCAATTGATCCCCAATCCTATCAGTTGGGCCTTGTAAATAATCTTCCATTTGGCACCTTCTTTTTGCTTCTACTGCTACTGCCTTGAGTATCACTTGGTGAGGTTTTGGGTTATAACCTGAAGACAATAGGATGACAGAAGGTACTTTGAGCAAGGAAGTGGCATATGTAGGTATGCATTTTATAGAGATCATGTAGGCACAAATGCAGATGGTAGATTGGAATGAGGTTAGACCCCAGGCAAGGAGATGAATTAGGCAGTATGAATTAGATAAAAAGCACAAGAACATTGAACATGAGCTCAGACAATGATGAAACCTTAAGTATTAGCTTCTGTCCCTATCAGCCCATTAGGGGAAAAAAAAAAAGTTTATTTTTACCAAATTGCAAATTTATTTAACATTCATTCAATACATATTTTTTGAGCACTTACCATGTGCCAGACAGGATGTAAGGCTATGGAGACACAATAGTAAAGAAAACAGAATGCAAAAATACCTCTAGTTATCAATGCTTTGCTACCAATCCTTACAACATTATATGAATGAATGCTCTGAAAGGCAATGTTACTAAAGGAAGGAAGAAAAAGGAGTATTCATGTGTAGGTCACAGATTTGGTGATGAAGACACAGCACTAAGAGGGTAAAGGTAATGAAGATAAACTTCACCTATCTCATATCTTAACTAAGTCTTCCCCTAGATGAAAAGAAAATAATTGGTCATCAGTTACCATTAAATAGACACATATATTCAAATTTTGTAGGCATGCTGTCATCCAGCATAGAACTAGTTCAAGAGAGAGTAAGATATGTCAGTTAAATCTGAATTTAATTGAAAAAAAAAGTTAATAAAAATAAAAAGTAAAAGACAACTCTAACAAATTACAAGGGGAAGATCAAGTGAAAGCTTTGTCATCTTCAGGAGGGCCATGATGTCATGACGCTTGGAAATGTACAGATATCAGAAGGAAAACCAACAATAACAATGGATGAAGAATTGTGGCAGAAAAACAATTATAACAATGGTCCTATGAACAGTGCACTATGAATAGGTTGGGAGACAGTGAAACTGTATTTGATTCCTTGCTTTGCTCTACATAAGCTATGTGACCTAGGGTACATGGGATGACCCTTCTGAGCCTGCTTTCTTATCTTTAAAATGGAAATAATTATACTTATCCTTATTACCTCCAAGGACAATGTGAAAAGTCAAAATTAGAATGTCGTTTTTATAAAAAGAAAGATTCATAATAAAGGGAAATGCCTGGAGAAGTATAATGGCTAGTAATAAGGTATTCATGCTTGATAATTCAAAAGACAGAAAGTGGCAGAATGGATTTAAAACAAAACAACAAAAAAATAACCCAGCTATATTCTGTTTATTAGAGTCACACTTTAGGCCCAAGGACACGTATAGGTTGAAAGTGAAAGGATGGAAAAAAAATCCATGAAAATAATAACCAAAGGAGATCTGAGGTGGGGTTCTTAATATTAGACAAAGTAGAACTTAAGACAAAATCTGTTAAAAGATATAAAGTTGGACATTATATAGTGATAAAGGGTCAATTAATCAAGAAGATTTAACAATCATAAATTCAACACTGGAGCACCTAAATATATAAAGCAAATACTGATTGAAGGGAGAAATAGATAGCACTATAATAATACTTAGAGAACTTTATATACCACTTTAAATATTGGACAGAACATCTAGAAACATCAACTAGGAAACAGAGGACCTGAATCACTTAACAAATTGACTCCAGAGGAAATAAGAAGTCTCAACAGACCCATAACAAATGAAGAGATAGAATCGGTGATCAAAAAATTCCCCCCACTAAAAAAAGTTCTGGATCAGATGGTTCCACTGAAGAATTCTACAAAATATTTAGAGAAGAATTGACACCAATACTGTTTAAACTCTTCCAAAAGATAGAGAAAGAAGGCATAATCCATAATTCATTGTATAAAGCAAGCATAACCCTGATGCCCAAACCAGACAAAGACACTACAAGTAAACTATGGGCTAATATTGATTATGAATATAGATGCAAAAACTTCAGCAAAACACTAGTGAACAGACTCCAACAACATATGAAAAGAAACATACACCATGATCAAATAAGCTTTATTCTAGGAATGCAGGAATGGTTCAACATTAGAAAATCAATCAATGTAACATACCACCACATCAATAGAACAAAAGAGAAGAATCACATGGTCATCTTTATGGATGCAGAAAAAGCATCTGATAAAATCCAATATAATTTTTCAATGAAAACCCTAAAAAAGATTGGAGTGCAAAGGAAATTCCTCAGTAAGATTCAAGACATATATGAAAAAACAAAAGCCAACATTATACTTACAACTGAGAGCTTTTCCCTTGAAATTGAGAACAAGACAAGGGTATGAGCTCTTACCACTTCTATTCAATATTGTATTAGAAATCCTAGCCAAAGCAATAAGAGAAGAAAAAGAAATAAAAGATATTCAGATTGGAAAAGACAAAGCAAATTTGTCTCCACTCATGAATGATATGATAATATTTATAAAAAAAACCCAAAAAGTCTACAAGAAAAATTTTAAAGCTAATAGAGAAATTTAGCAAAGTTGCAGGGTATAAGATCAACAAACAAAATCAGTTGAGTTTCTATACATCAGCAATGAGAAATCTGAAAGGGAAATTAGGAAAAAAAATCCATTTACAATAGCATCTAAAAGAATAAATTACCTAGGAAGTAATCTAACCAGGGATGTGAAAAATGTACACAGTGAAAGCTATAAAGCACTGCTGAAAGAAATAGAAGATTTAAATAAATAAAAAGATGTTCCACATTCATAGTTTGGAAGATTTAATATTGTTAAGATGTCAATACAACAAAATGATCTATAGATTTAACACAATTCCAGCCAAAATCCCAACAGCCTTCTTTATGGAAATAGAAAACCCAATCTTCAACTTTAGATGAAATGGCATGAGGCCTTGAATAACTAAAGCAATGTTAAGAAAGAACAAAGTAGGAGGACTCAAACTTACTGATTTTAAAACATACAATACAGCTACAATAATCAAAACAGCCTGGTTGTGGTAAAACAATATACACATAAACTAATGGAATAGAATTGAGAGTCCAGAAATAAACCTAGTCATGTACAGCCAACTGATTTTTGACAAGAGGTCTAAGTCTATTCTATGGGAAAAGAAGAGTCTCTTCAATAAATAGTGTCTTACTTATCTAGTGTTTCTATATACCATTTTAATTTTTGTTTTATCCTAGCCATCCTAGTGGGAACAAAATGGTATCTTGCGTAGTTTTGCTTTGCATTCCTCTGATGAATAACGAGGTGCTCTGGTCATATAATGCCTAAGGCATTTGACTGCTAACCAGAAGGCTGGCATTTCAAACCCACCAGTTACTCCTTGGAAGGAAGACTGGGCAATCTACTTCCATAGAGATACCACTTCAGAAACCCAAGGAGGGGTCACTATGAGTCAGAACCAACTCAACGGCAGTGAGTTTTGGCAGTGAGATGAATAATGACATATATTTGATAGCCATTTGAATACTCTTTTTGGTGAAATGTCATTGAACTACCTTTGCCCATTTTATGATTGAGTTATTTGTCTTTTAGTTATTAAGTTTTCAAAATATCATAAGTGAGTGGCTTTAACAAACAGAAATTTATTCTCTCACAGTTCAGGAGGCTAGAAGTCCTAATTCAGAGTGTCGGTTCTAGGTGAAGCCTCTCTCTTTGTATCTTTTGTTTCTAGGAGGATCCTAGAGCAGGAAGCCTGGGTCCAAAGGATGTACTCCACTCCTGGCTTTTCTTTCTTGGTGGTGGTAGGTCCCTTCTCTTCTCACTTCTCTCTCTATCTCTTATTAAGATAAGAGAGGTTGTAGGCCACATCCCTGGGAAACTCCCCTGACAGCAGATCATCACTGATGCATCAACCCTAATCCTCTTACAACTGATTGACTTATCACATCAGGTCATATCATGGGGGATCATTCCTTAACTGCCAAACCACTGAGAATCATATCCCAGCCCAATTGACACATATTTTTGAGGGGACAGAATTCAACCCATGACAAATGGTGCTGGGAAAATTGGATTTCCACATGCAGAAAAATGAAATAGGACCTATCACTCACAACATACACAAAAAACAAATTCAAATGGACTTAAGACATCAATGTGCAAACTACAACCATAAAATTTTTAGAAGAAAACACAGGGGAATGCTGTCAGGGCTAGCTTTCAACAATGGATGACCTAATATAATAACAAAAGCACAAACAGTAAAAGATAAAATAAATAAATGATGCTTCATAAAAATTAAAACCTTTTGTTCATCAAAAGCCTTTACCAAAAAAGTGAAAAGGAAAGCTACTGACTAGGAGAATACCTTCAAAAATCATATATCTGATAAGAATCTAATAGCCTATATATATATATATATACACATACACACACACATAAAACTTTGAAAACTTAATAACAAAAAGACAAATAACAATTATAAAATGGGCAAAGGAGTTCAATGACATTTCACTGAAAAGGTTATTAAAATGGCTACCAAATATACATCATTATTCATCTCACTGCCAAAAGTCAGTGCCGTCGAGCTAGTTCTGACTCATACCAACCCTTCCTTGGGTTTCCGAGGTAGTATTTCCCAGTCTTCCTTCCAAGGAGTGACTGGTGGGTTTGAACCGCTAGCCTTCTGGTTAGCAGTCAAATGCCTTAGGCACTACACCACCAGAGCTCCTCATTATTCATCAGAGGAATGCAAATCAAAACTACAATAAGATACCATTTTGTTCCCACTAGGATGGCCAAGACAAAAAAATAAAAATAACAAATATTGGCGAATATGTGGGGAAATTGGAACCCTCATCAATTACTGATAGGAATGCAAAATGGTACAGCCATTGTGGAAAACAGTGGGGCACGTCCCAGAAAAACTGAAAATAGAACTACCACATGACCAGCAATTCAACTTCTAGTTATGTACCCAAAAGACTTGAAAGGAGACACCTAAAAAGAGACTTGTATACCAATGTTCATTGCAGCCTTATTCATCATAACCAAAAGGCGGAAACAACTAGATGTCCATCAATAGAGGACTGGATAAACAAAATGTGGTAAATACATACAATGCAATACTACTCAGCCAGAAGGAGAAATAAAGGCTTGATAATGCTACAGTATGGATGGAACCTGAAGACATCATGCTGAGTGAAATAAGTCAACCACAAAAGGGAACATATTATAAGACCTCACTTTTATGAAGGCAAGAAAAGGCAAATCCATATAGACAAAAGTTTATTAGTGTTTACCAGGGGTCAGAGGGAGGGGGAAAGGGGAAATTAATGGTGATGAAAAAATCATGTTGATTAAGGGTAAGCTTGCACAGCCAATTATCATAATTGCTATCAATAAGTTGTACACCTGTAAAAAGTTGAATTGACATTAAAAAAGGAAAGAAGGCTGTTGCTGTTGTTAGGTGCTATCAAGTCAATTCCAACTCATGGTGACCCCATGTACAACACAAAAAAAGCACTGCCTGGTCCTGTACCATCCCCACAATCGTTTCTGTGTTTGACCCCATTGTTGCAGCCACTGTGTCAATCTATCTCCTTGAGGGTCTTCCTCTTTATTGCTGACCGTTTGCTTTATCAAGATTAGCATGAGATACTCATAAAACTCTATACAATATAAAACTTTTAATGGTTTTATCTTTATCTCATATATTGTAAATGTAAGCCCTTCAAATTCTTTTTTTTAAAAAAAAGAGGAACACTATAGGTTGATGATAAAAGACACTGACAATGTATAGAAAGGACATTTTTCTTATGCACTACCACATGAACAATTAAGAATAGGGATATGTCTTAGTCAAGTTTGCATCCAAAGAATCCAGTACAGATCTATTACCTTTAGATGTTGGTTGAATGAATGAATGAACAAACTGAAAAACGAAATATAAAAATGTTACTAACTTTCCTAGGATTAACTCAATGGCCTTCTAGACCTTTCTGTGGATAGGAATACAGAGCATAGAATTTGCTTGACATATTTTATAGTAGCTTAAAACTGGTCCAAATATACCACTACAATCCTAATTAGTAGGAGGTCCAGTTTCCTGTTACCCAAAGTGTGCTTCCAAGACAATACTGATCTGCAAACACTTTATTACTGGTCTGCAACAATGTGAGTACAGAAATTCAGTGTAAGCGTCTAAAAATTTTTACAGCAATTTGACAGCATAATTTTATATCTATTGAATCTTTTTAAAAAGCACTTGTATTTTTGTGTCTGTCTTGATTTATTTTTTTAATTAATTCATTTTATTGTATCTTACAAAAGCATCATCATGTGACAGGCTACAGGGTGGCAGGGATGGATGGTCCTTTACTACAGGCAGTTTGAGAAGTATTGGCCTGGTTTATTGCCTTGTTGTGATGCCATTAATCTCTCCACTCAAAAGTTATCAATAGTAATACTCAAGATATCATATTCATGGACACACTTAAACTTTTTATGATTTCTGTAAATTAAAATTGGTTTAGTATCAGATAAGCAGACCTCGATTTAGATCATTACCAGACAGCTTAGTCTAGTGAGAATAGGGACCTGACATTGCATGGTAGCCTGGAAAAAAGTCCACAGAGCCAAGATTTTACCCCAATTCTACCACCTACTAATGAAATGACTTTGGATCAGGAGCAGTGCTTTGAGACTACTTTTCTATTAGTAAAATGGGGATAATTATTTCTATATTAAAGAATTTTAAAGCATAAATGGCCCAGGCATGGTTGCTTAGCACAGGGAGGAACTCACTAATTTATAGTTTTTAAACAATCATTTGCTTTGTTTTCTTTTGATGCATCCTCTGAGGCAGGAGTGAGTCTCAGGAGGAAATCTGTAAGGGAGTAGGGAAAACAAACAAACAAACAAACAAATTCCCTGCCAGCCAGTCGATTCCAACTTGTAGTGACCCTCTTTGGGTTTCCGAGGCGGTAAATCTTTTTTTTTTTTAATTT
>NW_006921595.1:15725194-15746067 GCF_000298275.1 Orycteropus afer afer | reverse complement strand
TCAGGGACTAGAGTCAGTGGCAGGAGCATAGATTCCGGGAGACTATTTAGTTCTAGATGGTTCTAACCATGGCTGCTAGTCTAGATTAATGTTTCTAGGTTATAATGTGCATAAATATTACCTGAACATCTCATTAAAATGCTGAATTGAATTCAACAGATCTGGAACCTGATAGTGTATATTTCTAACAACTCCTAGTTAAAGTGGATGCTGTTGGTCCACAGCAAGGCTCCTCACAGGTGTCCCTCCAACTTTAGTGGGTAAGAATCATTTGAAAGGCATGTGAAAGCATAGACCCCTGGGCCCTACCTCAGAGTTTCTGAGGTCATAGTAAAGCCTGAAAATCTGTATCTCCAACAAGTTCTATCAGCATTGGGTGATGCTGTTGCTGCTTGTTTGGGGACCACACTTTGAGGACAATTGCCCTGGACTAGAAAGCATAATTGATCTTTGCTTTATCATTGACTTGAATCCAATGATATGAGTTCCCTCAGGTTTCTCATAAAATGGGGATAGGTTGAGTGATGTGTAAGCTGTTTTCTAGTTCTCAAATCTATCCGATCCTATCAGCAGTTATCCACTGTTGTCACACATTGGTGACTTAGTCACCTAGTGCTGCTCTAGCAGAAATCCCACAAGTAGCTGGTTTTACAGAAGAGAAATTAATTTTCTCACAATTTAGGAGGCTAGAAATCCAAATTCAGGACATTAGCTCTAGGGGAAAGCTTTCTCTCTGGTGGCTATAGGGGAAAATCCTTGTCTAGTTTCTTAGCCCCCTCATTCCTCAGTTCCTTGGCGATCCCCACGGTTCCTTGCTCTTCCTCCTATCTGTGTTCGCTCCTCTCTGTATCTAGTCTGCTCTTTCTATACCTCAAAAGTCTTTAGGTTTAAGACACAAACTACCCTGATACGACCTTGTTACAAAGAAAACTTTATTCCCCAATGAGATTACATCCATGGGTACAGGAGTTAAGATTCCCACACATATTTTTTGGGAGACACAATTCAATACATAATAATCAGTAACTGTGAAATTCATATTAAAAAATTCATAGTTTTCTCAACAAAACAAAACAAAAAAACACCTCACTGCCATTGAGTTGGTTCCAACTCACAGCAACCCACACTGGGTTTCCAAAGTTGTAAATCTTTATGGAAATAGAATGCCTCATCTTCCTCCTGCAGAGCAGCTGGTGGATTTGAACCACTGACCTTCTGGTTAGCAGCCAAATGGCTTACACAGTATGCCACCAGTGTTCCTTTTATTTTTTTATCGATAGCATTTCCTTTATTCAAAGGTGACTCTAATAATAGCACAGGTGTATTGATAAATGAACACGCATCAGTACACTTCTTTGCCCTACTGGGACGTGGGGAGGCTAGCTTGTGGTTGGTTGATTGCTTGCCTGCTTGATTCATTCATTCACTCATTTATTTATTTAATAGAACCACTGTTTTCAGAGCCTGAATTCTTGATATTCTGGCTGCTTTCCTCAAGACCAGCCCAGCATGGAGCTCGTCTTTCTTGACTAACTATTCCAGGCTGGTCTTACTGCTATCACTTAGGTGCTGTAAACCATACTGAGTACTTGACATGGGTTATCTTATTTAACTGTCATAACAACAACATGAGATAATAACTAACCCCCTTTTCCTATTTAGGAAACTAAGAATTGGAGGTTTTAAGTAAATCACCCAAGTTTACACAACTGATAAGGGTGCTGGAGCCCATGCTGCTAACCACTGAGCAGTAATGATGCAGACTGAGCAGAAGAGAAAATACAGGGGAGGACACATTAGGGGTTAACATTTTGATTGCAGATAATCTTGTTTTCCCAATTCCTAATAAAGGAGGCTGGTGACAGTTCAAAATTATGTTGTATTTGAAAGGTTAAACAAAAAAAAAAGTATATACTGTATATTTCTGTAGATAGGAATTTCAAGAACATTTACAACTAATCTGTGGTGACAATAATCAGAAGAACAGTTTCCTCTGGGTGACTACAGACTGGACCGGAGCAGGGGGGAGTTTCCTGGGGCAATAATTGATCTGGCTAGTGGTCACAAAGGTGTATACACACATAAACATTCATCGGGCAGTACATGCAAGATATGTACATTTTATTTCATGTAAATTCTATTTTCAGTAAGATGCTGTTTTTTTTGTTTTGTTTAAAAAATAAGACACCTGGGAGCCAAACACATACATATGTTGTTTTCTAATTTACATCCAACCATATATTAGTAACTTGCCACTTAGTGTACAAAAACCAGTTGGAATTATCATCCCATTTCACAGACAGATTAAATAAGGCCAAGAGAAAAATCTATAGCCCATGACTGTTTTTTTAGTTCCTGCTGCTCTTCATAACTTTATATTAATTATAGAGACAATGCAATGTATTGTGCTTTAGGCTAGACATATTTATAAAAAGAGAAAATTAGTCTTTTCACTAATAAGATGTATCACCCCAAATCATAAATTATGGCCTTTTCAGCAGCATGTGATTTTTACGTAGTATATTCAGGATGATTCTAACGACATAGCTGTTTTCAGTTAACTACTTTGTGTGCTAATATTCAGCTAACTTGTACTTTTCTGATCTTGGACTATGATATTGTGCCCCCTTATTTCTTTGTAAGATAATGGCAGATAATTCCCTTAGAGCCCCATTTACAATGGCCATCCATTCCTAAGGTCACTTAATTTAGTGTCCTCAGTAAGTACCACTCTAAAGTTTAATAATTTTGCTGGCACCAATGTTCTCCCATTCCTCCCCCAATGAATTTTGTGTAATTTATTCTTGTTACAACTCATCCCCCTTCATCTGCCCATAAACTGCAGTCATGATATTTCATGATATTGCCAGCACCATATAATTTACAAACGGCCCTGCATACCTAAAGGTCTGTTTAGAAAGAAAGAATAAATTGTTGCAGAGAAAACTCAGTGAAACAAGTCGAATTGGGAAGTTTCATTAGAGACAGCTCAAAAAAAGAGATTTTTATAGTGGTAGTTCCTTATTCCTAGACAAGGAACAGACCCTTGCAGAGGAAAAATAAAGCAGGAAGCTATTTTGTGTTCCTAATTAAACTGTTTGCCATCAGTGGCAAAAACAGAATCTGCCACTCTTACACAGGCAACTTCAAGGTAACTGGCGTTGGCATACTGAAAATATTGCAAGTGCAAAGATTAATAAGAACTATTCTATGCAACAGGATTGCACATCTAAACAAACAAAAAATAAACACATTGCCTACCTTTGAAGTACTTTTTGTGTGCCAGAGGTCTGCCTTGAATCTGAAATCAACAAAAGCCTAGAATTCACAGGAGGCAGCATTTTTAACCTGTCCCATTGTATCCTGGTGTCAGGGAGATTCTGAATAGTCCCTAATTCTCCCGACTACAGAACAGGAATCTGCTTTCTCTCCCCATGCCTTGATGTACAGTTTCTATTAAATGTAACAGTAGTTACAAACTAGAAGAGAAAAAAAAAGAAAAACAGATCTGTCTCCTGTACCACATTAGAATTGTGAAGCAATTTTTCTGTTCTCACTGCATGAAGTTGCATAAAAATATTTGCAACATCTCTAAATACACTTGGAAAAGAAAGATCTCCATTAACTGCATGCTCTCCCTCTTCATTTTATTTCGGGATCATGCAACCCTAGCCCAGTTTCATTTGTTAAATGATAACTCTTGCAGAAAGTGTTAGAATTGTAACAATCAATCACAGCATTGAGAGAGTGTTTTTCTGGTAAAGATGTGCACTGAATACCATAATTTAGTTTTTTAACCTATGCTTTTCTATTCATCATAAATAAAAATAATGAACTACTAATGTAGTGCTTAAATGGCATTTATGGATTCATACTACAAGATATATTCAGATGTTTTAAAGAGTTAAATAAACTCCACCAGGTTGAAATTGCAGAGTCAAGTAGGAAAAAATGTAGTTCCCTCTAAGAGTTTACTTCCTAATGTTGATGGCTGATTTTAGTTTTCAGATAAGTGATGAGCCTAAATAAATAAAAATTAAAAACCCAAAACAAACAAACAAAATCAACATTAACATAGGAACCCCCTGGTGCTTAAAGCTGAAACTCCTTCCAGGATCTCACACACTCTCATATGTGGTATCATTATTTTTCTTTTAATGTAAGAGGTGAATGAGACAGGGCTGGGAAATGTGATCTCTGCTGCTGGTAGAAAACAGAATGGAATCAGCTACTTTTATGAACACACTAAGAGCCTAGAACTTCAGAAACCCTGAAGTGATGGAAGGTCAGTAAATTTTGGAGACTTCTCTTTAAAATGGTTTTGTTCTGCTCTTTGATAAGCCACTTCATTTTGCCAGCTCAGGATGCGAGTGGGGGCTGGTGTTTTTCCCTTGCTGAGTAAATGACATCACACACATTGCATACCATAATAGCAAACATACAGGAGCCAGATCCACAGAGACAGGTACTGACCATCAGGAAAAGCAAGTTCAGAGAACACCCCCATGTAAAGCTTTCATTTTCCGGGTATTTGTCCTTTGTTTGTTTTTAAAGAAAGACATTATCTCTCTTTGAGATTCTGGAAATGTAGGGTTATTTGCGGCTTTGTTAGAGAAACATGATTGTAAATACCACCCCTCTCTGCTAGCATATAATGCTGATATCAAATACATACATTGTGATGTCCAAAAATTTAGACATGGCTCTTGGTTTGTTATAAAATGATATGCTCATAAGGATACATACAGATCATTCTATGGATGTCCTCAATAATCACCCCAGTGTATGTGTTACTGAAAGACATGGTATTTGAGAAATACTGTACATTCCTGTTTTCCTAAAAAAAAAAAAAAAAAATTAGGGAGTGTGTTTAATTAATGCTGAAATGCAATAGAATTCTTATGGAAGTACTTATGACATCCACATGAATACCAAATGAGTTCATTATGATCTGTGTTATTACAATGAATACCAAATGAATTAATAATGCTGGAACACTCAAAATGAAGTGTTACCAAGTGTTGTGGTGTAACAAATATGGTTAAATATTATGTGATTAACGTTATTATAAGCTTAGTCTCAATCAAAAGAACGAAGAACTCCATCTCTATTGCAGGGAGTTAAGAGTGGAAGCAAACTGTTGTTTCTAAGCATTGTGATGCTTAACTTTGAACAGTCCCTTAAAGCCTTTCTCCAAAAACTATGATCAGTTAAATGACTTTGGTTCAAAGTGCCAGGGGTGGTAGGTGGGGGTGGATGGAGTGATGTGAGGGGGTGGTAAGTAGGTTGGTGGAAGGAGCAACAAATATGCCTCAAGATTTCAGCAAAGTCAGAAGTGGACATATGATTTTCTCATAGTTTTCATAATAAGAAATGGGGTTTTCAATTGAATTATTCTTCTCTAATGACGAGCTTATTAAAACAATTATTTAGTATCTATTTCAGGATAGCAAAGCATTGATAAACAAGGACAGTTTCTTTAGTCTTCCTGCTGAAGTTCTACTTTTATGTGTCAGACATTCCATAACAATTTCTAAAATAAATTATTTTGAATAATATATCCCAACTATATTTCTGTAAATTATTGCCACACATTCTGTTGTAGGAAAGCCGGACTCTACATCCACGTTTTATTATTTATGTACTTAGATGTAATACATCGTAACAATTCATATCTATTATAGATTTAGTAAGACATGCAGGCATAAGTGGATTTAATCAGACATGTAATTATTTTTATGCCTGCAACTCAAAAATATGTGTAAATGAATTTATGGTTATTTGGCAATCAGTGGAAATGTTCTTTATAAATGTTGAAACAGCTGCTGGCAAATATATTTGCAAAAGAAGGAAAACGGCACTTATCTTCGAGTCGGTAAAAGAAATTATTGTCAATCGTATGCAGTATCCTAGCTGTTAAATATTTGCTTCATCATCTTTAATATCACATAAACATACATTTAACAAAAGAAAATCTTGCATTTATTTCTTTCTGTAGTAATGGAGAGTATTTTCTCTTCAGAGGATTTTTCAAACACATTTATACCCTAAAATACTCCTTTTATTTTTTCCCTAAGTCTGAGCAGTTGCTGTCATGTTGTTTGACTTTTACATTCCCATTTATTCCATTATTTGTGGTATCATCACAGTTCTTGAGAGAGAACACTCTCATTTTAAATAATGGGCCCTGATAATGCACACACTTCTGTCAAATATGTTGATTCTGGTGTCTATTAGAATTTCTCACTGTTGCTTTTACAATGGCTTAAAGACATTTGTAAAACTTTTCTGCCACAGAGAGTAAATGCAATCCATGCACTACCTGGTTATGATTACTTCGTCGTGTTGACGTGTCTAATAAATTACATATCAGTAAATGTAGATATTGGACAAATACCCCTAGAAAATCTAATTTTCTTGAAGTGCATCTTTTTTCATTCTTTCAAGTTTTCAGTTTAAATTTAGTGCCTTTGACTGGTGAGAAATTAATAGCACCTGCACCTGAAATCTCCTCTATAACTTGTGGCAGGGAAACAAGCTTCCTAGAAATCTCTAATGTTTCAATTATGACCCAGATAGATTACCATATGAGGAATTATTTCATTTTTCTTGGCTCAAATATAAAACAGTTATAATATATTTAAGTTGTATTGAAGCAGGCACGCTAAAGACACTCCTGCACATAGTATGAGGGAAGGCAACATAAATAAAGCTGTCACTTGTTCTACAAGGTGAGCTTGCGTTGGAGCTTGCATCTTGATTTCATGCATAGGACGATGCTCCACACTAACCATTTTGGTGACACTCAATAACACACCAGTGGCTTGAAAGTCACTTGCATCCCACTTTTGTAAATCAAGGGGTTCTCTTTCATTCAGGTATGTTGTTTCAATGATCAGTAGCATATCCAATAAATTATACACTGACCAGTTGCAAGAGCTTCTGCCTGTTATTGGAGCAAACTCTGAAAACCTCTGTCAGACGCTGCACTGCCCAGCCCGCAGCCCCCTTACACAGTACTGAAGTTCCTTAGCAAACCACAGAGTGCCCTCTGTTGGTCAGAAAAGAAATGCGCAGCTGAGAATAAACAGGGAGGCTTTTTGATCCCAAGTCGGAGAACTGCAATTAGCTGGTACGTATCTGCGGTTTAAAAATCACATTTTAACTATGAAAATATTGATTTAATGCGCACATACAGAGTACCTACTATTGTAAGTTCAGAAGCAATTGTGGGATATTCACACACACACACACACACACACACACACACATTAGTTATCAATTTCTACATACCTGGAAATGGCTAGGTAAGACTTCATTTTACTCTGTGTAGAAATAGATTCACCTACATAAGTATGTAATTTCCATTCAAATTTTTCTAAATTGGATAGAAAACTCGGTATGAACAATGAAGTTAAATGCTCAGAATCAATAAATTAAAAAAAAAAAATTAATAAAATAAAAAACCTTAACTGAACACAATGATTTCTAAATTCTCTCAGGCTTAAGGGGGACAGAAAGAAAGCAAAACTGCTGAGAGCAGCTTTTAGCTTCAGTGTTTTCTCGGGAGGTCCAGGGAAATTGATAGCCTGGTTTGCTGTTACCACTTTCCAACCAAGTTCTGGTGAACCATTATAAAACACTAAATTTAATTACAATTTGGAAGCAGTTATTCACTGACTGGTACTCACTTCTTCCCTTATATAGCTCCATTTACTTCATATTGGGTGGATGGGGGAAAATAAAATCTCACAGAACCGGTATCTTTCCATTTTAAGGTCATTTGGTATGTTAATTAGAATAAATGCAAACCTGAAAATTTGTTAACTTCCATCAAAATGCTAGCAGTTTACAATTTTTAATGTGTGAATTTCTTGACTATTTTGGAGAAATACACTCTCTGGTTGCTGCTGAATATGTCAAATGTTTCTGCTCAAGAATTTGAATTCCTGGGATCTGCACATATTTAAACATTGCTCTTGTACTTATACTTGAGTATTTGCAGCCACAGAATTAACCTAATGTAGTAATCTTATTAGTGTCTTCAATTCAATTGTCACAAAGGGTTTTTTTTTTTTTAGTTTTTTTTTTGAGTATCTGTCTGCAAATACTAAATGAAATTGAAAGTTTACAAATTTATCTTGTGCCATTTACAAAAAATAGTGCTACGAGAGGAAAAGGAGGGGGGATGTTAAATTGAATTTTCCATGATAGGTATTGATGAATTCGACCAAATAAATTGCTCAGTACTCTTCTTCACTTTCCCTACATAAGCACTAAGATTTTTCATTTTATTGGTTTGCTAATTTTTGCCTTCCATGTACCCCTATCTTTAACTATTTTAAACAACTTTGCTAACATCAATTCAAACTCTATTTACAAGATTTGCTCATATAAATACGAGATTGTGCTGAGGAAATAATTTAAAACAGGAGTTAGAATTCTCAGTTAGTGATAATGGTCTGACAAAATGGGGCTAGTGATGCCTCAGAGGTTGTTAAAATCCATAACCTTAATAGCAATGTGAAAACTGAAAAATTCAGTGAGTTGGCCAGCCTGGGGCTTCAGCTTACTGGAAACTTGGTATGAGGGGAATTGCAAACAGAAGAGAATGAGATTGTGTTATATCACAGGCAGGGGCATATTAATCAGTAAATATGGTATGCAGCAGCTTGCACTGAGCAAAGTATGCATGAGCTTAATTGTGCTCATTTGCTAATCTGTGGTGAGCCATTTCACATGGGTTTCACCCACGTGATGTGATAGTGGCAGACAGGTGAAATTGTGCACTGTAGATTGGTGGGAAGGCACAATTGAACTTGTGTGCACCTTGCTTTATCAGGTAATCTGACTGTGAACAAGATTAACTGTGCACTGGAGTTTTTTAAGATTCCACTGTGTACTGCAACAGTGGAGTCAAGCATAGCAATGATTATGAAGATGGCTCAATGTTTCCTTCTGTTGTACACAGGGACAGTGTGAGTCAGAACTGACTTGATGGCACCTAACAATAATAACAACAATGTGTTTTTATCAACATTCCCTAAAAATGCTTTCCTATTTCTATCCATCTTAAGGAGCTCCTCTGGTAGCATAATGCCTAAGGCAGTTGACTGCTAACCTGGAGGTTGACAGTTCAAATCCACCAGCCACTCCATGGAGGAAGACTGGGCAATCTACTTCTGTAAAGATTTACTGCCTTGGAAACCCAACGGTGGTTGCTGTGAGTCAGAATCCACTCCATGGCGGTGGGTTTGGTTTGGTGGTTATTTCTATCCATTTTAGCTCTTATACTTTCACATGTGTGTTTTTAAGCATTCTTTTTTTCTTTTGAACAATATAATTATTTTTTTTAGCCATGAACATAATGATCTCATTTCTATTTCTTTTTCAAACAGTAAAATTATTCTTAAACAGGGAATTTTAAGAATTATTCTTAACAGGGAATAGAACCTAAGTGTGATACACACTTTTTTTTCCCCATTGTTACAAATGACAAAATTATCAGAATAGTTATATGTTAAAAATGAAAATAAAGTTCCAAAACTACTTTGTCTCCATGACTGTAATTGAAGCCTGAAACTTGTATAAATTTACACTTAAAGAAAAAATAGTTTTAAAAAAGAAGCTGAACTCAAATTATAACTTGCTTTTACATTAATGAAGTATCTTAACATTTTTCCCTTTCCCCAAATAGTTTTGTTATTTACATGAATTAAATTTTAAAATAATCCCATGACAATGTGCAGTATTTTTTGAAAACAACTCAGTTAAAGAGGTACTAAATATTTTAGAAATAGCCCACCAGAGGGCAGTCAGCTTTTAGTCTAACAAGTTTGAAATAGATAAATTTATTGCTGTGGTTGAGTTTTAAATAAAATATCTATTTAAATTATATTCCTTTTTCCATCTAGGAGTTGAATAAAATAAAGTCATGACTGGAGATTGAGAACCCTAAGGCTTCAACTATTTTGATGAAAAACCACCAGAGTACTAACACTTCTAACTTTTGCTTTTCTATACACTTTCACCTTCAATTTTTTCATTATGATATTTATGTTCAGTTATAAAGTAAAATTTATTTTGATTTGAGATACTTTGGAACATCATTATTTTTTAACCAACAGAGACTTTGGGGCAAGCCCCTTCTGAGAGAAAGAGAAAGACTTAATTTTCTTGCTCATCTGTCTCTATATTGCTTTTCATTCCAAAATGAGTCTAGAATGGGTTTTAATGGTGACCAATGCGGTTAATTACATGTATTGTGCAAATGATGTAGTGGAAATTCTGGAACACATGATTGGGAATTGGAGAACCCATAGGAAAAACTAGTTTAAAAACTAGTTTCCTGACGTAGACACCATGGATATAGGACAATTAATAAGCAGTTGGCATCAGAAAAATAGACAAGTCATTTTGAGGACAAAGATGTAACCTCCCGTCCACCCAAAAAAAACAAACTTACTGCAGTCAAGTCAGTTCCGACTCATAATGACCCCTTCTTGGGTTTCCTAAACTCACTGCTGTTGAGTTGGATCTGTCTCATAGCGACCCCTCCTTGGGTTTCTGAGGCAGTATCGATATGGAAGTAGATTGCTCAATCCTCCTTCCAAGGAGTGGCTGGTGGATTTGAACCGCCAGCCTTCTGATTAGCAGTCCCTCAGGCGTGATATTTTCAATAATTTTATATACATGCAAAGTTAAACAACGAACTATGAAGACTGAAGAAGAATTAATGCATTTCAATTATGGTGTTGGTAAAAATACTGAATACGCCGTGCAGTGCCGCAAGAACGAACAAAGCTGTCTTGGACGTGCAGCCAGAAAGCTCCATAGAAGCAAGCATGGGGAAACTTTGTCTCACGTACTTTGGACGCATTCTCAGGAGGGACCAGTCCCTGGAAAAGGACATTATGCTTAGTAAATCGGAGGGTCAGCAAAAAAGAGGAAGAACCTCAACGAGATGCATTGCACAGTAGTTGCAACAATTGCCCCAAACAGTAAGGATTGTGAAGATGGCGCAGGACAGGGCAGCGTTTCACTCTGTTGAACATGGGATCGGATGCACCTTGATGGTTCTTAACAACAACAGTTATCTCAGTAGTTGGAGAAAATATCCATTTGGAAGTGGATTAAAAGGACACTGAAATCCTTGCTCAAAATAACAAAGGGCCACTGAGATTTCAAGGATTTTTATCACTGTTGTTTTTATTATTACTATTACCTACAAAAGACTGACTGTCATAGTTATAAGCCCTGGAAATGAAGTGGTCATTCTAAAGCCTGAAAAAGCAGATTATGAGGTTTTAGGTGCTTTCATATTTTCACTTATTTGGTTTCTGGTAAGAATTTTGCAAGGTTTTAAGACCCAGGTTAAATGACTCGATTGACATAACAGAATAGTCATATTCCTCTTCACCAACTTAACTTGCCTTGGACTCAGAAACCAAGGAAGAAGTTACAGCTGTGGAGTGTTTTTTCCCTCTGGGAATTTCTTTTTATTTTGTTTTTGCCAAAATGGAAACTTTTTTTTCCTGATAATAAAATCCACCTGTGTTTATAAGAAAATAATGATGTCACAGTCACAAACAATAACACTGCCAACTTTGTGGTGTGTTTGCTTCTGGATATTTGCTGTACCCACATATGCATAAATACATATTCCCAAAAATGGAATCACACTGCACATGCTGTATCACAGCTTCCTCTATTCACACATCAATATATCAGGATTGTATTTTCATGCCAGTACATGTAGACAATGGCTAACATCTACTGAGTGCTTACTGTGTGCTGGGTATTCTTCTTAGCATTTTACATGAATTATTGCATTTAGTCACACAACAGCCTAGGAAGTAGTATTATTATTTCCCCCATTTTACCGAAGAGGCAATATAGAGACTAATTAACTGTTGGAGAACATACAGACTCCACATCTTAACTCTGGTTTTTTAAGGGATACATAGGAGTCTGCTATCTACTATCTTTGTTTAACTATTTGTGGACAGTTCTCTGTTTCCCAAAAGGAAAATTTCCAGAAAGGGAATTCCAGAATCCAAACTGATAAGTACAGATATACCTCAAATCATTCTCAATTTTTCTTATTCTACCACCTTCTTGGGAGCTCTAGTAGCATAGTACCTAAGGCACTTGACTGCTAACCAGAAGGCTGGTGGTTCAAACCCACCAGCCACTCCTGGGAAGGAAGATGGGGCAATTTAATTCCATAGTGATACTGCCTCAGAAACCCAAGGAGGGGTCGCTATGACTCAGGTCCGACTCTATGGCATATAACGACAACAACAACAACCTTCTTAGAACTCCCTTCTCCCTCTCACTCTTTCTTGAAAAATGACTCAGATCCATTATTTTTAGGACTTCTGAACTTAGCTATCTCTTACCACCAACTGAACCACCTCTTGAGCACCAACTCAAGAATGAGATGCCCAGAGTTCAAACTTGGATACTGCTAATTATCAGCTGGGTGACATTGGGCAAATTATGTAATTTCCCCTGAGCATGATTTTTCTTATGAGAAATATGAGGATAAGAGACCTTATCTCACAGAGCTGTTTGTTGCTGTTGTTGTTATGTGCCGCTGTCTCTGACTCATAGTGACCCCTCCTTGGGTTTCTGAGGTGGTAACTCTATGGAAGTAGATTGCCCAACCTTCCTTCTGAGGAGTGAACCGCCAGCCTTCTGGTTAGCAGTCAAACGCCTTAGGCCCTATGCCACCAGAGTTCCCAGAACTGTTTGGGAGTCTTAAATACAATGGCATATGCAAACCAGTTAACCAGTTGCCATTGAGCCAACTCTAGCTCACATATGTCAGAGTAGTGCTGTGCTCTCAGGGTACATAATGGCAGATTTTTCAGAAGAAGATCTCCAGGCCTTTCTTCCAAGGAGCTTCTGGGTGGACTCTAACCTTAGTTAGCAGCCAAGCACACTAACAGTTTGTACCACCCAGGGACTCTGGCATATGCAAACTGCCTGGAAAATAGTAAATTCTCAATTGGTATGGAAGATAAATACAATATTACTTGATTGGTCTTCAAGGTCCAAAAGAGAGAAAAGGTGGATGCTGCATTGCTATAAACAGCAAATGCCCATTTTAATGCTAGACTTCTGTGTCTATGGACTTTGAGAAGTCCCAGTTATTGTCCCCTTATCTTGATTCACAAATGTGAAGAAAAATGAAATTAATTTCTTCCTTATTGTTGTTATATGCCATTGAGTCGGACCCGACTCATAGAGACCGCTCCTTGGGTTTCCGAGGCAGTATCACTATGGAAGGAGATTGCTCAACCTTCCTTCTGAGGAGTGGCTGATGGGTTTGAACTGCCAGCCTTCTGGTTAGCAGTCAAGTGTGTTAGGTACTATGCAACCAGAGCTCCCAATTTCTTCCTTGGGTATATTTAAATAGAAATTTTTAGGCAAATGAAGTTTAAAAGAAGATTTAACAAAAAATTTCTTGGAAAGGCACTTTCACATCCAACTCAATAAAACCTTGGGAGAAGGAGATGGGGTGGGGTGGGAAGATGAGCTATAATCCCCTTTCCTGCCATTTTTCTTCTTTCTTAAATAATCTTCTGGAATATCTATGAATTCTGAGACTTGAAGTAGGTACTCAAGTCTCAAGCTCTATCATCTGTGGTTGAGGCCTGTTCAGTTTGTGCCCATACCAAGTTGCTAATTCCACATCTATTCTTTGAAATGATTTCTGCTCCAAACTTAAGCCCCATGCTGCAATGAATTGGTCCAATGTAGTCAAAGTCAGAACTGGAAGTAAGAGTTAATGGATGAGATCTTATGGACAGAGTTGCCAGGTAGAACTAAAAATTTTAGCTACAATGTTAGCCATCATGCCTCTGAGCATTCACACTGTGGAAACATTTCTGCTGTGAGCAGCATTCCTCATTATCTGCGGTTGCCCAGCAATGAGACCAGGAAGGCTGCTAACCTCTCCCTATCAAAGACCAAGGGTGCTGGGATAATTTTCCCTAAGTGCACAGAATGAAGAAATCACCAAAACCCATGATTTGAAGCATGGCCATGAATGTCAATGGGTATTCCCAATCACTTTTGTGACTGTTTTACAGCCTGTTTCCTGTTATTTTAGGGGAGATCCTAAAATAAGAGATCCAGAGAAATGGCCTTGTTTGATACTCACCAACTGGGATTTTTTAAGCCATGGATTTAGAAATGAGATCTCTCTGATTGCATTTCCAATTGCTGTCAACATGTCCTATCTGTACATGATCGAGAAGTTAACTCCTTTGAGTCTAGATAGCTCTAACTCTATGCAAGTTCTCACATAAATTATCTCATGTGTTTTCTCACAAGAATCCTCCTTATCCTTCATGTTAGAGATGAGACAGTTGAGGTACAAGCAAAGAGATTTGCTTAAGCTCTCAAAGGCAGTTCACAAAGTAGCAGAATTCACAAAGCGACAAAGCTGATACTCAAACTCAGGTTGTCTGCCTCTAAGCCCAGTACTTTTTCAATGATCCTGGAGCTCCTTTGCCCATAGCTTTTCCAAAAGGAAGCAATCAATGCAAGTCCTGGTAGGGCCCAGGGTATTGCAGGTAACTTCCATATTGATGGCCTGCTTGTTTCCTTCACTGGGATGATCCAATGCACTAAAACACACATCAAAACTGACATTTATTACTCTTATTTTTACTGCCTGTACTTCAGAAGGTGATAAGTATCAATCTAGCTACCAGCGTTAAAAAACTGAAAAAAAGAAAAAAAAAAAAACTGAAGTAATATGTTGGGTCACATTCTGTCTTTTTATGTCAATACTGCAAGCCCTGAACTTAAATAGGAAATGTACAAATGGCCCCAAATGTCACAGTCAAGGATTGCATCCAATTATTAATCTATTAGATAAAACTGTTGATCTAACTAGCTGGGAATTAAAGTCTAAAATAAAAGACATAGGAGATGGCCTACAAGGTTTTCTGATTTGGTACTGTGCTGGCAAAGGAGATGGCCTTCCTCTTCTTCTCATCTTTGAGCATTTCTATTTTATTGTATCGTTTAAAGAATGTTCCTGTATTTAGTTTACAAGTTTCTGGAGCTCAATGATCTCTGTGTCAGGTATAATGAAGTGAGGTTTGCCCCATAGTGTATCAATCAGGATAAGGTAAGGTAAGTTATAAGTCAATAACAGACAACCCCCAAATCTCAATGACTTCACATTACAAAGGTTAATTACTCACTCATGTAACAGGTCCAAGTGGCTGCTTCCTGTGGTTCTATGCTGAGACCAAGCTGATGAACAGCCACTGTCTGGAACGTTCCCACTCAGCGTGACTGAGAGGTGAGCTCTAGAGCGACCTGCACCAGCAACGCTCTGGTCTGGAAGTGACTTGTGTAACTTCTCACATCACTTTTGTAAGAAAAAATAACCTGCTTCACCCCATCACAAGAAGGTGAGGAACTGCAATTCTACCATGTGTCTAGAGAGCAGATCAAAAAACCAAAAGAAACTCACTCTATTTGGTCAATTCCGACTCACAGCGACCCTACAGAACAGAGTAGTACTGCCTCAAAGGGTTTCCAAGGCTGTAAATTTTTATGGAAGCAGACTGCCTCATCTTTCTCCCATGGAGTGGCTGGTGGGTTTGAACCACTTACCTTTTGATTAGCAGCCCAATGCTTTAACCACAGTGCCACCAGAGAAAACAGAAAGCTGGAAATATTCAGTGTACACTAAACCAAAAAAAAAAAAAAAAATCTGTTACCATCGAGTCAATTCTGACTCATGGTAACCCAAGTAGTACAGAGTAGAACGGCTCCATAGAGTTTTCCTGGCTGTAAACTTTTATGAAAATAACTGCCAACCTATAGATTTGTAGTCGAATGTGAACCATTTGTACCACCCAGAGATGTAGTATAACTGTATTTTAAAAAGAAAAGAAAGAAGTCCCCTTTCAAGATTTTCTGTTATCCTGACTCTTCTTGTCTTTTGCACATTCCAGCTTACTTGGGGACTGTTTTAAATGTTATAAAATGGGTATATTAAAGGATATATGGAAAATGTGAACACAAACTTTGATCTTCCAATGTCTGCTGCTCTTTTGTAGCATAGCATTCAAATAGCTTGTATCTATTCATTCTACAGATGTTTACTGAGAAGTAAATAGACAATGAGGAGCCCTGGCAGTCTGTCTGGTGCTCTAGTTCAAATCCACTAGCAGCTTCACCAGACAAAGATGTGGCAGTCTGCTTCCATAAAGATTACAGCCTCAGGAATCTTATGGGGCAGTTCTACTCTGTCCTATAAAATCACTGTGAGTTGGAATCTACTTGATGGCAGTGGTTTTTTTTTTTTTTTTCTTTCTTTCTTTTTTTTCCTTTTTGTTTCTGGTTTAGATAGACAACAGTGAACAAGCACAAGGCAGCCAGTGATTTCATTCATGGCACCAACTGTATGTGGGCCAGACAACCCACCAGGCTACCACTACACAGTGTGAGCAAGAAAGGGTAAGGTGCTTGAAACCTATCAGCGGGGCACCCAACCTGGTCTGAGTTTCAGGGGAGACTGCCTGGAGGATGTTACATCCCAACTGAGACAGGGGGGAAGGGGAAATACATTTTAGGACATTTCCTTTCAGTCTTTTTCTTCCCCTAATCCAGGCTTATTTTTACATAATTTAAAGAACACTGTTACCCAAAATTGCATGCTGGTCTTAGGTGAGGAAATTATGGTATGTCAACTCAGTGGAATATACAACCATCAAAGTGATAATTAGGAAAATTAAAAGATAATATGGAAAGTATTACATAATGCTTCAGGAAAATAAAGGTAAAAATTGTATCTCTCTTATTATTAAAAAAATAAATGGACAAGAGCTGGAAAAAATAAGAGAAATTAAAACCTTAAGGGTTGAATTGCAGGTAAAGTTCTGATTTTTATTATTTTTTAATGTGTTTATAATATTTGTGCCTGAATTTTAAAATGTGAGATGATTCATCCACACATACATGTAATATACCTTTACGTGTGTCCTTAGTGCTCCCGACAGAAAAGAATCCTGAACTGATTTAGCTTAAGCATTTTTATACTCTTATTTTTTGTGCCTTAATTTGTTTATCTGCTGTTGAATGTTTTCTTGTGCATCATCCATGATACAAGAATTAAGATTCAAAATACGGTCTTAAATATCATCTATATGTTGGTGATTTCAAATTTATACATCTAGTACTAGACTCATAGCCTATGTCTATTTTATTTATGAATTATCTCAAGTATGTAAAGCATAAAGTAGGTGCTCAATAAGTCCTTGTGAATAAATGAATGAAAGGGTAGAGAGAATCTATAGGTTTTCTACAAAAGTATTTTATGGGTGAAACTTCAAGTCGAAATACTGAAAAAATGATTTATTTTAAAAGGAACTTTTCCAAGAAGTGAAGCCAGAAAAGCTAAGTAAATCACACAAAACTAAAGTCCAGGTTGTTACTTTTTAACTCAAAGAAATATGTATTAAAACAATGCCACTTCCAATAAAACTACAGCATGTGAGCAAAATCCACAATGTGAAATTTTATGCTTACACAGAAAGCATATGTTAACTAAGAATAAGCTTGTAATTTTACTTCTCAATACATTACTGCCTTAGCCAGGCTGTCAACTAACTGTACAAATTTCAAACATTAAGAAGCACAAATCAACTTACTAAAATATCTGTCAGTGCTCTCTGCATTAATCCAATTTGAAGTATTATAACCTACAGGGAAAAAATATTTGTGACACAAACTCAAAAATAATTGAATAAGTATAATATTAAAAGGTATGACTTTGAGTTATTATTTAAGTTTATATGAAGAGAAAAAGAATAGAAACCCAAACTTCCTGTCGTACTTGTACATTGTACTTTATTATAATTTTTCTACATGTTGTGAGGAAATTAGACTGTATATTACTAATAAGAGTTTTGATATGATTAGACACATTCATGTTACATTAAAAATATGCTACAAATTTTAAGTAGCCTTAAGAATAATTTGAAATCAAACATTCACTATTGATTAATTTTTAAAGTCTTTTAAAATTTTTGAGCAAAAAGTGATAAGTGCTTAATTAAAAAAAAAAAAACTAGTATTTTTCTTTAGCCAAATGTGAAGATCATATTTGATGATAAAACGCCAAAAGCATTTCTGTTTAATTTTTTAAAAGAGAAGAGTATGCAAATATTGTAAAACATGTTCTTGAATGTTCTAGACAATTCATAGGATCTGAAATAGAAATTAAAGGTGTAACTATTAGAAAGAGAAAATATCATTATTTTCAGTCAAAAAAATGATATACTTAGCCCCTAAAAATCTCCTATGAGCATGAAGAATTTTACTACAATGGTGGAAAAAATATTCAAAATCAACAACTTTTCCAAATAAATATAAAAACCTAAGATTAATTGTGTTAATAATATTAGTGATGTACAATAAGATAGCTAGAATAAATGTAAAAAAAAATATGTAGCAATTATAAGATGGAAATTACAGATCTTTTTTCAGTGACTTTAGAAGATTTGCCTGCATGAAAGCCTGAACAGTACGAGGATGTCAGTTCATCACAAATGGATGAATAAAGTTAAACTTGCCCCAATTCATGCCCTTAACTGCATTGATTAAATTTTCTGAGATTTCCCCCATGCTAGGGATTTAGAAGTGATGTCTACTTCCTCTATTCTTCTAGTATTTTCCCTTATTTTTTTTAAGACAACAATGTAAACATGTTCATCAATGTCAAGATATATTTTACAAATTCTCCCCAAGGAATGGCTCATACTATTACCCCATCCCCTAATCACCAACAATTCCCATGTTCAGCTGAGATCTTCTGAAATTTTGGTTCTACATTACTGTCTTCTTATAAATTTTAAAAAGCAGTTTGCCATAAAATTCTCACTTTACTTAAGCTTAACTATAAATTTTGCTGTTGTCTTCATAGACATTACAGATTTGTGTGAGACACAGGCAGAAATATTATTTTTACATCACTGTTCACAGATTCCCCTGTGGCTCCCTCTCACACACACACACACACACACACACACACACACATATACACACACACATCTGAAGGTTTATTTCGTCTTTATAACTCCTTTGCTGATGTCAATTAATGAGCAGTTGACAGAGTATGGATAAGTTGAAAAATATAGAGTGCTTGTCTATTTTGTAATTTATATTGCAAAAGGCAGAGAGTTCCTATAGAAAGAAAACCGAACTCACTGCCATCAAGTTGATTCTGACTCAGGTGGTAAATCTCTATGGAAGTAGACTGCTCAGTCTTCCTTCTGCAGAGTGGCTGGTGGGTTTGAACCACCAACCTTCTGGTTAGCAGTCAAATGCCTTAGGCATTACACCACCAGAGCTCCTTATAGAAAGAAAGGGGAAAAGAAATAGACTCCAATGGTTAGGGGTGTGAAAAATATTTTGGAGATCTCAGAATGGAAGGAATTTGGGGGCAGCTGGCACATGGGGATATATTGGAAAAGAAAGAAACAGAGGGTTTTAAGCAGTTTTGTAGTGCATTTGTAATCTATTCCTTCTTTGACATTTTCTCATGAAAGTTTAGGAAAAAATTTTAGTTGCTTTTCATTTTATTTGTTATTTAGGTTTTTCTTTTCCTTTTGTTTTGTTTTTCACAGCCAACCCATAATATCTTTGACTTCCTATCGACACTGGACAGTAGGGTTCTTCAGTTTTACATGGGATATATGTGCATAGCATTCCACGTAGTCTTCAGAACAGACCCAGAGAGTAAAATCCAATGTCTTTGGCACCTAAGTAGGTTTCAAAAACTTCAAACAATGCATCAGCTACTTTTTGCTGTGTAACAAACCCCTATTAACCTAGAGGCTTAAAACTACAAACAGTCCTCTTATGTCATGAGTCTGTGAGTTGGTTTTACTGGGCCTGGTTGATGGCACACAACAACAATTCACATGGTGCGAAGGATTCCCAACAGTTTTTGCTTGAATTACGTTTGCTATTGCCCCATTGGCCAAAGCAAGTCACATGACCAGTATGGGAAACAGACTCTACCTCTTGATAGAAACAGCTACAAATCACATCTCAAAAGCGCATGGACACACAGGAGTGCGTAACTGTGAGGGGCACTGGGTGGGAGGGGGTACAGAAAAGGGGGGGAAGAGAGTGGGTTAGGAGGGCTGGGGATGGTAATTGGGGAGTGAAACCAGCCAAATGTACATGAAATGTTGAATGTAAAACAAACTCTGCTCTGTAAATTTGCACCTAAAGCAAAATAAAAAATAAAAATAAAAAGGCATAGATAGAGAGCAGAGAATGAATTGTGGCCACTTGTGCAATCTACCATATTCAACTTACTGTGAGTGAGAGAACATGCTAGTAGGGTGGTTGGCAAATTAAAAGGCCTATTACTTACAGTGGACTGCTATAAACTAAAAAAGAGCACTTAACTGAAGAATTGTAACTACCAGCAGTGAGTCTGAGTAGAAAAATCCTACAAATGGTGGGGGAAGACAGATGTGTCAGCACGGAAGGGTAGGCAACAGACTGTTTCAATTTGCTAGCACTGCGGGGGATTACCTATGGCTCGGTCGTGGGTCTATATAAATTGGCCTGGAATGTTTATGATATGTTGTTACATGATACAAAGAATTTATAACCTGATGCCATTTTCATTAGAAAAAAGACATCTAAAACCCTTCTGTATATTGGTGCTTGGATATTTGTAAATATATAGCTGTTCAGACATAAGGATAATATGTGGAAGAGTAAAGACCAGGTTGTTAACATTGATTCCTATTGGAGAAGGGGTTTGAGAAGGTACAGAATGGAGAAACTGAAATTTTTTTTTTAATCTTTGCTTTATTATG
>NW_006921595.1:15722502-15725094 GCF_000298275.1 Orycteropus afer afer | reverse complement strand
ACACCTGTTACTTTCATGATTTATATGATGGAATCTAATGAAAGTGTATATATTTTTAAATTTTATTTTTTTATTTTAAAACTCTTCAGGAAGTCTGATATTCAGCCAAGTTTAGGAATGCTTGCCTTAAGGATTTCTCTGACTTTAGCCACAGTTTACTCAAGTAATTTTTCTATTCCCAAAGTGCCAGATGGCCACAATTTCTGAGTGAACACATTTTTACCAACACTTACGTACTCTCATTAATGATGCCAGATAGACTAGCCACTGTCATTGTGTCTGGAACAGTTTATGCCTTCCCTCTTCCTACACAAAGATGTGGGAAAACTAGAATTATTTTAGAGCAGGATGACCATAAGTTGATATAACACATTAGAGACCAATTATCTTTTTGTCTATAATTATCTTTTCAGAGGGGTCCAGGGTATTAAGATCTGCCTTCTCAGAAAATCTTTCCCTAAACTCTGTATTGTCTGACCTAAATGTCCATGAGTTACCATAAGATCCCGTCTGAAGTCACACCCAGACTAAGTAATGTTTCAGGCAGTGTTTAAGAGTTTTGGTTTTTCCCCTAAGGGGCTCAACTGCTGTTTCTCTAGAATGACTGGACCTGTTATACAGGGCTTGACATCATGAGACCTTCCAGAGACTAGATCATATTAGCGGGTGGCCCATCTTCTGACACACGGCAATGTGGAAGAGATAAATAAACTTCATATTTGTTGCAGTGTTATTACCTAAGAACTACTTCTGTTCCCTTCTGACTGATCAGTAATGCACTACATAAGTATTCCCATAATCAGTTGGTAGCACTTACATATGCTTACTAAGAACACTAGAGTATCCTAAGCCTTTGTGTGAAGGAGTCTGAAGATAATATATTCTGGTAAAGTAAACTTGGGGTTTTACATACGCAAACATGAGGGCCATTGATTCCAGAATTCAGTTGATAGCCTTAGAATTCCATTCTTTTTTCAGCAAGCTCAGGTAACATAGTGCCTAAGGTACTTGACTGCTAACCAGAAGGCTGGTTGTTCAAACCCACTGGCCACTCCTCAGAAGGAAGGTTGGGCAATCTACTTCCATAGTGATACCACCTTGGAAACCCAAGAAGGGGTCACTATGAGTCGGGTCCGACTCCACAGCACATAACAACAAGAAGGATGGAACAGATTTATTAATGGCTAAGAGAGTGCTAACCTCAAGTGGCATCCAAGAATATCAATGTCTATCTCTTAAAGGTATTCAAATTTTAAGATTGAGGAGTGGAATTTCCCTGGTCTGCAATCCAACAAATTTTAATTGAAAAAATTAAAACTATAACATAAACAGTGATTAAAATCAGCTTTATTATTAGCACATACTTCCACTGACTTTAAACATACAACTCCATATCCATGCTCACCCCGAAAAAGAGTCTTTAATGTGTAATATAAGGAGCCCTGATGGAACAGTGGTTAAGCACTTGACTGCTAACCAAAAGGTCAGGGATTCAATCCCACTAGCTGCTCCATGGGAGATAGATGAAGCAGTCTGCTCCCATAAAGATTTACAGCCTAGGAAACCCTAGGTCTGTTCTACTCTGTCCTAAAAGGTCATCATGAGTCAAAATTGACTCAATGACAGTTTTTTTTTTCCAGTGCAGCTGAAGATACAGTGTCTTATGATCTACAACACCACACATCATTATACACACTAAGAAAGAATCTCATACATGTGCACAAGAAAATGAGTACAAAGTACAGCAAGGTGAGTACTTATGAAAAATGGAACCAACATAAGTATTCTGAATTTTCAGAAAAGCATATTAATAAGGTGTACATTTATACCATGCAATGTTGTTATTGTTGTAATATGTCATCGAGTCTATTTCAAGTCATAGCAATCCCTCCTTGGCTTTCTGAGGCAGTATCACTACGGAACTAGATTGCCCCATCTTCCTTCTGAGGAGTGGCCGGTTATACAGTAGTTAAAATAAATAACTAAATCTGCATTTCTAAACATGAATCAATTCTAAAAGCATGCTATAGTGGGAAAATATGAGCAATTTCAGACTGCAAAAGTAAGATATCATTTGTGTTAAACTTTCCTTCATAATTCTAAGAACTCACACAATTGAAGTAATAACATCCAAGCATGGTCAGGGTATAGATGCCCACTTCAGATTAGGGGTTTTTTATGGATGGAAATAGTGGCTGGGACTGATACAAATGGATTTCAACTGGATTTTTGTTGTTTTATTTCTTAAAGTTCTTTTATGTCTGTTATAATCTTTCCTGTACTTCATGTATATAGAATATTTTTCAGAAAAATGCAGAATGAAGTTTGCATAGCTTATAAAAATGAATATACTGACATGATAGGAAATAAAATATATTACTGGTCTCTGTGTTCTTAGAGACATGGATACACCTCTCTTTGTTGATAGCAAGCTATATTGTCAATAAACAAGGTTAAGATATGAACAATGGAGGAGGCGGGGCAAGATGGCAGACTAGGCAGAAGGATTGCACAGACCCTCTTCAACAAAGAAAAGGGAAACCAATTAACACAGACACAGAAGATAATCTTGGACCCCTGAGCCTTGAAGGA
>NW_006921595.1:15698015-15699512 GCF_000298275.1 Orycteropus afer afer | reverse complement strand
CCCACCAGCCACTCCTCGGAAGGAAGATGGGGCAATCTACTTCTGTAGTGATACTGCCTCAGAAACCCAAAGAGGGGTCACTATGAGTTGGGTCCGACTCGACGGCACATAACAACAACAACAACAACAACAATATGATGTCTGATATCCTTCCATTGGTGTTGATTGTAGAATCAAGTAATATGAAGTCTTTGACAACTTCAATCTTTTCCCCATTTATCATGATGCTGCTTATTAGCCCCATTGTGAGGATTTTTGTTTTCTTTATATTGAGGTGTAATCCATATTGCAGACTGTAGTCTTCAATCTTCATCAGTAAGTGCCTCAAGTCATCCTCACTTCCAGCAAGCAAAGTTGTGTCATCTGCATAACACAGGTTGTTACGGAATCATCCTCCAATCCTGATGTCACATTCTTCTTCATATAGTTCAGCTTCTTGGATTATTTGTTCAGCATACAGATTGAACAAGGATTGTGAAAGGATACAACCCTGACACTCTCCCTTCTTGATTTGAAACCATGCAGTGTCCCCTTGTTCTGTTCAAATGACAGCCTCCTGATCTATGTTCAAGTTCCCCATGAGCACAATTAAGTGTTCTGGAATTCCCATTCTTCTCAATGTTACCCATAATTTGTTATGGCCCACACAATCGAATGCCTTTACATGGTCCATAAAACACAAGTAAACATCTTTCTGGTATTCTTTGCTTTGAAGCAAGATCCATCTGACATCAGCAATGATATCCCTTGTTCCACATCCTCCTCTGAATCCAGCTTGCATTTCTAGAAGTTCTCTGTCAATATATTGCTGTAACTGTTTTTGAATTATCTTCAGTAAGATTTCACTTGCCTGGGCTTTTAATGATATTGTTTGATAATTTCTACATTCTGTGGGATCACCTTTCTTTGGAATGGGTACAAATATGGATCTTTTTCAATTAGTTGGCCAGGTTGCTGTCTTCCAAATCTCTTGGCATAGCCAAGTGAGTACCTCTAGTACAGCATCTGTTTGTTGAAACATCTCAATGGGTATCCCATCAATCCCCGGAGCCTTGTTTTTCACTACTTCCCTCAGTGCAGCTTCAACTTCTTCCTTCAATACCATTGGTTCTTGATCATATGCCACTTCCTGAAACAGATGAACATCAACCAATTCTTTTTGGTACAGTGACTCTGTGTATTCCTTCCATCTTCTTTTGCTATTTCCTGCATCATTCAATACATTGCCCATAGAATCTTTCAATATTGCAACTGAAGGCTTAAGTTTCCTCTTCAGCTCTTCCAGTTTGAGAAATGCCAGGTGTGTTCTTCCCTTTTGGCTTTCCAACTCAATGTCTTTGCACATTTCATTATAATAATTGACTTTGTCTTCTCAAGCTGCTCTTTGAAATCTTCTGTTTAGCTCTTTTATCTTGTCATTTCTTCCATTTGCTTTAGCTACTCTCTGTTCAAGGGCAAGTTTTAGAGTCTCTTCTGACATCCATTTTGGTCTTTTCT
>NW_006921595.1:15670288-15697915 GCF_000298275.1 Orycteropus afer afer | reverse complement strand
TTTGGTCTTTTCTTCCTTTCCTGTCTTTTTAATGACTTTTTGCTTTCTTCATGGATGATGTTCTTGATGTCATCCCACAATTCCTCTGGTTTTCAGTCATTGGTGTTTAATGCGTCAAATCTTTTCTTTAAATGGTCTCTAAATTCATGAAGGATATAATCAAGGTCATATTTAGGCTCTCGTTGACTTCTTTTAATTGTCTTCAACTTCAACTTGAACTTGCATATGAGCAGTTGATGGTCTGTTCCACAATCAGCTCCTGACCTTGTTTGGACTGAAGATATCAGCATCTCCAATGTTTCTTGCCACAGATGTAGTCACTCTGATTCCTGTGCATTCCATCTGGTGAAGTCCACATGTATAGCCACTATTTGTGTTATTGAAAAAGGTGTTTGCAATGAATAAGTCATTGGTCTGCAAAATTCTATCATGTAATCTCCAGCATTATTTCTATGTCCAAGGCCAAATTTCCCAAATACCAGTGATTCTTCTTTGTTTCCAACTTTTGCATTCCAATCACCAGTGATAATAGCAAATCTTGATTGCATGTTTGGTCAATTTCAGACTGCAGAAATTGGTGAAAATCCTCAATTTCCTCATCTTTGGCTTTGGTGTTTGGTGCATAAATTTGAAAAACAGTAGTATTAACTGGCTTTCTGTGTAGGTAGTATAGATATTATCCTATCACTGACAGCACTGTACTTCAGGACAGATCTTGAAGCATTCTTTGTGACAATGAATGCCACATCATTCCTCTTCAATTTGTCATTCCCAGCATAGTAGATCATATGGTTATCTGATTCAAAATGGCCCAAACTGGTCCATTTTAGCTCACTTATACCGATCTTTATGTGTTCCATTTCATTTTTGACAACTTCCAACTTTCCTAGATTCATACTTCATACATTCCATGTTCTGATTATCAGTGGATATTTGCAGCTGTTTCTTCTCATATTGAGTCATGTCACTTCAGCAAATGGAGGCCCCGAAAGCTCTACTTTATCCGTATCATTAAGGTAGGCTCTATTCTGATGAGGCAGCTCTTTTTCAGTCATATTTTGAGTGCCTTCAGACCTGAGGGGCTCATCTTCCAGCTTTGTATCAGACAATGTTTCAGGGCCATTCATAAAATTTTCCAGTAATATATTGGACAGTGTTTCACTACTATTCATAAGGATTTCACTGCCCAGTTCTCTGAGAAGTGGATGGCCTCTTCCTTCTTCTGAGTCTGTCTCAATCTGGAAGCTCCACCAAAACTGATCCACCATGGGCAGCCCTGCTGGCACAGCCTCCAGCCTCACAGCAACATGCAAGCCACCACAGTATGACAAACCAACAGACCATTATCTCCCTTAGCTGTTCCAACCACTCAGCTCACTTCCTGGGCTACCCCCTACCTTTTCTTGCCAGCCGTGTCTGCCACAGCTCCCTGCCACCTGGTGGTAATACCACAGTTCAATTAATGCCACAATTCAAACACATCAATTCTTTGGTCTTCCTTAATTGTTGTCCAGCTTTCACATGCATTTGAGGCTATTGAAAATACCATGGCTTGGGGCAGTGTGTTAGACTGGGTTCTCTAGAGAAACAAAAAACAGAAATACATATATATATATAAAGAGAGAGAGAAATTTATCTTGGGAAAATGGCTCACAAACGTATAGAAGCTGGCAAGTCCAAAGTTCTTGGAGCAAATGTCAGGCTGGAGGCTTTTCCCCGCAGGGGGCTGAGAAGCTTAAAGCTGGCAGGCAGTACACCAACTGTTGACTCCAACGAATGATGAATCCAAGATCTCCAGGCTGAACGGTGGATTGCTCACTCATGGACAGTTGCAGGCAGCACACCAGAATCCTGATCCACAGAAGAATGTCTCTCTCTTCCCAGGATGTCCCAGGATATCCTGGAAGCAGGCCACATCCCTAGAGAAACTCCCCTTGGACAGATTGGCCACTCAGAACACAGTCATCCAATCCCATCATGGGAACAACCGCACAAAACTGGGGTCCAGCCAAGTTGACACACAACTCCAGCTATCACAGGCAGGTACACCTTAGTCTTCAAAATGACATCTTTGCTCTTAAAACTTTAAAGAGGTCTTTTGCAGATTTGCCCAATATAATACGTAGTTTGATTTCTTGACTGCTGCTTTCATGGGCATCCATGAAAAGAAATCCTTGACAACTTCAATCTTCTCCATTTATCATGATGTTGCTTATTGGTCCTCTTGTAAGGATTTTTGTTTTCTTTATGCTGAGATGTAATCCATACTGAAAGCATAGTCTTTGACCTTCATTAGTAAGTGCTTCAAGTCATCTTCAATGTTAGCATACAAGGTTCTGTCATCTGCATATCACAGGCTGTTAATGAGTCATCCTCAAGTCCTGATGCCACATTCTTCTTCATATAGTCCACCTTCTCAAATTATTTTGTCAGCATACCTTTATGAAAATGGGTGGGTGGTGGGGGGAGCAAAGGTCATTCCATTCATTTTGCAATGAACATTAATTGAGCCCCTACAAAATAGGACCTATCACAGACTCATAGAATGCAAAGATCAATATTGCAATATAGTAATGGTGGTACACAGGAAAATCTTTTGTAGGCCTGGGGCTCCCAAGTAAATGCAGCTTTTTAAATTGCTTTCTCCATTAGTAGAAGCCAGTAAGGATATTTTATAAGCAAAATATCATATGTTTGCTTTTATAGCTCTATAGCTTGGTTTTAAATGCAAACGATATACAGGAATCTTATGAAAATACTGGCTTTTGGAAATATGAAAAAATTGAAGGGTTATTTATGTATGAATTGTCTAGCTCTGAGTCTCTGCCCCAAAAATGAAATTCATTATTCAAAACTAGGATGCAGAGATGGCAACATAAGGCAAAGAACTGAGGAACTAGAATAATTATGACTTTGTAGTCATTTGTACAATCCCTTCTCTCTATTCCATAATGCATCACTCTTATATCACTTACCTGGTTATGTGTTTTCTCCCCTATTAGAATGTGAATAGAGGGGTGTGGCAAATTCATCTGTATCCCCAACAATCAACCCAGAGCCTGAAGCAGAGTAAATACTAAATGGATTAAGTTTTGTTTCATTTTTGTTTAATTGAATTGGTATTTAGTGAGTTGAGTTGAACTTAGTTGAATTGCTCAAAATTATTGTTGCATGAGTAAGGACTGAAAAACTATTTATTGAGCTAGACTGCTATATTATAGCAGAGCATTTCTCATGAAGAAATGGTGCAAGTATACATCTTGAGAGACAAAAAATGAAAATTTATATTTCAGTAAATATAGTTACCAAGAAAGTTTCAAGATCAAGCCATTTCAATTCAATAACTATTCATTTGCGGTTCAGAGTGGGGTTTTGGCATCCTGCCATTCACCTCCCCTCTCCCCCCAGATCTCACAAAGGATTTTAACACATGTAAAACAATAGATAAATAGGAGAAGGTGGTGTTATAATTAATTAATATGCAACAAGTATTTGATAATCCTCAATGTAGAGCTTTGAAGTTAAAAAACAAGAAAAAAACTGGATTTGATGATGGGTTTTGGGATAAAAGCTCTATGTGTTGCTTTGTTCTTTTTCTTGAAATAAAGATGGCCAAATCTGAGGAGAAGAACCCCGCCTGGCCAGATGCAGGAAAGAGCAGTGGAGAAATTGCACTTAAATACCCAACAATGAACTTGCTTACAGTGAAAACAACCCAGAGCAGATTAGTGGCTCTTTTCTACCCCAAGGAGTTGCTAATAAAACGGGGTGAATACTGAGTGGATGTTCCTGCCTTAACACTACTGATTTAGCTCTACATATGGATACTATAGGAGCTCTGGTAGCATAATGCCTAAGACACTTGACTGCTAACCAGAAGTCTGGCGGTTCAAACCCAGCAACCACTCCTCGGAAGGAAGATGGGGCAATCTACTTCCATAGTGATACTTCCTTGGAAACCCAAGGAGGGGTCGTTATGAGTCGGGTCTGACTCCATGGCACATAACAACAACAACAACAACTGATATGATGCTGAGTGCTTTGATAGCTATACCAAGTCTATAATTCAGTCCCTGTACTCATAGGATATATAGCATCACTGAAACATAGGTAAAGTGTACATATATACATTAGGATATCATGTACGTATATCAGAAGTGGAGCTGAATTATTCATTTCACTATTCTCTTATACCATGTGCCCAAGTGAATGTTGTTGTTGCTATGTCATCAAGTCAATTTCAACTCATATAGACCCTACAGGACAGAGTAGAATTGCCTCATAAGGTTTCCTAGGCTGTAAATCTTTACAAGAGAGGATCCTTAGGTCTTCTCTCCCACAGAGCATCTTGTGGGTTTCAAACCACCAACCTTTTGGTTAGCAGTTGAGCACTTAACCATTGTCCCACTAGGGCTCTTTCTCAAGTGAATTTTTCGTCTTCACTGGAACACTATAATGGGATTAATATAATTTTAATCTCCTATGGCCAGCTCTCATACCTTCATCCTGAACATAGCAGATTCTCAGCTGTTCCCCAATATCTATTCTCTCCTTCTCCAAAGATTTTGTTGAATGAATAGTCACCCAGCTAATGGCTAAAGTTCATATCAACATTTATCTCTGCATGTGGCTGTATGACCAACTGGATTTGAGCAACAAGTGGAATGTAAACAGAAATGATGTATGCTCCACCCAGGTCTTACCCCAAGTCTGTATACTCTCCCCTGGTTTTTGTCCCTCTCAGAGGCTTGTCTAAGATATGCTTTGGGCATCACTCAAGGGGGGCGTCACTGAGCAATTTCCATTAACCACAGCAATTTTCATCACCAGCTGTGAAAGATCATTCAGCAAGTTAAAACTTTTGTACTTGAGAGTCCCCATGGGTCAAGGTAGGAGCTCTGGTTCTGTAGTGCCTAAAGCATTTGACTGCTAACCAGAAAGCTGGCAGTTCAAACCCACCAGCCACTCCTTGAAAGGAAGATTGGACAATCTACTTCTGAAGAGATACTGCTTCAGAAATGCAAGAAGGGGTCACTATGAGTATATTTAACTCCATGCCAGTGAGTCTGGTTTGGTTTTTTTGGTATGGATCAATGTAGGCTGTGTGATTTTTCTCTGCTGAGAGCAGAAAGTGAAGAAACTGGAGAAAATTGCTTTGAGCACATCATAGCCCAGTTTTCATCAGTGGAAACAAAGATGGTGCAGTTGTAATTTTCATGTAGTACTACAATGTATGAAATAAAAGAGAGCTTGACTTGTAATTTTAAGCTGACATTATGGTAACGGTATCTGAAAGATGGGGGTCAGACGTTTGAACAGGGACTCAATTTTAGCATTTGCCATAGGCTTTTTGGCACAGATGTGCCTCTGTTCTCTCTTTCCACTCACTGGATGATTCTGAAAAACACTACCATTGACTTGATTCTCACTCATAACAACTCAGGTATGAGTAGAATTGCCCCATAGGTTTTCCAAGGCTGTAAATCTTTACGGAAACACACTGTCTCATCTTTCACCCTCAGGGAAAGATGGAAAGAGCAGTTTCCAACTGCTGATGATTAACAGTCCAATGTTTTAACCACACCACCACCAGAGCTCCTGTTACTGTATGATTGACTAGAAAACTCACTGCCATTGAGTGGATTCTGACTCACAGCAACCCCCTTTGGACTTCTGAGGCAGTACATCTTTACAGAAATAGATTGCCCCACATTGTTTTGGCTGAGTGGTTGGTGGGTTTGATCTGCCAACCTTCTGGTTAGCAGTCAAATGCCTTAGGCACCATACCACTAGCGCTCCTTTCACTGTATGGTGGTGAGCTTTAAAGTGATTGCTTGGAACCAAAGAGATAAAAGCTGCGTGTTGTGGATGGTGGAGTATTCTTACATGGCCTGTGATTCTTACCTCTAGGCAGTTTCATAAGGCACTCTAGTGTCACAGTGTCTAAGGCATTTGACTGCTAATCAGAAGGTTGGTGGTTCAAACTCCCCAGGCACTCCACGGAAGGAAGATGGGACAATCTACCTCTGTAAAGATTTACAGTTTTGGAAACTCAATGGGGTTCACTATGACTCAGAATGGACTCAATAGCAGTGGGTTCTTTGGGTGGATTTAGGCAGTTTCATGGGGGGAGGGGGGACTCTTTCTTGTTTCAGCTGCTTTGTTCTTAGGCTTCTTTTTCACTGCACCTTAAATACTAATAGCACTGAGTAGCGAATGATTCCAATAAACCAGATTGGTTGGAGGAAGACTGATGGAAAAGCTGGAATTGGATTTGAGACCTTGAAGTGGGTAATTTTGGAAAGACAGAGTAGAGTGATGAGCCTTCCACCAAGGGGCACAATGAGAGGAAAAGCATGGAGCCAGAAATGAGTATGGAGTCTCTGCAAAATAGGGAACTCATAATCTGTCTTCAAAAAGTATATTTCATTTATACGTTTTCAATTTTATTGAGGTTGAGATGCACATAACATAAAATCAACTATTTTAAAGTGAACAATTCAGTGGCATTTAGCACATTCACAATGCTGTGTGATCACACATTTATTTAATTTCAAAACAGTTTCATCACCGCAAAAGGAACCTTATACCCCTTAGGCAGTTACTCCCCATTTATCCCTCCCCGCAGCCCCTGCAATCTCCTCTCTGTCTCTATATTCACCTAGCCTAGATATTTCATATAAATGGAACCAGATAATTCAAGGTTCATCCACACTGTAGCCTGTATGAGCACTTTATTTCTTTTTATAGCTGATTAATATTCCATTAATCCATTCATGCACTGATGGACATTTGGGTTGTTTCCACCACTTGGATATTGTCAGTATCTTAATTTCTTAGTGATGCTGTAACAGAAACATAACTGAGTGGCTTTAATGAATAGAAAGCTATTTTTTTTCTCACAACTTAGGAGACTAGAAGTCCCAAACAGGACCCCAGCTCCAGGAGAAGGCTTTCTCTCTGGGACTCTGGGGCCAGGTCCTTGCCTCTTTTCAGCTATTCCTTGGTTCCTTGTCCATCTCCAAGTGACACCACTCTTCCCCAGTTTGTCTTTTTTTTTTTTTTTTTCTGTTGTGCTTTAGATGCAAATTTACAGAGTAGAATTTGTTTTACATTCAATATTTCATGTCCATTTGGTTTTTTTTTTTTTTTTGCTTCTGTGCTTTAGCTGCTCCTTTTGTATTCTCAAAACGACTGGCTTAAAACCACCCTACACTGATATATAGTGTCATTAACATAACAAACAAACCCTATTTCCGGATGGGATTATATCCATAAACATTTAAAAAAAAAAAAAAAAAACACTGCCAGCCAGTGGATTCAGACTCACAGCGACCCTATAGGACAGAGTAGGACTGCTCCGTAGGGTTTCCAAGGCTGTAAATCTTTATGGAAGCAGATTGCTGACATTTTGGTTAGCAGACGAATGCCTTAAACACTTTGCCTCCAGAGCCCCATCCACATGTATAGGGGTTAGGATTTACAACACCTATTTTAGGGGTACACAATTCAATCCACAGTAATGCTGCTATGAACATATATGCACATGTATTTGTTTGAGTACCTATTTTCAATTTTGGGGAGTCATTTGACTGCTAACCAGAAGGCTGGCAGTTCAAACCCACCATCCCTCCTTGGAAGGAAGACTGAGCAATCTACTCCTGTAGACTTACCACCTCAGAAGCCCAAAGAGGGGTTGCTATAAGTTGGAATCGACTCAAGGCAGTGAGTTTTTGTTTTGTTTGTTTGGTTTGGTTTACACCTAGGAATGGAATGCAGGGTCATATGGCAATTTTATGTTTAACTTTTTGAGGATCATCTATATTTTAAGCAAGGGATATCTGAAACTAGATAGAAACTCTGGGCTATTTTAAGACTCCATGAGGATATTTTGCCACTTTCGAAAAATATGAAATCTGGAAATGTGCTCCAAGTTTTCCCTTTAGATCACAGTATTTATATAGTTTCAGCATTTTAGATTGTTATTAAGTGGTTTACTATGTGGCTGGTATTATCCTCACCAATTTACATATATGATCTCATTAACTATCCATAACTTTATAAAAGGGTATTAATATTTTCCCAGTTTATAGACCAGGATGTTGAAAATTAAAGAGATGAGCAAACAACATTGGTTACCCTCACAGTCCTATCATCCTTACTGGCAGAAACCTAATATTTCTCAGAAACAGAGCAGCAGTGCATCCAGGAAGAAATCGTTGCTCCATGCTCTCTACCCAAATACTACTAGGAACAAACTTATATTTGGACAAGCTGAGTCTATTGTCTCTTGCAACAAGGGAGAATGTACATCATGGGGTACTGTAGACATCTCACAAGAGAATGTTAGAAATAAAATTTTAATGGTAGTTGAGCATGTGTTAGGTATTCTGGGAAGGATCCAGGGAGGCAAGACTTTGATCTGGATTGGATGCTCTCAGAAAGTGGGGTGAGTCTATGATTCGCATTTTTATCAGCAGCAGTAAGTTAGGTTTTATATCTAAAAGAAGTGTGAAGGACAGATTTGTTAGTTCTTTTAGCAGTCCACGGTGCTTTCAGTATTCTTCACTAACAGTATTCTTCACAACTCAAAAGCATCAACTCTTCTTTGGTCTTCCTTATTCATTGTCCAGCTCTCACATGCATAAGAGGCTATTGAAAATACCATTGGGCTACTAACTGAAAGGTTGGCAGTTCAAACTCACCCAGAGGTGCCTGGGAAAACAGACCTGGCATTTTGTTTCTGAAAGGTCATAGCCTTGAAAGCTCTGTGGAGCAGTTCTACTCTGCACGCTTGGGGTCACCAGAAGTCAGAATTGACTAGATGGAAACTAACAATGAGAGAAGAAAGGAAAGCTAGAGTAAAAGTGAAGCTGTAATTGCTAAAGAAGCAGCTTAATCAGCTGCTGAGTTGATCAACTCATGGTGATCCTATGTGTGTCAGTGCAGAACTGTCCTCCATAGGATCTGCAAGGGCTGATTTTTCAGAAGTAGATCCCCAGGGCTTTTTTCTGAGGCATCTCTAGGTGAACTCAAACCTTCAACCTTTCAGTTAGCAGCTGAGCATGTTAAACATTTGACACCACGCAGGGACTCCAAAGAAGTATCATTCACTCATATTAACTGGAAGAAAACATGCTTGGTGTTTTGTGGTTTGCACAATGAATTGTTTTAGTCTGTCTTTAGACAAGATTTTGAAGTTTGCTTTGTTTGCTTGTTTGTTTGGCCTCACTTCATCACAATCACAGAGTGACCCCATCTAATGTTGGAATTCTGGGACATTATGAGAACATGATGTCCTAGCTGTGAATGCTACCACCATGACATGGCTTTTAAAAAAAGGCTAGCTCCTGATGTCAGAGGCTTCCTTTCTCTTTCTCTTTTTCTCACTGGTAGCCTCAGACATGATTGGCTGCTGTGTCCAGCCCATATGTGGTTATGTTTAGCTTTTGTCTAATTATAGGATCAATCAAGTAGCAAGGCAGATTCCACCCCACAAGTGCTGCACAAGCCATTGCAACTTAACTACTAAAGATCTAAGTCTGTGTTTTTATATGTTTGTCCATCTGCATTGCATACGTACACAGGCTGTGCCTGAGATTTTCAGGCAGCCATTAGACTGATAGAAATGAGACACATACACCCATTGACATCAACCTGCTATGAGTCCTGCCTTTGTCTATGATTGGGATAAAGACACATGAGACACTTACACAATGCTGGCAAAGTGAAAGCCCTTATTATTATCTACAGAAAGCAAACATTAACACAATAGCAAAAGATTCTGCAAGAGGAAACACTAATCTTTTCCCAAACTATCCATATCAATTATTACATCACTGAGCAAGTGTGCTGTGCTTCAGGTCAAATGCTGCATTCACAATACCGCTGCCTTCAGCTGCCACCACACTGTTTTGGTGTTGGAAGTTCCTACATGGCTCCATAGGCTTCTGCTCTGCCACTGGGCCTCACTGGGCCTTGCTACCAGCTGGAAGACCCCTGCACAGAATTTCCCAAGCCTCTGCCATTGGGTCCTTCTAGGCCTCTCCTGCTGGCTCTCACTACACCTCTCCTGCTGGCTCTCACTACACTGCTGGAGCCTGATTGGCTCTCTTGCTGCCATGCTACCCAGGCCTACAATAACCACAAGGGGAAGTGTACAACTCCTGCACAGGGCACGTGGTTTACATTGTAGTGGGGAAAACAAATAAATAAAATAAACAGGTACATGATATAAGAGATTGTTGTTTTTGTTGTTAGGTGTCGTTGAGTTGTCTCCAACTCAGTGACCTTATGTACAACAGAATGAGACTCCAGTCCTGTGCCAGCCACACGATCCCTACTATACCTGAGTCCATCACTGCAGCCACTATGTCAATCTATCTTGTTGAGGGCTTTCCCCTTTTTTGTAGACCTTCCACTATACCAGACATGATATCCTTCTCCAGAGAATGGTCCCTTCTGACAACATGACCAAAGTAGGTGAGATGAAGTCTGGCCATTCTTGCTTCCAAGGACCATTCCAGCTGCACTTCTTTCAGGACAGATTTATTAGTTCTTTTAGCAGTCCACGGTTCTTTCAGTTTTCTTCACTAACACCACAACTCAAAAGCATCAACTCTTCTTTGGTCTTCCTTATTCATTGTCCAGCTCACACATGCATAAGAGGTGATTGAAAATATCATAGTTTAGGTTAGCTGCACCTTAGTCTTCAGGGAGACGTCTCTGTTCTTCAGAACTTGAGAGAGGTCTTTTGCAGCAGATTTGCCCAATGTTATATGATGTCTGATATCTTGACTGCTACTTCCATTGGTGTTGATTGTAGAACCAAGTAATATGAAGTCTTTGACAACTTCAATCTTTTCTCCATTTATCATGATGCTGCTTATTGGTCCAGTTGTGAGGTCTTCTGTTTTCTTTATAGTGAGGTGTAATCCATACTGCAGACTGTAGTCTTTAATCTTCATCAGTAAGCACTTCAAGTCATCCTCACTTTCAGCAAGCAAAGTTGTGTCATCTGCATATCACAGGTTGTTAATTAGGGTTCCTTCAATCCTGAGCCATGTTCTTTTTCATATAGTCCAGCTTCTTGTATTATTTGCTCAGCATACATATTGAATAACTATGGTGAAAGGATACAGCCCTGACACACTCCTTTCCTGATTTTAAAACATGCAGTATTCCTTTGTTCTGTTTGAACAGTCTCCTGGTCTATGTACAGTTTCTTCATGAGCACAATTTAGCCTGGAATTGCCATTCTTCTCATTGTTATCCATAATGTTATGATCCACACAATCAAATGCTTTTGCATAGTCAATAAAACATAAACATCTTTCTGGTATTCTTTGCTTTCAGCCAAGATCTATCTCACATCAGCTATGATATCTCTCATTCCACGTCCTCTTCTGAATCCAGCTTGCATTTCTGGAATTTCTCTGTAAATATACTGCAGCAACTGTCTTTTAATTATCTTCAGTAAGATTTTACTTGGGAGCTCTGGTGGCATAGTGCTTCAGGCATTTGACTGCTAACTAGAAGGCTGGCAGTTCAAACCCACCAGCCACTCCTCAGAAGGAAGGTTGGGCAATCTACTTCCATAGTGCTACCACCTTGGAAACCCAAGGAGGGGTTGCTATGAGACAGATCCAACTTGACGGCAATGTGTGCATGCGTGTGTGTGTGTGTGTGTAATATTTTACTTGCTTGCGATACTAATGATATTGTTTGATAATTTCTACATTCTGTGAGATCACCTTTCTTTGGAATGGATACAAATATGGATCTCTTCCAGTCAGTTGGCCAGGTTGCTGTCTTCCAAATCTCTTGGCATAGTCAAGTGAGTGCTTCCAGTGGGGCATCCGTTTGTTGAAACATCTCAATGGGTATGCTGTCAATTCCTGGAGCCTTGTTTTTCTCCAATTCCTTCAGTGTAGCTTCAACTTCTTCCTTCAGTACCATTGGTTCTTGATCATATGCCACTTCCTGAAATGAATGAACATCAACAAATTCTTTTTGGTACAGTGACTCTGTGTATTCCTTCTATCTTTTTTTTTTTTTTTTTTTTTATGTTTCCTGCATCCAATATATTGCTCATAGAATCTTTCAATACTGCAACTTGAAGCTTAAATTTTTTCCTCAGTTTCTTCAGCTTGAAAAATGCTGAGCATGTTCTTCCCTTTTGGTTTTCTAACTCCAGGTTTTTGCACATTTCATTATAATAATTGACTTTGTCTTCTCAAGCTGCTCTTTGAAATTTTCTATTCAACTCTTTTGTCTTATCATTTCTTCCATTTGCTTTAGCTACTCTTCATTCAAGGTCAAGTTTCAGAGTCTCTTCTGACATCCATTGTGGTCTTTTCTTCCTTTCCTGTCTTTTTAATGATCTTTTGCTTGCTTCATGGATAATGTTCTTGATGTCATCCCACAATTTCTCTGTTTTTCAGTCATTGGTTTCAATGCATCAAATCTATTCTTTAAATGGTCTCTAAATTCATGAGGGATATAATCAAGGTCATATTTTGGCTCTTGTGGGCTTGTTTTAATTGTCTTCAGCTTCAACTTGAACTTCCATATGAGCAGTTGATGATCTGTTCCACAGTCAACTCTGGCCTTGTTTTGGCAGAAGATATTGAACCTCTCCATTGCCCCTTGCCACAGATGTAGTTAATCTGATGCATGTATTTCCCATCTGGCAAAGTCCATGTGTATAGCCACCATTTGTGTTGTTGAAAAAAGGCCTTTGCAATGAATAAGTTGTTGGTCTTGAAAAATTCTATCACGCAATCTCCAGTATTATTTCTATCACCAAGGCCATATTCTCCAACTACCAGTGTTTATTCTTTGTTTCCAACTTTTGCATTCCAATTACCAGTGATAATTAACACATCTTGATTGCATGTTTGGTCAATTTCAGACTGCAGAAGTTGGTAAAAATTTTCAATTTCCTCATCTTTGGTTTTGGTGGTTGGTGCATAAATTTGAATAATAATAATAGTAACTGGTCTACCCCATAGGCATATGGATATTATCCTAACACTGATAGCATTATACTTCAGGATAGATCTTGATAGATTTTTTTTTATGATATATATCATGCCATTCCTCTTTAATTTGTCATTCCTGCCATAGTAGATCATATGATTGTCTGATTCAAAATGGCCAAAACCAGTCCATTTCAGCTCATTAATGCCTAGAATATCAATCTTTATGCATTCCATTTCATCTTTGAAAACTTCCAATTTTCCTAGATTCATACTTCATGCATTCCATGTTCCAATTATTAATGGATGCTCGTAGCTGTTTCTTCTCATCTTAAGATGTGCCACATCAGCAAATGGAGGTTCCAAAAACTTTATTCTATCCATATCATTAAGATTGGCTCTACTCTGAGTAGGCAGCTCTTCTCCAGTCATATTTTGAGTGCCTTCCAACTTGAGGGACTCATCTTCTGGCACTATATCAGACTATGTTTCAGAGCTATTCATAAAGTTTTCCAGTAATATATCAGACAGTGTTTCACTGCTATTCACAAAGTTTTCACTGGCCAATTCTTTGAGAAGTGGATGGCCTCTTCCTTCTTCTGAGTCTGTCTTAGTCTGGAAGCTCCACTAAATCCTTTCCACCACAGGCAACCCTGCTAGCATTTGAAACACTGGTGTTATAGCCTCCAGCCTCACAGCAACATGCGAGCCACCACAGTATGACAAACTGACAGACAAATTTGTCTCTCTTAGTTGTTCCAAACTGCTCTGCTCACTTTCTGGCCTCCCCCAACTACTCCAAACACCTGCCTGCCCTGCGTGCCTGGCTCACCTTGGAGACTGGAAGGTAATAAGTAATAAGGAGAAAAGTAAAACAGAAGAAAAATGGGATGAGGTAGGGATGTGGAAAGGAGGTTTTCCATTTTAGTTAGTGTCTTCCTCACTGAAGATGTAGAATTTAAACAAAAATTTGAAGTAGATGAGGGCTTAAATGATCCATTTATTTGGAGAAGAATCATTTCAGATAGCAAGGAAGTTCTCAAGGTAGATGATAGCTCAATCAGTGAGAGACTAGCTTCATTCAGTGTTTTACACATTGTAGATACTCAATATATATTTAGTGAACTTGTAATTAATACAATGAGTATTCAAGGAAGTATATATACAAATAGCAACGTTTTCTAGAAGCTCAGATAACATATAGACATGACAATTGATTGACTTAGAAAAAATTAAAAATATTTAGTGATATCTTTTTGATAAAATAAAATATATATTTAAGGGTTTCTTAACTTAAAAGATCTCCTTTTTATCTTTCTTATTTTTTGAGAGCAGATATTAAAGAGATAAATCATGTACTGTGTATTTGAAGGATTAGAGTTTGGGTGATTGTTTTTTGTTTTGGGGGGGTTATTTATTGTCTATTGTTTTATCCAAAAAGAACTTATATAAACATTACCACCTTATTCTGATTGATATACAGCAGCAGATAATGATTTCTTATCTGAGTGATCTGATATAAAAACAGATCTGTGTACACATGTCCACACACAATTTACAACAGGACTCTGTGTTGGAAGTTAAGTTGTGTCTTGATTTTTGAGACCTGAAATACTTGCTTTTCTGCCAGTGTCATGGAGAGTTCATGAATGATGGAAGTACTTTGGCTTTCAGAGAGATGCTATTTCTTTGCAATGCTACTTCTTTGGGGAACAAATATGAAAAATAAAATGTGTCATTTTCCATGATACAGAGTCTTTTTATGGCCAACTCCCTGGCTTTAAAAGTGAGTGGGGAAAATCATAAAAAGACATACTGAAGTGCAAGTTCTGCCTTAGATTTAGATATTCTAATGGAGTATGTAATTCAGTGAGTCTTTTCTGTATCTCTTATTTCTCCCATTCCTTTTCCATGGGCAGATTGACCTGGTAATAAAGCACTGGACTGCGAATAAGATGATTTATTGTTGGCTGGCAGCCTCTCTCAGCTTATAGCTGTTGGAGATGATGATTTTCCTACCACCTTACTCCACAAGAGTGTTGTTAAAATCCATCAGATTGAGCCCTGGGAATTTAATAGAAGTGAACATGTATTCTCAAGGCTTTAAAAACGACTTACCAAATTTTCAGAGATCAAACTCACAATGATCAATGATAAACATCTTGCACACTTAGAAATTTGACATTTTGAAAATTATGCGACTCTAATGAGATACCACTTCACATCCATTAATATGACTGTAATTAAAAAGACAGACAATAACAAGTGTTGGTTAGGATGTGGAGGAATTGGAATTCTTAACCATTGCTGGTAGGAACGTGAAACTATATAGCTGCTGTAGAAAGTAGTTGGACAGTTCTTCAAAAAGTCAAATAAACAAAGACTTACTGTGGTGCAGTGGGCTTCTCTTATATATGACCTTTATTGTCCCGGGTCTGTAATTCTCCCAAAATGATTGGCTAGGCAACAATCTTGCAAGATTGCTCTATTTACCATCCACATAAGTAGCTTGCAGGGATTGGTCTGTTTGTCAGCTGCAAAAGCTAGTAAACTAGTCCCTGCTCTGAACCAAATCAAACTCATTGCTGTGGAATTGGATCCGACTCATAGCGACCCTTCCTTGGGCTTTCGAGGCAGTATACTATGGAAATAGATCACTCAATCTTCTGAGAACATCTTATTGTTGTTAGATGCCTTTGAGTTGATTCTGACTCATAGTAACCCAATATGACAGAGTAGAACTAACAATAGGGTTTCCTAGGCTGTAATATATTTGGGAGCTGATGCTAGGTCTTCTCTCCCATGAAACTGCTGGTAGGTTCAAACCACTGATTTTCAGTTATAGCAGCCAAGCCATTAACCCCTGTGCCACCATGGCTCCTTACCCTGCCAAAAACCCACTGCCATAGAGTTGATTCCAATTCATAACAACCCCCATTGAGTTTCCAGGGTGGTAATATTTATGGAAGAAGATTGCCCCATCTTCCTTCTATGGAGCAGCTGATGGGTTTGAACTGCCAACCTTCTAGTTAGCAGTCAAATGCCTTGGGCACTGTGCCACCAGAGCTCCCTTGCACCCAGATAAAAGTGTTGTAATAAAAGTCAAGGGCTATAATGCTGAAGATGGAGAGAGACACTAAGCTTGTTGGCCCACATGGAGAGAGATGGCTGTGGTGGGTTATATGAGCCCATGAAGAGAAGCTGGGTGGCCCTGGGCAGGAGGTTGTTGATAAAGCTGTGTACCTTGAGAAGGAGAACCAGCCACAGTCAGGCCTGTGCAGGTGGTGACTGAACAGGGCCATCAGTGCAGCTGCTGCTGAGAGCTATAACACTTGCCAGAGCAGGGCAGAAGCCTAAGTGTACCTCTTGTAGGAGTTGCTTGCCTCCACCCCCCATTCCTGACCCTCCACCCCCAGTATGGGCAGAAGCCATGCAGTCTAGTCAGCATGGTAGGACCCATGGTAGAAGGGCCCAGTGCAAAGTCAGCAATATGAGGCTCAGAGAGATCTAATGGCAAAGCAGAGCATGAACAGAGCCCCACAGGCCCCTCCAGGCAGCACAAGCAAAGCCATGTGGGCCCTGGATAGCAGTGACATGTCTGAACACAGCTTCTGACCTAAACCATGGTGGCCTGTTGAATGACTTACGTATAAACATGGCTAATTTGGAAAAGCAAGCTGTGGTTCCCTCTCTGAGATATAAGCAGCTTCCTCTTCTACAAAGTGAGCTATCTACAAGGGAGCAGGACCAGTTCACTATAACTAATCTACTCCCATTGTTTACTGTTTGCTTTCTACAAATAATAATAATGGCTTTCACTTTGTCAACACCATGTACATGTCTCATGTCTACAGCTGGATCATACTATATGAGCATAGCATCCATGGTTTAGTTGATACCACTGGGAAAGGCCTTAATTGACTAGCAGTCTTATTGTTGCTTAGAAGTTTGAGGCACAGTCTGTTGGTGTGTATAACTGAGAGAGATAGATACTTACCATATACCCAGCAATTCTATTCCTAGGTATCTACCAAAGAAAATTGAAAACATATGTCCACACAAAAACTTGTACACAGATGTTTATGGCAGCAATATTTATACTAGTTAAAAAAAACAGAAATAATCCAAATGTCCAACAACTAATAAATGGATTAACAAAGTGTATTAAATCCATACAATGGAATGATTCTTACCTGCAAAAAAGGAATGAAGTACTGATACATGCTACAATTTAAATAAACCTTGAAAATAGTATGCTAAGTGAAAGAAGTCAGACACAACAGGCCACATATTACATCATTACATTTATATAAAATGTTCAGAATAAATAAATACATAGGAACAGGAAGCTGATTAGTAGTTGCCTAGGACTTGGGAGGTTGGGGGGAAATGTGGAGTGACTACTAATGGATATGGGATGTCTCTTTTAGGGGTTATAAAAATGTTCTGGAATTAGTGATAATGGTTGAACAACTCTGTGAATATATTAAAAGCCACTGAAATTTATATTTTAACAGAATGGACCTTATGGTATATGAATTATATCACAAAAGTGTTATTAAAAAATTATAGAGCAATTGAGTACTTGTACTTCGATTGGATATCAGATTATTTTAAGAAATTATTGTTAATTTTTGCAATTATAAAATATTGTGACTGTGGCTTTTAATACAGTCCTTATCTTATGGAAATAATAATTAAATACTGATGGATACATTTTTAAAAATTAACAGCAAGTCATATTGTTAAGGTTGTACTCCATGACTAGACTATCATCATGTGAATGCAATGGCCATCGATTCAAAATTCCAGTTCTGCTATGAAATAGTTCTGTGATCTTGAATGAATTACTTAGCTTCTTTAGGCCTCAGTTTCCTCATCTATAAAGGAAAATTTGTTACAAGGCTTGAAATATCCTAGGGCAGTTGTAAAAGTGAGTAGATGAGTGATAAATGGTAGGTGCAGGTATTGTGGTGGTGGTGGAGAAAGGTGGTGGTACTTAAAGGGAGATGTTGGTGCTTCAGTGGTAGAATTCTAACTTCCATGTGAGAGACCCGGGGTCAGTTTCTAATCAATGCACCTCGCCCAGCCACCACCCATCTGTCAGAGGGGGCATGTGTGTTGCTGTGACAGACTTCAGTAAATCTTCTAGACTGAGAAAGACTAGGTGATCTACTTCTAAAAATCAGCCAATGAAAACCCTATGGATCTTAAGGGTCAATCCTGGAGAAGGTATAGGGCTGGGCAGTTTCTTCTGTAGTGCACGGGGTCACCATGAGTTGGGGACTGACTTAGAATAGCTAGCAACAACAAATTCACAATTGTTGGGATGGTGGTGAAGAGAGGTAGTGGTTAACTTTATTTTATTGATTCTAGCACACATATTTTCTTCTAATTTAACAACTCTGAGATCAGGATGCATCTACTAATCAAATTCACTGACGTGGAGTCAATTCTGACTCATAGTGACCCTTCCTTGGGTTTCTGAGGCAGTTTCTCTACGAAAGTAGATTGCCTGGTCTTCCTTCTGTGGAGTGGCTGGTGGGTTTGCACCGCCAACCTTCTGGTTAGTAGTCAAACACCTTAGGCACTATGCCACCAGAGCTCCCAATCAAAAGCATATTATAGTGTAATTAGAAATATTTTTCTTTCTTACCCTCTGCCATCGAGTCTATTCTAACTCATAGCGACCCCCATAGGGTTTCCAAGACTATAAATCTTTACAGAAGGAGATTGCCTCATCTTCCTCCATGGAGCAGCTGGTGAGTTTTAACTGCCAGCCTTGTAGTTAACAGTCAAATGCCTTACCCAAGACACCACCAGAGCTCCTTTTTCTTTCTGAGTGGTACATAAAATAAAGAAGCATTCTAATACTCAACATCTTCTCAGACTCTGTGAGATGAACTGGTGTTGCAAATACTGTTGTTAGGTGCCATCAGGTCAGCTCTGACTGGTGGCAGCTCAGTGTACAACATAACAAAATGTTGTCCAGTCCTACACCATCTTCAGAATTGTAATTGTTGGTGTGCTCGATTCCATTGCTGTGGCCACTATTTATTTTGAGTGCTTCCAACCAAGGGAGCTCATCTTCCAGCACTTTATCAGATATTATGATATGCTCCATAGAGTTTTCACTGGCAAATTTTCAGAAATAGACCATCAAGCTTTTCTTCCCAGTCTGTCTTAGTCTAGAACCTCCACTGAAGCCTGTCAACCATGGGTGACTCTGCTGGTATTTGAAATACCATAGTATAGCTTCCAGCATCATAGCAACTTGAAAGCCACTAGAGTGTGGTGGGCTAGTACTACTACCACTACTCTTAGAATTAACCCACTGCCACTGAGTTGATTCCAACTCATAGCAACCCTATAGGATAGAGTAGAACTGCCCCATAGGGTTTTCAAGGTTGTAAATTTTTATGGAAGGAGACCGCCTCACTGTTCTCCTGCTGAGTGGCTGAGGGGTTCAAAGTGCCGACCTTTTGGTTAGCAGCCCAATGCTTTATCCACAGCACTACCAGAGCTCCTTACTTTTACTATTGCATGGTTTTTATTTCCCATTTTTGCCTGGACACTCTTCCTGACACGTTTGGTCCTCAGAGAACATCAATTTATTACTTCTGTCTTCTCTTCCCTCTCCATTTCTTTTCTCATGCTACCCCATGCATTATTCATTGGTTCAATGAATTTAATTTAATTTAATGATTGCAATTAATTTAACTTAAACTTCTTTCATCTTGGTTTCCTCAGTATGTTTAAAATAAGGATACGAATAGCTCTACCAACCTCATGTTCACCTCATGCTCCAGGCAATGGACCATAGCATGCTAAGAACATAGCAGTAAACTGCCAAGACTGTAGTCTTTACCCTTGGGTTGGTTACACTCTAGGGGAGAGGGGTAAGGGAACATAAAGCAATAAATATCTACTATGTCAAGTAGTTATACATGCTCTAAAAAGGATAAAGGAGTTAGAGTATAATAAAGCCCACTGTCATTGAGTTCATTCCAACTCATACGTGCCTATAAAACAAAGTACAACTGTTCTCTAGAGTTTCCAAGGCTGTAAATCTTTATTGAGGTAGACTGCCTCATTTTTCTCCCATGGAGCAGCTGGTGTGTTCGAACAGTGAAATTTTGGGGTATCAGCCAATTGCTTTAACCACCAGAGTTCCTTTAGGGTGTAATGGGTTGCTCTTTTATATTGGGTGATTTTTGAGGAAATCATCTCTGATTATATGATATTTTAGCAAAAACTTGAAGATAATTAAATATCATTATGAAAGTACTCTGTAAAGTATAAAGAAGTTTTGTTTTTTTTTTCTTGTTGAGGTATAAAATCACTGTGTTCTAAGTTAGGTCCTAAAAGACTCAGCTACAAGCTTTCCATCATGAAGTTCACGGACTGGATAAGGGCAGATATGGAAACAGATCATTGACAGGTAGTATGTAATTACTAATACAAAAAGGACTAGCACTTCCATAGAAGTGTGTATGGGAAGACCACAACAGAAACATTCACAGAAGAATTGCTATTTCAGCTGAATCTTCAAAAATATTTTTTAATTAAAAATATCTTTTTAGAGAATATTCAAATAACACAGAAAAGTACCCACACAAAAAAATAATTACCCAGTCACAAATTTCTTTTGTTTTGTTTTATCCTTTGATATGTAAAAATAAGAAATAGTTTTTTTTTTATTTCCTCCTTACCCCTAGATTTGGCCAAGTTTTCCAATAACAGGTCAGATAATAAATATTTCAGGTTTTGTGGGCTAGATGGTCACTATTACTACTCACCTCTGTGCTTGTAGCATATAAGTAGTCATAGATGATATATAAACAAATAAGCATAGCTATGTTCCAATAAAACTTTATTTATAAACACAGTCTGTGAATAATCCCATGAAAGCATGCTCAACATCATTAGTCATTCTAAACCAAAACCAAATTCACTGCCATCAAGTTGATTCTGACTCATAGTGACCCCCATTGTGCTTCTGGGAAGTAGATTGCCCAATCTTCCTTCCATGGAGTGGCTGGTGGGTTTGAACTGCCAATCTTCTGGTTAGCAATCAAATGCCTTAGGCACTACACCACCAGAGCTCCTTGAAAAAAACAAACTGACTGCTGTCGAGTTGGATCTGACTCATAGTGACACTTCCTAGGGTTTCCCAGGCGGTATCACTACAGAAGTAGAGTGCCCCACCTTCCTTCTGAGGAGTGGCTGGTGGGTTTGAACCACCAGCCTTCTGGTTAGCAGTTAAATGCCTTAGGCACTATGCTACCAGAGCTCCTTAGGGAAGTACAAATCAAAACCACAGTAAGACACCACTTCATACCCACTAGGATGACTATTAATTAAAAGAAAAAAAACAAGTGTTAGTGAACATGTAGAGAAATTAGAACATTCATATTTTGCTGTTGGGAATATAAAATGGTGTAGTCACTGTCAAAAACACTTTGATTATTCCTGAAAGAGTTAAACCATTTGACTCTTCAATTCTACTTCTGGGTATCTACCCCAAAGAATTGAACCTAGGAATGGGGCTTGTACACCAGTTTTCACTGAAGCACTATCCACAATAGCCAAAAGGTGAGAGCAATCTAAATACTCAACAGATAGATAAGCAAAATGTAGTATATGTAGATAACAGCCACTCCTCAGAAGGAAGGTTAGGCAATCTACTTCTGTAGTGATACTGCCTCCTCAGAAACCCAAGGAGGGGTTGCTATGAGTCAGATCCGACTCGACAGCACATAACAACAACAACAACAACAACATATACAATAGAATATCATTCTGCTATAAAAAGGAATGGAGTTCTAATGGATGCTTCTGCGTCGATGAACCCTAACAACCTTGCGCCAAGTGAAATAAATCAGACACAAAGGGACAAATATTATATGATCCTTTTATGTGAAATTTTTAGAATAAATAAATCCTAAGAGAGATAAAGTGGATCAGTGGTTACCATAAGCTGGGGGTAGGGAGGAAAGGGAGTTACTGCTTAATGGGTACAGAGTTTCTATTTGGGGTGATGAAAAGTTTTGGAAACAAATACTGCTGATGGTTGCACAACACTGTGAGTGTCATTAATGCATAATTATACATAATTGTATAATTGAAAATAGTTAAAATGGCAAAGTATATTGTGTATATTTTAACCACAATTTAAAAAATAAAAATGAAAACAGGCTGTGGGCTGGATTTGGCCATAGTTTGTCAATCTCAGCCTTACCTCAAACTACAGAGATTTTGTATAAAAAGTTTAGTGCATGTACAACTTTTTTCTACTTTAATGACATCTAAAAGATGAATAAGAATTTTTTTAGGATGGTGGGTCAAGGGAGAACAGTACAATCAAGAAAGTTGAAAATCATGAAAAGTTACACTCATAAAAAATAAAAATTCATGAAATATTCAGAGAACTGCATATAGTTAGTATGGATAGAACCCAATCTCTCATAAGCTAATTCAACCTGTTCTCTTGTAATACAGTAAAACCTGTGATAGGCAGAACTCCATGAAACTGCCTTGCTTTCCAGGTCTTGAAAGTCTTCTGCATTTGACAGTGCAGTCTTACCATTTTTCTATCGTGCTCTATTAGTGGAAAATATTTTAGTGTTTCTTTCCTGACAGGTTTCTGCCTTAGACAGGTTCTGGCTTTCACAGGTTTTACTGTAATACATTAATGCCAGTCATCTGTTTTACCATGTGGGTGGTAAGAAGGAATAACTGGAAATATCTAATTTTAATTTTGTCCCTCACAGTGCTTTTAGAGTCTAAGCTACCTATGGGGAGGAGGAAGTGTTCATCCTTCTAGTTACAGTCATTTCCTTGTGTGCTGTTGTTGTGTGTATCATCAAGTCAATTCCAACTTATAGACAGCTTATAGACAGAATAGAATTGCCCCATAGGGTGCCTGGGCTATAATCTTCACAGGAGCATATCACCAAGTCTTAACTCCAAAAGAGTGGCTTGTGAGTTCCAACCACCAACCTTTTGATTATCAATCAAACCCTTAACCCTTGGACCACCACAACTCTTTTCCTTGTGTGCCGGTATAAATAAAAAGTACATCATGACTTCAACATCTTCATTCCTCCTTGATTCCAACTACATTTCTCTGATCCTGCCATAGGTTTTCTTTTCTCTTTAGCATACTGGATTTGTGTGTGTGTGTGTGTGTGTGTGTGTCACGTGTGGTAAAAAATATATGTGCCAAAACATTCACCAATACCTACCATTGGCTTTTAATTCAGCCATATTTACATCTGAGCCCTAACAATTATTAGCTTATCTAACACTTTGTTTTTCTGGTTTTTTTTTCCACTTGAGTAAGATGATCTGGTGCCTTTTGAGTGATTCCTGTGGCCTTGAGTATCTGTACTAAGACCTTCTTCCCACCCATATCCAAATTTCTCTGCAATTACCAATATGGCAGATTATGCAAATATAGCCAAGGAATGGCAGACAACACTTTTCAAGGAAGACTCTCAATAGGAAAATGGAATCAAGAAACTGAGCTTTCCTCTCATAATTGCTCTGATGTCTGGTGTATATTATCTCTTGAAATGGCTGCGCCTGGTGTGATGGTGGCAGTTCAGGCATCAGAGAAAGACATAGATTTGAATTCTAACTACTTAAAACCATATTATGTCGAGAAAATCAGTTCACTTCTCTGTATATCATCTGTAAAATAGGTAATACAATTACTTCACAGGACTGTGGTATCAAAAACCAACCTAGACGAAAGCTTGGAGTGGTGTCCAGTAGATTCTAGGGGCTTAATAAGTATTAAGCAACTCTCATCCCCATTAATTCATATGCATATCTATTCAGAAGGTTTCAATATAACCTAAGGAGCCCTAAAGGAGCTCTGGTAGTGTAGAGGGTAAGGCATTTGTTTGCTAACCAGGTCAGCGATTCAAACCCACCAGCTGTTCTGCTGCAGGAAGATGAGGCAATCTACTTCCATGAAGATTTACAGCCTTGGAAACCCAAGGGGGATCACTGTGAGTTGGAATCAATTAAATGGCAGTGTTTTTTTTTGTTTGTTTGTTTGTTTATTTTTTGTAAGGAGCCTTAATGGTTCAATGGTTGAGCACTCGGCTGCTAACTGAGAGGCTGGTGTTTCGAACCCTCCCAGCAGCTGTGTAGGAGAAAGTTCTGCCTATCTGTTCCATTAAAGAGTACAGCCTAGGACACTCTATGGGGCAGTTCTACTCATCATGACAGTCACTATGAGTTGAAATTGACTTGATGACACCTAACAATAACAAAATATAGTCTTGTGAATCAAATATGAAAAATAAATCTTTATTCATAAATGTAAAATTATTTGATGCTGAAAGTAACTTAAATAGCTTGAGATTTTTTTTAAAAAAAATAAAATAGCATTTAAATCATCTTGAGAAAAGAGATAGAAGAAAGGGAGGAGGATTGGAGAAGAAATTAAAACAGCATTCCTACCCTAGTCTTTTTTTTTTTTTTGGATTTATGTGTTATCTTAAACCTTAACATACTCATAATTTTTGGTAATAAATTATTTGTCCCTAGTCCAACTTTGTCCTTGCTCATTCCTCTCTCTTCTTTCATACTGCCTTTAACTCATGTTATTTTGCTGTATTTTATGTTCATCTGTAAGCCCCTTGAAATCCTTTTTGGAACACAGTGAAGTATAAATAAAATAAAATATTGTGTGTTGGTTCTCTCAGAAAGAGAGCCCAAAGAAATCAAGTTCTTAAGAGCACCTCAAGCGGTATAGTTTCAACCCATAATCTGAGACCTATTGGTCAGCAAACCAACGGTCCACTTTCTTCTGATCCTATGTTATTAATTTAATATTATAATAGCTGATATTTAAGTATTTAGTATATGCTATATATTAATCTAGGAGCTCTGGTAGCTTAGTGCCTAAGGCACTTGACTGCTAACCAGAAGGCTGGAGGTTCAAACCCACCAGCCACTCCTCGGAGGGAAGGTTGGGCAATCTACTTCCGTTGTACTACTGCCTCGGAAGCCCAAGGAGGGGTTGCTATGAGTCATGTCCAACTCGACGGCACATAACAACAACAACATATATTAATCTAAGATCTTTTACCTGTATTTACTCATTTAATTTTCCCAACAATTCTAGAAGGCAGGTACTAATTATTATTCCCAAGGTACAGATGAGGAAATAGAGTGACAAATAGATTCAGTATGTGTCTAAAGGTTGCACATCTGGTAAGAGATGAGTTAGATAAGGCAGTCTGACTCCAAGCCCCTTGCCATTAACCATTATGCAATACAATTTATAAAAGGGGCGAGGGGGAAATAAAAGCCTTTTATAACTCCTTCCTTTATTTGAATTTAATCTCATAGATATTTAGAAATTATATGAGCCTATTCTTTTATACTTTCTCATAAATCAATTTACTGCCTTTAAAGTTATTTCTTTGATATGTTTGGGTTTTTTAATCACTATTATTATTTCAATGTTGATTTTGCATGGCTAGGAAAAAGAATGAGTGAAAATAGCCTGACTTTTTAAAAATTCAACAAAATATTAATAGAGTCACCAACATGTCAGATCTGGTGCCAGATTCTGGGGATACGCCAGTGGACGGAGTTTGGTCCTTAGGCTGCATGTAGTGGGGAATACAAACACTAAACATGAAGTAATAATATCCTGTGATGAGAGAGAGGATAGTAACAACAACACATGGTGTGGTGCTCTGTGAGCATCAGGGGTGGGTACTGTGCCTAAATGGGGTATTTAGAGAAGACTTCCCTGGGTGTTGCAAACTGTTAATGCACTCAGCTGCTAAATGAAAGATTGATGTTAGAAGCCCCTTGGAAGAAAGACCTGGTGATTTACTTCCCAAAAATCACCCATTGAAAATTCTGTGTTCTACTTTGACATACTTGGGGTTGCCATAAATCAGAGCTGACTGTATAGAGCTTGTTCCCTCAGAACAGTAGCCTCAACTGAGGTCTTTTGAAAGATAAGATGAAAAGAGAAAGGGATGTGTTCAGGGTATGGTTGGGAAGAAAGTGGAAAGACAGGGTTTGAGCATGGAGAGTGTTAGAGGAAGACAATGTAGCACTGAGAGACTGATGCTTTTGAGAATCTAAACAAATTAGGATATTTGTACATAAGAGTGAGAGGAGAAGGATACCAAGGTAAGCTGGAGTTTAGACTTTATCCTAAGAGTAATGAGAAACCACTGAAAGACTTTGACCAGAGAAGGAGCATGATAGAGTTGAATTTTTCAAAGGCCCTTGTTATAGCACAGAGAATAGATTAGAGAGAGGCTAGACAGAAGGCAGTCCATGGAGGCGACATTGTGTTAGTGTAGTGGTAATGAAGACAGAAAAAGTGGGCAGGTTAGAGAGAGTATTTAAGGGGTCAAAATAGCAGGATTTGGAGGTAAATAAAATACTGTAGAAGAGAGAAAGAGAGAGGTGTCAAACACTGTGGCCCAATTGCTAGCTTGGGCTTCTTAGGCACTTGCTGTTCCTAGGAGACAGGAGCTACCAACAGAAAACAAAGATTGGATTATCACTGGGTCCCAGGCAAGGCAGTGAGAAAACTCTCCCCTAGTTGCTAACAGTCCCAAGCCCAAATGGAGTCTCTGACAGCCAGAGCTTTCTGTCACCAAGCCGATCTTTACAGCCACCATTAAGTCTTAAAGTTTAAGGACCAATGACACCTCATTGGCATTTATTAAGCAGCTTCTACCAATTTCTAAAGAAAGTTTGTGTTCTGAGTATTCCTTTTATCTTCTTTGGTTTATTTTTTCAAAGTGTCTGGACATTCTAGCGCTATGGGAAATAGGCCTCTGTGATCTTATTAGTGCATATTGATTGGCTGAACTATCTCAAAGCCAGGAGAGCTTAGCTCTCTTTTCTGAAATATATATAGATAAAGAATACTGCAAAAAATAATAAAACCAGTAAAACATGTTGCCAGTGAGTCAAGACCCCATACGTGTCAGAATAGAATTGTGCTCCACTGGGTTTTCAAAGACTTATTTTTCAGAAATAGATTGTCAGGACTTTATTCTGAGATGCCTTTGGGTAGACTTGAACTTTCAACCTGTTGGTTAGCAGAGAAGTGCATTAACCATTTAATGGTTATTCAGTGCTATCAGGTACAAAGTTTTGAGGTAAGACATATAAATAGATATATGAAATTTAATCCTGATAACCACCCTTTGAAGTAGGTGTTATTGTTATCTTCCAGATGCAGACACTGAGATTTTGGATTTAAGTGGCTTGCTAGTAAGTCACACCGCAGTAAAATCTCCAATCTTGTTTTATAATGGTTTAACAATTGAGACTTATTTTTTAAATTTTCATTTGTCTATTAAATTGTTAAGGAGCTCTGGTGGTGTAGTAGGTTAGGCATTTGGCTGCTAATCAGAAGGTTGGCGGTTCAAACTGCTGCTCTGTGAGAGGAAGATGAGGCAATCTACTTCTGTGAATATTTACAGCCTTGGAAAACCAGTGGAGTTACTATGAGTTGGAATTGACTCAGAGACAGTGGGTATTAAATTGTTAGCATTTGTACTGGAATTTAAAATAACTTTATTATCATTATAGTCATGGAGGTTTATTGTGAGAAATTTAAAAAAATATAAAGAAAATAAAAATCATC
>NW_006921595.1:15668695-15670033 GCF_000298275.1 Orycteropus afer afer | reverse complement strand
GATGGTTCTCTCCAAGGAGTGTATCTACCTCAGGTAAATGTTCAACTCATATGCCTGTCTTTAGTTTGGCTGGAAGCCACAGGTATGGATTCAATTCCAGACCTGAGGGGCAGCTGGAGACCATAGTCTCAGGGATTCCACCAGGCTCTGTGATCCCCACCTTTTTTTTTCCAAATGATTTTGAGTTTTGTTCCACATTGTTCTTCCTCTCTATCCAGGATCTCCTACATAGATCCCCCACATACACACCGAGTGGCTGACAGTGGCAGCCGGCCACCATCCAGTTGTTCTGGTCTCCTAGTTGTATAGGCTGAGGATCGCATGGTGCACCAGTTGCAAGGACCAACTGTTTCCATGAATCTGGTTGTCTTCACTCTTCTTCACCCTGAATGAGGAGAGACCCATTGCTGCATCCATATGGCTGCCTGCAAGCTTCTAAGATACAAGTCGTCGCTCACCAAAGTAGGAGGTGGAACAATGCTTTGTGTAGATGTTATGCCAATTGAGCTTCATGTCCCCTGTGACTATGGTCCTGAGCCCACACTCTCAACTGCTTGCTCCCTCTGGGTAGCTGACTGTGACCAAGAAGTGACTACAACCTTGTCCCTTGTCAGGTCTACTATACACTGGGGAATTCTTACAGAACATACAAATACACTTGTAGAACCATTGTCTGCCAGCCCTATACATGATCTTGGGTAAATTCCCTGCTGCATGTTGTTGTTGTTGTTATGTGCCGTCAAGTCGGACCCGACTCATAGCGACCCCTCCTTGGGTTTCCGAGGCAGTATCATTACAGAAGTAGGTTGCCCAACCTTCCTTCCAAGGAGTGGCATAGACATACCTAATATTTCAACCTGTCCACCCATCTATCCATCTGCATACCCGTGTATGCCTTCACTGACAATGCAGTACTGTATGTACAAAAGTGTTCATCTTTGCTGTTTGCACCTCTCATGTACCTCTCTATGTCTTCCTCTTCTTCAATGCTACCATGTTGATCACTCACATTTAGTACATTGCCCTTCTCTTCACCCAAATCAATACTTATCTCTACCTATCTAAAAGTGTTCCCTACACTACCCTCCTACCCCTGGTAACCAAAAAAGAAAATTTCCTTCCACATATAAACTGTTCCTTGACTTTTATAATAACAGACTAATGCAATATTTGTCCTTCTGTGATTGACTTATTTCACTCAGCATAAAGTCCTCCAAGTTCAACCATATTATGTGGTATTTTTCAGATTCTAGATTTTTCTTTAGGGTTGCATAGTTTCTGTTATGTGTATGTACCATAGTTTGGTTATCCATTCCTCAGTTGATGGACACCTAGGTT
>NW_006921595.1:15655437-15667115 GCF_000298275.1 Orycteropus afer afer | reverse complement strand
ATTGTTGTTGTTGTTTGCCGTCGAGTCGGCCCCGACTCATAGCGACCCCTCCTTGGGTTTCTGAGGCAGTATCACTACGGAAGTAGGATTGCCCAATCTTCCTTCCGAATGCTATATATATATATGCTATATATTAGGGCCCCTAAATTTGCCCCTAGTTTTTCCTTGAGGAACTCTATAGTTTTAGGTTTCACATTTAAGTCTTTGATCCCACTGGAGTTCATTTTTGTGTATGGTGTGAGATACAGACCTAGTTTCATTTTCCTGCAAATGGATCTCCAGTTTTGCCAGCACTATTTATAAAACAAACATTCTCTTCCTCATTTAGTGGATATAGGCCCTTTGTCAAAGATCAGCTAACCATAGGTCAATGGATCTATTTTTGGGTTCTCAATTCTATTCCATTGGTCTATGTGTCTGTTATTGTACAAATACCAAGTAGTTTTGACTACTGTGGCTGTATAGTAGGTTTTGAGATATGGCAGTGTGAGACATCCTACTTTGTTCTTCTTCTTTAATTGTGCTTTGATTATCCAAGATCTCTTTCCTTTCTGGATAAAGTTAGTGATTGTTTTTTCCGTATCCTTAAAAAATGTTGATGGGATCTGGATTGGGATTGCATTGAATGTATAGATTGCTTTGAGTAGAATTGACATTTTCACAATATTCAATCTTCCTATCCATGAGCATGGTATGTTCTTCCATTTATGTAGATCTCTTATGGTTTCTTGGAGTAGTTGTTTTACAGTTTTATTTGTATAGGTCTTTTGTGTCCCTGGTAAGATTTATTCCCAAGTATTTTATGTTTTTGGTAGTTATTGTAAATGGTATTGGTTTCCTTATTTCTTTTTCAGCAATGTCTTTGCTGGTGTAGAGGAATCCAACTGATTTTTGAAAGTTGACCTTGCATCCTGCCATTATGCTAAATCTCTCCAATTAGTTCCAGTAGATTTTTGACAGAGACTCTTGGGTTTTCTAGGTATAGGATCATATCATCAGCAAATAGGGATAGTTTGACCAATTTGGATGCCTTTGATTTCCCTTTCTTGCCTTATGTCCCTGGCTAGACCTCCAGTACAATGTTGAATAGAAGTGGTAATAGAGGGCATCCTTACCTAGTTCCTGTTCACAAGAAGAATGGTTTCAGTCTCTCTCCATTAAGAATAATGTTGGCTGTTGGTATTGCATAGATGCCTTTTACTATATTGAGGAATATCCCTTCTATTCCTATTTTGCTGAGAGTTTTGATCAAGAATGGGCGTTAAATTTTATCAAGCGCCTTTTCTTCATCAATTGATATGATCATGTGGTTCTTTTTCTTTGTTTTATTTATGTGGCAGAGGATGTTGATCATATATCTAATGTTGAATCATCCTTGCATACCTGATATGAACCCCACTTCCAATGACATGTAGGTTATTCCTTTTGATGGTATGCCACATGAACCTTAGGCTTTCTTCATTTTATTTTGATCTTTTTTCTGATTGAGCTCTTTCCAAAGAAGTATTCAGGTATTTGTCTTCAATCTCATTAATTCTGTCTTCCATTGCATCAATTCTACTCCTTTGTCCTTTCCATGTATTATCTATTTCTGACAATTTGGTATTAATCTTCTGGATTTCTATCTGTAGATTTTGAATCATTTCTAATTTTTCATTTGTTTTGTCATTTTGTTCTTTTATTTCCCTCCAAAATTCTTCTAGGATTTTCTCTGTGTTTTCCTTGATCTGTCTCTCAGTCCTTTGAAGATACCTAAATATAATTCTTTTGAATTCCTTATCAAAGAGTTCCAATGCTGCTTCTTCCTCAGGGATGTGTTCTGTGTCTGAATCCTGCTCCCTTGTTTCTACCACTTTATGGTGCTTCTTTGTGTAGACTGTGATGGTCTGTTGTCTCTGAGACATCGTGACATTGTTGCATTTAGATGTCTGTTAACTCTGAAGAACAGCTAAGGGTGAGTCAGGCTCTTCTTGGTGGTTGTTTATCATTGGCCCATTGGTGGAGAAGGGGATGGTGACTCTCACTGAGTAAGTGAAGCTGCAGGAGGTGTGGGTGTAGTTGTGTTGTATGGGGACTGTTGCTGTCTCCCACTCAGTTAGACAAAAATAACAACTGAATAATTATCAAAAAAGTAAAAGTAAATGGACAAGAAACACACTGTGTAATTACACAGGAACAGTAACCAAAAAAGAGAAAAGAGAAAAAAACAAAAACAAAACAAAACAAAAAAACACCGCAACATCTGGGAGAAGGCAATAAGAGAAAAAAGGTAGAGAAGGAGAATAATGAAGAAAAAAATGGGGAAAAGCAAAAAGAAAAACAAAGAATGTGATTACCCACAAGAAAGAAAGAAAAAAAGAAAACTGGAACCAGGAACAGAGAAGAGAGAAAAAGCTGGAAACTAGAACCTGGGAAGGGAAGAATAAAGAATGATAATAAAAAGGACAAAAGTAATAATAATAGTAGTAGTTTTAAAGCAGACACAAACAAACAAACTCAAAAAAAAGAAAAAAGAAAAAATATATATCTAGACAGGGCAGGGCAGGGCACCCAGGCCCTGTTGGAGCACACAGACTGGGATGGAATTCCTGCTGGTCCAGAAAGTGGGTGGGAATGAGGGAATGAGGGATGGCTGCACCTCTGTTCACCAAGAAGGTGTGAAATATAAGAGTAACAAGGGGAATGTCACACCTTTCCTGCAGTCAATGCATCCGGAATGTCCTTGCAGTTCCCAGCAAGCAGAACCTGCTCTTAAGTCCCTGGAATCTGGGAGAATGGTGTTGCTTTAAATATCCAAAATGGTCAAAGCTCTTGTAAACATTCAAAATGGCTGCGTCCTCCAGACAGGCAAAAGTCCACAGCTCAGTTCACCTTCCTCTTTGCTGCTTCGCCTTTTATTCCTCAGTCACTGGAGCAGTCCTCCATGCAGTAGCAGGGTAGCAGGGCTGATTTTTAGGTTAATTCTTATGTCCTACCACCACTTGGCAATATCCAAGCTGTCTGTGCCATCAGGATCGCTGACAGACTGCAGCTCCATATGTCTTCTTTTTTGGTATTTTCATGCAAATTCTTCTCCTAGTTGGAGTTTAGTCCACTTCTATATCCTTCCCTTCAAAGCTCAGGGGTGCAGAATTATTTTCTGTATCTGTGTTAACTGGTTCCCCTTTTCTTTGTTGAAGAAGGTCTTTCTGCTTATTCCGCTATCTTGGCTCAAGTTCAGTATACATATTTTTATAGTTGATACCAGTGTTTACACATTTTAATCATGTTTTTTAAATTTTGGTTGTAAATATAACCTTTTCTCCATGATATTAAACATGATTTACAAATGTTATTTTTAATGGCTGCAAAATATTTCATTATATGGGTATATTGTAATTGATAGAACCATTCAAGCATTTTTGAACACTTTTCACTACCATAAATAATATACTAGCTATTTCCAATTATTTCCTTTAAAAATATCCCCAGAAGTGCAATTATTGCATTGCAAAGTCTAAGTACACTTTTAAGGCTCTTACTAGTATCAAAAACAATGAGACAATAGATACTCCCATCAATAGGAAATGAGAATTCCTGCTCTCCCCAGAACTATTATCACTTTTAAATATTTATTAATGATTTCATTTTTATTTCTATTCCCTTGGGTACAAACAACATTTAAAACTATTACATGCCTTTGGGTTTTTTTATAGTTTTTCTGAATTATCTTTTCTTGTAATTTGTCTGTTCACCTATTCCTTGAGTTAACAAATACTTATTGAGCATTTATTATGTGCCAGGCCCTGTTTGAAACTGAAAACGCAGTAGTAAACAAAGTAAACAAGATAAGGAAGATCCCTGATCTCTTGGTGCCAACAATCCAGGAAAAAAAGCATATCATAAATGGATTAAAAAAATAAATTTTAAAAAAAGTGATAGTAAAAGACTTCTGCAGGCTACTTAAAGGGTAATATAATAAGCCACCATACATCTGTCAGTTTGTCATACTGTGGTGGCTTGCATGTTGCTGTGATACTAGAAGTTATGCCACTGCCATTTCAAATGCCAGCAGGATTACTTATAATGGGCAGGTTTCAGCAAAGCTTTCAGACTAAGACAGAGTAGGAAAAAAGGCCTGGGGATCTATCTCTGAAAATTAGCCAGTGAAAACCTTATGAGTCACAACGGAACACCAATCAACTCACTTGCTTTGGGTGTGTCATCAGGAATGATCAATTGTTAAAGGAAAACATTATGTTTGGTCAAGGAGCAGCCAATGAGGGCAAGGGAGACCTTCACTGAGATGGAATGACACAATAACCACAACAGTGGACTCAGATACACTGGTCATTGTGAGGAGGATGTAGGATCAGGCAAAGTTTCATTATGTTGTTCATAGGATGTCCATTAGTTGGTGCTGACTCAAAGGCAGTTAACAACAACAACAGCATTATGATGAAGCAATAGAGCAGTAGTTTTTAAGTTTTGGGTCTCAGGGGCCTTTTACACTCTTGAAAAGCATTGATGACCCAATGTATATTATAGCTATCTATATTTACTGTACTAGAAAGCAAAACTGAGAATTTGTTTACTGTTGTTGAAAGTATACACAGAAAAACATACAAATCTAACAATTTCTACATGTAAATTCAGTGATATTGATTACATTCTTCAAATTGTCCAATCAGTTTCACCCTCTTTTCAAAATTACTCCTCTACAATTGATGTACACTCACTGAATAAGTTTGTTCTTAATCTGATCTTTAGAGGTGTTGTTGTCAATTTGATTCCATATAGATAGTTCTTCAAAAGAGTATGATCTTCAAGGCAAAAATTCTTTACGAAATAAGCCAAACTATTGTTTGGTTTAAAGAAGACTTCAAGGGTAATTTTTGGTTTAAGGTTTAAAGTTTACAAATCATCATAGAGCAACAGCTTTGAGGGTCCATCCAGCCTCAATGGCTCCAGAAAGTCTGGATTTCATGAGAATTTGGAATTCTCCCTTTTGACCAAGATTCTCCTAAATAATCTTTGATCAAAATGTAAAACTGAGAAATTTTTAAAACACAAGACCACTAAAGCACATATTCCATTAGCCATCAGAGATATGTAATCACCCATTACCATAGGCTCTGGAAAAGTTTACTGTACACTCACGAGAGAATGAGAGTGAAAAAAACAAAGAATGACTTAATGTTATTATGAAAATAGTTTTGACTTCACAGATGCTCTGAAAAGGTCTTGAGGACCCACGGGGTCCCCAGACCATACTTCAAGAACTATTGTTATACTTATTTCTTTGGATTGGGAGATTAGAGGAAGTCTCTCTGATGATATGACATTTAAATCCAGAGTCCAAATGACAAGAAGGACCATTAATGTGAATATCAAAGGAAAAATATTAGAATGTGAATGAGATAATCAGAATTGAGCCATAGTCTGCTTTGGTGTTTGATCTCCACTTTAAAAAAAAAAAAAAAAGGTGGAATCAATTCCAACTCATGGTAGCAACCCCACGGGTTACAAAGTAGAACTACTCCGTAAAATTTTCTTGGTCATAATCTTTATGGAAGCAGATTACCAAGCCTTTTTTTTCACAGTAACACTGGGTGGGTTTGAACTGCCAACCTTTACGTTAATAGACAAGTACAAACTAATGGCACCACTCAGGATTCCTAGGAACTCCACTAGATAAATGTGTACAAAAATACACTTTAAAGAGGACACCACGGGAGTAATGAAATGTTGAAAAAAGCACCCAAGATGCTATAGATATTTAGTAAGTATTTGTTGATTATTGAACGTTTAATATGTATCTTTTCATATTGCAAATAGTCTTACCTACTGCTTAAAAAAGATTTTTATTCTTTACTTTGGAAGTGGGTAAACCGGAAAACAAATGCTTCCTACTTTATGTTCTGTGTTTTGGGTTTTACAATACCATCTTGTCTTAATATCCATCAGTTCAAAAATTGATTGAAAGCTCAAATGCCTACAGGGTCAGGCAGTTAATGTAAATTAATTGGCATGTAGGATGCAAAAAAGGATCAATAAGAAGTGATGTGGTCTGTGGATAACTAGAGACTTCACTTCCTATCATGTCCAGAGGGAGCAGCAGTCACTAAGCTCTAGCCAATAATAGCCATGCAGGAAGCATCAAGCAAGTTATCTGATTTTTCATGAGAAGTCAGGCATTTTAAATTTTATCTGTACGCTTCTGATCATCAAATGTTACCAAATAAATCACATGTTTATAAAGTGCTATGCAGGTCACTTTCCACAGTCAAATAAAATGAATCTAAGGTCATAACCTACCTCCAGTTTGGGACCTCTACTCAAGTTCTCTTTGTAGACTGTGTATCAGCAGACTGGTTATCATAATCACTTCTGCAGATATTTGCATATGTGGCTGCAAAGCTTTGATCTTTTGTGATTCATTATATGGAATAGGCTGCCCTAAAAACAAGTGCTTCAGTGAAGACAAGATAAACATTAGACCAGGATATGGTAGAAGAAATTAAAATGCTGACTGGATATGGGCTTGTACCGTGTAACATTTAAGAGCTTTTGAATCCTAAGACTGATTCTATGAGTATATTTCCTAGCCTACAGCATTTTAGAAAAATTTGCCTTCTGTATTAGACTGGGTTCTCTACAGAAACAAAACCAGTAAAGCTTATATATGTAGAGAAAGAGAGAGGGGGGGTGGATTTATCTTGGGAAAATGCCTCACACACTTATAGAAGCTGCTAAGTCCAAAGTTCCTGGATCAGACATCAAGCTGGAGGCTTTTCCTGGCTCTTACGGCCGCAGGGGCTGAGGAGCTCAAGGCTGGCAGGCAGTGTACCAGCTGTTGACTCCAACGAATGACGAATCCAAGATCTCCAGGCCGAATGGTGGATTGCTCACTCACGGGCAGTTGTAGGGAGCACAACAGAATCCTGATCCACAGAAGAATGTCTCTTTTCCCTGGATGTGCACAGATATACTGGAAGGAGGCCATACTCCTAGGGAAACTCCCTTTCAACAGATTGGCCACTCAAAACATAGTCATCTGATCCCATCATGGGAACAACCACACCACAACAGCTCAAACCACACAGATTTGTGTTCCAGCCAAGTTGACACACAGCTCCAACTATCACACCTTCCAAATTCCATTTCTATAACTGTCAGTGATTTTATTTGAAACCTAGAAAATATTTCTATCTTCTCTGTGGGTTTTTGTCATTATTTATAGACACTGGTACTTGCAAATAAAACTAGCAGGGAAATGCTTTCGGGTCCATGAACTAATATTATTGTGTAAGTACAAAATAAAATTATCATTATAGCTAATAGCTACTCCACTTCCTGGGGCTAAATCATACTTATAGCCATTCTATGCTATAAAAGACTCTCAGTAGGAGAAAAAAAAAAAAAAAGAAAGAAAGAAAAGGCTCTCAACAGGGTACAAATTAAAAAAAACTCACAAAGAAGATAATAAAATAGTAAGTTTTTTTTTTTCTTAAATTAAGAACACAAAGGTATCAAACCTCATTAATTTTTTTTTTTTTTTAATTTTCTAATGCTCCAACTGAAAATTCTAAGTTAGTATTCCCAGAATAGGTTCTACATTTTGGCAAAAAAGAGAAAAAAATAGTTTAAACTAATGACATTAAAAAAATGATAGATTGTGAGTCCAGTTAACAGGAAGGAAGGAAGCAAGAGAGAAAGGCATGTGGGAGAGAGAAATAGAGAAAGGAAGGAAAGATGGACAGGAAAGGAAAAAGAAAAATTCTGGTAGACTACAACAGACTTGAGCAAGTTCCCAAAGGGCATTTGAAATTTCATCTCCTTTTTCTCCTCTTTGCTTCCCCTCACTCTCCCCAGAAAGTCCTAATTTTAGCTGTCAGCCAGAAAATGCTCTACAGCTTTAGCAAATCACATACTTTTGATTTGAGACAGTCTCTGGGGGGATGGAGCTAACTAAAAGATTAGATGGAATTTAATTTTTAATTCAGAAATGTATCCTTAACAGGACTCCTTTAAATAGCAGATGCCATTTTTTATTATCAATGCGGGTGTTAAAGAACCCCAGAGCATGTCACCTCCTGGACAAGCTCTGCAATCCCTTTAGCAAGATATCACTGAGGGAAACTGGCCTCCTTCTTCACAGCTGACCCGGAGGGCATTTTCTGAGTTCAGAGAGAGAGGGAAAAGATGAATTTCTTTATTCTGAAATGGCACAGGGGCTGTAGAGGGGGAAAAGCACAAGTTATATGACTTCCCTTTTCTCTTAACCTGTGATTAAATAGTTTAATATGGACATGTAAGATGGATATTTCTTTTTGGACATATTAGAGCACCTTTGTTTAGTGGGTTTAGAACTTCCAACACAAGATGACAACCAATTCTAATATTGAAAAGGTTGATATTATATCATGAATTAGGTTTTGGTTTGTTTATTTAAGTAGGAGTTAGAAATACATCTAAACCAGAGTAAGATTTTTAAAATAATTTAATATTTAGAATAAAAATTATACCCCTGAACCACATTGAACATTTCATCTGACTTTCTGAAGTATTTGTTTATATGTTGTCAAAAAGGGGCAGGGGGAAGAAGCAGCAAATAAACTCTTCTCTCTCCCAACTTTGGAACAGTATTAGTTTGACAGATTAGTTTGATTCCTTAGGTCAGAGTCAGTGTTGGCAATGTCATATGGTGTGAACATGGCTTTTTCAAATCATGAACTTTTAGATGCTTCTCACACTGTATGTAGATGACTCCATGTCTCCTTTGTCGAAAGGCTATCATGGCAATAGGAACATTTTAGACAATAGGTTTTGTGAAGGACCACATGTGCTGTTGGAAATATGAATGTGGAGATGCACTTCCAGTTAAAAGAAGGTATGTTTCTTGCTCTAATATCGCAACGATTAATCACAGTGTTGTAGGGATGAGTTGAAAGTCAAGAGGTGTATCAAACTACAAAATGATCCTGGACCTTTTTTTTCAAATGCCTTTCTAACCATTCTGGTTTATTGTGTCACAGGTTAGACCTACCAGGGCTCAGTCTGCCCTCTCTCACTTGTGTCTCAGTGAATCTTGGAGAATATGTTTTTGCTCACAGGATATCAAAGGGAAGGATCAAGACCTTGGTATTACTGTGAAATGTAATTTGCACACCACTTTATATGTTAGTAGAATGCAACAGTGTGAAGTTCAACAAATTGAGTTTTCTGTGAAAAATGCTATCAATGAGATTCCAGGCCCTCACTTTCACACAAATGTTTTCAGTTGCTAGTGATTTATTTTGCTGCTCCTTTCAATTAGTTAACCATTGGAGAATAGATTCTCAGTCTTCAGGATTCTAATACCAATCACATGGCTGAAATTAGAACTCCTAAACATGTGCTAAGTGCCTTTAATCGCTACGACTCTGGAAAATAAAGGGAATCTGGGAGCATTAGGAGGGAGGAACAGAGACCTCCCTCCTGACTGTATAGTCTCCATCTAATCATTTATGGTTCCTGCTTCTAGAAACTAGAATAGCCTGGTCACTTATTTATTCCTCCTCTAATTCTGCCACTTGGGTAGAAATCCACATCACTCTTAATTTGACTTATTTTAGCAACATAATCAGGCCAATTTGCTCCTTAAGAATTAAGCTCTAAGTCAAACTAGGTAAGTCAAACTAAGTCAAACTCCTTTAAAACTAGGTAAATTTTATGTCCAAACATCCAGATAAATTGAGGGAGGAAAAGAAACTCTATCAAAGATCTGGACGATTCATCTCAGGGAGCATGATATCTAAGCAGGTGGAAATGCTCTGCATGATTCAGAAGTACTAATTGGAGTGCTAATGGACCATTTATTTGCATTTCATTTTCCTTGGGGGGAAAAAATTCCTATGTCAATCTTTCTAATTTTAAGTGCAATATGCACATCTGTTGATATTTAAAGAAATGAACTGCACAGATACAAGTATTCACATCCCTAAGCTGCATAATTGATTTCTGTTTCAAAACAGAAGGGTCTCAGCTAACTGACTCACATGAAGTATTTCCAAACAGTTGTTTGATAAAGCGATTAATACATTGCAAATATCTATTCAAGGCTTTTAATAAATGGATGGAATTTTCCTAAACAGTACATGACAAGAGGAGTCCAAAAACACAAACTGTGTAAAATTCAGAGTGGCACTGTTCCCAGCAAATACAGGTAGTCCTGAACTTATGATGCACCGGAGTTAAGAAGAACTTCACGGCCATCTGTTTTGTTTTTTTGGACATCTTATGTTAGTAATATGTACTACATATAACGTTGCAACACATAATTTGCTGATATTATCCTTCTCAGATGTTCACTCACAGATTTTCAAAGATTGGCTTTATAAAGGTACTGATAATAAAAGGCAATAATAATGAAAACTGAAAAAAAAAAAAAAGAGAGAAAAAGGTATTTGACTTAAGTCAGAACCAACTTTCAATGAAGTCATCAGAACAGAATTCTGTCGTAAGTCAGGGACTATCTGTAGCTGAGTAAGCGTTCCCTGAGAGACAGTCCACAGTTGTAGGGGTTCTACTGCATGAATTAACATTGTTCTGGTCTCAGCTGTGATTTGGTGCCATTACCCTGGTGGCAGTTGTCTACTCTGGCTTAAATATCAATGGGAACAACTTTGGCTTCCCAAATGGGAACAACCCTGTGACTGCCTAGGACACCATTTGTATGACTGCGGAGATTGGATAAGAAAAATCCTAGTGTTACAAGGCCCTTCTTTGCCCTGCCACTTCCCAGCATTAGTTGCCTGCTTTATCCACCCTGATTTGAGAACGCAAACTGGACACAGGATGGAAGCCAATCATAACTGCCTGATACCCAAATTCACATGATTGTAGGATTTTACTCAAATTATTTTGACAGCTTCCAAGGCCTGTGGGCATTAGGTTTGTTCTCAGAAGTATAATTCGATTCTCATGTCAGTGTTTTGTAAGCCAACAGCTACTTAATTCCAGTTTTAGAAAAAGAGCTAACATATATTGATTGCATACATGGGCTGCCTAATATAATCCTTCAACTCTATGTGGTAGGTAGAATCGTTATCCTCATTTTAAAAGTGAAAAGGCATAGACAAGTACCCAAATTGATCAAGTTTGTATATCCAGAAAATGACATGGCAAGGTTTAGAATGCAGGCACTCTTAACAACACGGCTACCTTAGATTTCAGGATATGGAGGAGGTGGATGTCTTAGTTTGCTAGTGCCACCATAACAAAAATAACACAAGTGAGGGTTTGGAGAACAGAAATTTATTTTCTCATAGTTTTTAAGGCTAGAAGTCCAAATCAGGGTATCAACTCTAGGGGTAGATACCCCTATTGGTATTGGGGTATCTATTGGTAGCCCCAGGCATTCCTTGGCTTGTAGATGGATCCTCACGCGGTCTTTTTCCCCTGTATGTATGTATCTCCATGTTAGCTTCCCTTTTCATAAGACACCACTCAGAAGGAATTCCCTTTAATTCACCCTACTCAGGTATGACCTCCTGAACATAGCAAAAGAAAACCCCTACTTCTGGTAGCATAGTGGCTAAGACACTTGCCTGCTAACCAGATGGCTGGCAGTTCAATCCCACCAGCCACTCCTCGGAAGGAAGGTTGGGCAATCCTACTTCCGTAGTGATACTGCCTCGGAAACCCAAGGAGGGGTC
>NW_006921595.1:15636156-15654620 GCF_000298275.1 Orycteropus afer afer | reverse complement strand
CCAATAAACATATAAAACCATTTAATGTCAATAATAATGAAATACAAATTAAAATATCTGCAAGTTATTATATTTCTTTTTTGACATTGGCAAATATTTTTTAAAATAAAATAACTTCTAGTGTTTGTGAGAGTAAAGAGGAAGACGTGATTTCTTGTTGTGTTTGTCATGTTAATTGGTAAAATGTTTCTGGAGAGCAGTATGACAATAAATATTAAAAGGCTTAGAAGTGTTCGAGTCATTCATTGGAAGAAAATAATCAAAGATATACCTGCAGACTTTTGTACAACGTTATTCTTTGTATTGCTATATAAATAGTCTTCTCAGTTTCAAATAATAGAACCAACTCTAGGTTTTTAAGCAGAAAGAAGCTCACAGACTCTCCAGGAGGTCCAGAGAATTGGCTTGGAGGCAGCTAGGAACAATCCCTGAGTTAGACTAATGGGGTAATTGCAGCAGCAACCCTCCCACTCAAGGCACTATTTCCAGCACCTTTGCATTCCTGCCTCTGAAATCTCAAGGTCTCTGTGTCAGAATCTGCCACCTGTGCTAGGAAACAGATTCAGGAGTGTACTTACTTCCTCCGGAGCTCTGGTGGCATAGTGCCTAAGGCATTTGACTGCTAACCAGATGCTACTCCTTTCTGAGTCACACTGTGCTGTATCTATTCACAGTGCTAATGTCGAAAGCCTGTAATCTAGCTGCAAAGGAGGCTGTGAAAGTGAATTCTTGCTTTTAATTTGAATTTAGCTAGGAAAAACTTACAATGTGGAAAGTTACCAAACATAGGAAGAGTATCCAACATATTTTTACTGTTATTAAACCAAAAAAGAAACTCAGTGCCATTGTCAATTCCAACACATAGTGACCCCCTTTGGGTTTCCAAGGCAATAAATCTTTACAGAAGCAGATTGTCCAGTCTTCCTTCCAGTGGAGAGAGGCCCAGAAGAGCCTGTCAGCAGAACCAATGGTGACATTAGAAGACTACTGTTAGGAAAGCAGCTAAGAGAGCTGAGTGGGCTGCTAAACTGGCCATAAATTGGGGCAGTTAGCAGCAGAGAGGATGAAGACAGGGAAGTTGAAAGCAGAGAGACTGTGCACAGCCTGCAAGGGCCTACTTTTTTGGCTAAGAGCCGAGAAAGTTCTCCTAGCTGGAAGCTATCCTGATTGATGAGCTAGATCCTGTCTTGAGTTGTATCCTGTTACTTCCAAGATGCATCCTATTCTAACTTGCTCCAGAGATGTCTCCCAATAAACCACTTAACTGTAAGTACAGTTCATGAGTTCTGTGAAACATTGCAGCAAATTACCCAACCTAACAGAGGAAAGAAGAGTGCTGAGCGGTGAGGGAACTCTAGTGTCAGAGACAATGGACTGGCACAGAAGCTTGGAAAAGTTGGGAATTGAGATATATTTGACCTCTACTTCATAGGAATCAGCATACTGGCCTGTTCTGAAAATTAATGGTCATGTATAAATTGCCTTTTACAGTGTTTAGCACTTATAGGTGCTCGATAAATATTAGCTTTTTAGTACGCCTTGTTATTGTCAAATGAATGAAGGCAGAGTTGTAGCTATGAACTTTAGAAGACAAAAAGAACATGCTTAGAATAGACTCTAAGAAGTCAGTAAAGAAATTTGCAGAATACAGTTAAGGGGTGAAGAAAATCATCTGCATATTGACCGAAAGTATAGAATTCTGTTAGTCAATATGTGATAAAATTTAGAGATTATTAACAAATGAATGATGAATGGTATAAAACCTATGTCAGGAGACATAGGTTACCAAACTTAATTCCAATTGTATGACATGGACGTGGAGCCTCCATTTGACACGATGACCTTTAAATACAGCTTGTATTAATTGTTCCTTTTAATTCTCAAAAGTGTGAAAAGGAATACATTGGGATGTAGGTATTATTTTACTTAAAAAAATATTTGCACATGTCAAAAACAAAAAATTAATAATATGGTTAATTTAATTTGTATTTCATTATTATCGACATTAAATTGTTTTCTATGGTTTTTAATCATTGCTATTTTTTTTTTGCAAATTATCTATTACCCATTCTATATTAGGATGTTTTGTTGTTGTTGTTTTATTGGTTTGGTGACATATTTATGTTCTGTTTTCCCGAAAATTTGTTATTTGCCTTTAAATTTACTTACAGTGTCTTTCAGAAGCTCTGATGGAATAGTGATTAAGACATTTGGCTGCTAACCAAAAGATCAGTGGTTTGAATCCATCATCTTGCTCCACAGAAGAAAGATGAGGAGTCAGCTTCCATGAAGATTTATAGCATTGGAAACCCAACGGGGGTTTCTATGATTTGGAATCATCTCAATGACGTTGAGTTTGGTTTTTGAGTTTAAGTATAGTGCCTTTTGGCATGTATAAGCTACAAGATTTTATGTTGCTAGATCTATTAGTGTTTTTCTTTGGGGTCTCTTCCTTTCATTTATGTATATATGTATAGCCTTCTCCTTAAGACCAAAAAAATACTTAATTTCCCTTTAAGTTTTATTTTGATTTCATCAAAATACTACTATATGCTTTAACTGAAATCTTAAATATCATGTCATATGGTACTATTGGGTAAAATAGTTTATTATTATATGGAATCAAATAATGTAATCTTATTACTCTGAAAGAATTAATTGCATATTTTTAAAGGTTAAAATAGAATAATTTGTCCTACCTTCTACAAATAGGTTACAATTTATCAAAATGTATTGTTGTTGTTGTTAGATGCCATGGAGTTGGCTCCAACTCATAAGGACCCTATGTACAACAAAACAAAACACAGCCCAGTCCTGCGCCATCCTCACAATCCCTGCTATGCTTGAGTCATCATTACAGCCACTGTGTCATTCCATCTCATTGAAGGTCTTCCCTTTTTCACTGACCGTCTACTTTACCAAGTATGACATCCTTCTCCAGGGATATCTTTTCTGACAACAGGACCAAAGTAGATGAGACAGAGTCTGACCATTCTTGCTTGTAGGGAGCATTGAGCATTCCAACTGCACTTCTTCCAGGACAGATTTGTTCCTTCTTCTGGCAATCTGTGATATTTTCAATATTCTTTGCCAACACCAAATTCAAAGGCATCAACTCTTCTTCGGTCTTCCTTATTCATTGCTCAGCTTTCACATGCATATGAAGCTATTAAAAATACCAGGGCTTGGGTTAGAAGCACCTTAGTCTTCAAAGTGACATCTTTGTTTCTTAACACTTTAAAGAGTTCTTTTGCAGCAGATATTCCCAGTGCAATACTATGTCTATTCCTTGACTGCTGCTTCCATAGGTATTGATTGTGGATCTAAGTAAAATGAAATCTCTGACAACTTCAGTCTTTTCTCCATTTACCATGATGTTGCTTATTGGTACAGTTGTGAGGATTTTCATTTTCTTTATGTTGAGGTGTAATCCATACCAAAGACTGTAGTCTTTAATCTTCATCAGTAGGTGTTTCAAGTCATCTTCACTTTCAGCAAGCAAGGCTATGTTATCCACATGTTGCAGGTTGTTAATGAGTCTTCATCCAAGCCTGATGCTGCTTTCTTCTTCATATAGTACAGCTTCTTGGATTATTTGGTCAGCATACATATTGAGTAAGTATGGTGAAAGGATACAATGCTGACACACACACTTCCTGATTTTAAATCATTCAATATACCCGTGTTATGTTTGAACAACAGCCTCTTGGTCTATGTATAGGTCCCTCATGAGCAAATAGAAGTATTCTCTAATTCCCACTCTTTGAAATGTTATCCATAATTTGTTATGATCTGCACTGTCAAATGTCTTTGCATAGTCAATGAAACAGGTAAACATCTTTCTAATATTCTTTGCTTTTAGCCAAGATCCATCTCACATCAGCATTGATATCCCTCATTCCACATCCTCTTCTGAATCCAGCTTGAATTTCTTTAAGTTCCCTGTCAATATACTGCTGCAACCATTTTTTAATTATCTTCAGCAAAATTTTACTTGCTCACAACATACTGGAGCACAAGTTTTATTTTTTTACTTTACTCTTCACCTTTTCTTCATATATTTAGCATATGCCAGATTAACCCCAAAATAGTGTTTCTTCTGTATTTAAACTTTACTCCTTGTCCTTACAGATTTAGAAAAGTAAAAATAATTCTCCAGACTGAGGATTTAGTCTGTACCTCACATATGCTTGAGAAGCCTGTTTCTAAATGAATCTTGTGACCATATTTCCACACTCATTAGAAACAAGCAAAATGAAAATGATTAGTGAAATGTTTGGATTTCTTCAGCCTACAGTTCTGCTCTTACAATTTTCTTCATTATTATTATTTCAGAAAATAATGTGAGAACTGCATTCATTTCTGGGAACAATGATTTCCTTAGGCAGTATCTTTATTCTTTTACTTACCCCAAAAATTTTTTTAAAAAAGATGTTTATTGAGCATTCACTAATAAGGCAATGAACTGGTATTTTCAGAGGCACAAAGTGAAATAAGGTACAATCTTTTCCTCAAGTAAGTAAATAAGTAACTTATACCCATACTGGAGTATGGAAAGTGGTTTTCTCATTCAAGACCTGAGATAAAATATGCGCGCACACACACACACAATAGATACTATTTATCTATTGCTTCTTAAATCTCAGAGAAAAGGCAACAACCTTCCATAGGCACCTGGACACCTTTTAAAAAGCCTAACAGCTTAGAATTTCCACCCATTTAATTCCACATCAGGGAACTAATTAGGTATCCTCTGTAAAGTCAAATATTGCAAAATATATTTGACACAAAATGAGAATATACTTTTATCACTTGAGATTGCAATGCAAGGGACTGAGAAAATGGAAAACTGTCCACAAAGAGCCTCTTAGCACTCAAATTTCTACCTTTAAAAAGAAACTATGATTATATAATATACAATATGAGAATGTATATATATCTACACCATATGTATACCATATATTATAGTAATAATTATGAAATTGCCAGACTTTTCTTTGCCAGATTTAAAAGATAAATAATTAGTATATTGCCCCCAGAAACCCTGGTAGTGCAACATTTAAGTGATTGCCTGCTAACAGAAAGGTTGGTGGTTTGAATGACCCAGTGGCTCTGCAGGAGAAAAACCTGATGATCTGTTTCCATAAAGACTGCAGCCAAGAAAACTCTTTGGGGTAGTTCTACTCTGCTACACAGTGTCAATATGCGTCAGAATTGACTCTACAGCATCTAACAACAGTTTACTGCCATTCTTTTTTTGGGGGCGGGGTTGGGGAGGGAAGACGCCATAGAGATTATGGAAGAAACATGCAGAAATATTGCCAGAATGCACACTTTATTTTGAAGGCGTTGTCCTCTTACACAATTTACAGAGAAGATAAATATTTACTTCTTGTTCTGGAAAATGCAATTGCTTTGGTTTTCCTCCTTGTTACTAACCACCCCATTCCCTTCCATGTAATACATCTACCTTTAGAAAATCCTTAAAATCTTTGAACAGTCTAAAGTGTGACAGTATCAGGACTGCCACCGACATAGTGAGAGATAGAAAATCATTTTAATGTGGTTTATCTGTTATAATCAAGCTTGAAGCACCTAATATACCATAGAGTTGTCCCTGTCTATTAAAAAAACAAAACAAAACACTGCCATCAAGTCAATTCCAACTCATAGCAACCCCCATTGGATTTCCAAGGCAGTAAATCTTTACAGAAATACATTGCCTCATCTTCCTTCCGCAGATGGTGGGTTTGAACCACCAACCTCCTAGTTAGCAGCCAAATGCCTTATTATTATGCTACTTTTTACAGTGAGTTGCTGTTTTCTCCCTTCATTTTATATTAAGTCCTTTTTTTCCCATTTTTTCTAATGTCCTTTTCAAACCAATTTTTAATAGAGGATACATATTTCCTTAGTTTTATCATCTGTAAATATTTTTTCATTAAATGTATGATATATCAAGCGAGAACATTATTAAACTATTACTATAAAATACTTAGTTACTCCCAAATTCTTAATTAAATTTCCACAATTTTAAGTCATGTTTTGCTTTTTCCAAGAGTTAATCCATGTATTTTTAATTAACTCTACAGATTGAAAATTGAAGTCTTGTATTGATGACACCTTCATGATTTGTGCTATAGGGAATGCCTTTGGAGAAACCAGACCAGCCAATGACACATTTCTATGATCTTTAATTGCATGTCTGAAAATGTTTGCAAATAAGACTTTAATTGTATTCTTGGCTTAATAATGCATTTTCCTATCTATTTGTCCTGAGGGCACATTGGAAGGATGCATATGAGAACAGTGAATTCTGAATCAAAGTAATTACATTTTAAAGATTTGGGATCTTTATTACAATTACAAAAAGCCAATAATAGAGTTTATTATTCTCCTATTTCAAGCCTTCGACTTGTAATGCTATAGATTTCTGTGCTGATTTATTCCACAGATTGCTTTAAAAAGGGCAGTATCGGTAATTTTCATTTACAAATTACTGTGTCTTGTTGTCAGAATCTTCTAAAATATTATTCTCAGCATATGTGATTCATGAAGACAGGCAGATGGTAAATTTCCCTTTGGCAAAATATATTAAAACTCTTTCATTCTGTTGTCCTTGTACAAGCTTGTACAGTTATGAGCAGTTACTGTTAACAAATTGGGTAAGATAATGCCTTTAGGAGTATGATACTTTGAAGAGAAGATGAATTCTTTTCTCTTGGTTATAGTTCAGTTATGTTCACAGCAACCATATATCACTGAAATGTTAAAGGTCACATGAAACCAGCTTGTAGCATATGCTCCTTCATTTGTTCTGCACAGTTATTGTTATACATTTAGCTGGTAAGTTAAATCACGCGCTTTTCTGTTAGGTCACTAATAGCTTTCAGAGGAAGAAAGCCCCTCTGAGGATCACCATTAGGAGCCCTTTCACAGACAATGCAGCCAGAGCCTCAAAATGATTTGGGAGTCAAAACTAAATGATGGGAAGGTAGGACAATCTCCACGTAAGAAGTTTGAAGAAATGAGCAGTGTAAACCTTAACAATCAAAAGAAGCTTGAAAGCTCATTTCTCTAGCAATGCATTTGGGGCTCAATGTTTTCTTGTCACCTCCTTAGTTTGTGTTGATTAATAATTTTTAAAAAGGTTAAGAATGTATTCACATATAAACTGCTATAGTTCACTTTATCTCAAGAAGCGTCCTCCAATGACCCTCTAGGCTTTAGTCAAGCTTCACCGAAACTGAAATAGATGGCTGAATGGCTTTCCAACACAAGAGAACAGCTCGCCACCAACAATTCTTACTAATATTTCTCTTTGGTTCTAGATAAATTTTCCAAAAACCAATTAATAAATGACTGAATTGCCAGCATTAGGTTTGAAGAAACTTATGAATAATAATAGAGTGCTGAAGAATAAGGTCCCTTGGTGGTGCACTTGTCTAGTCACCCAAAGCTTGGCAGTGAACCCGCCCAGCAGTACAGCAGAAGAAAGGCACGGACATCTACTTCCATAAAGATTATAGCCAACTGCTAAGGGTCCACCATGAGTCAGATTAGACTCAGCAGCAATGAGTTCGGTTTGGGGGTTTTAATGATGAATAGTTTCATAAAGATCCCTCACATTCAAGTAAGCCCTTCTTTCTCCCCTACCTCTGCCCTGCCTTCTTTCTCATTTCCATTCAGTATCAAACTGTAACAACAAGAATTAGGAACAGAACAAATGGAAAATCTCTCAAAATCCTCTTACGATTTTTGAACAAAGACAACTATAGTTGTTATGACAATGAAAGACAGTCAGCTGTAATTAATGGAACTAAGTAAATTAGCTAAATTGGCTTTCAGAGAATCAGACTGCTTCCTTCTTCTTATCAGTTCTCATAGGACATAACTGTGTGTTCGAGAGCAGGACTGTGTGAAATCTTTACCACAAAGCAGCTTTCAGACACCCTTAAAATGGACGCTCCTCCAAGACAACACAATCAGCAAATACCCAGAAGTATTAGACACTCATGAGTGAATGAGTCAGACCAAGAGTTAGAATTTTAGGGCTAGAGCTGCCAAACGTGTAGCTCCAGCTCCTGCTTAGAAGTTCCTCCTTGGATGTAAATTCTTCATTTTGTTTCTTTTCTCTTGTTATGATGCATTTGGTATTTGTATTGGGCTTTATGGCATATAGCGTGCTCTCTGATGTGGTGTCTTTTAAGCCTCAGAAGAACCCGGTAAGTTACATGATAATGATTGCCTAAAGAAGGAAGTGAAGCTTGGTAAGGTTTGGCAATTTTCTCAGTCTCAAACTTCCAGTGATTGATGGATAGGCCAGAAACTTGAACTTAGATTTCTAAACCCAAATCTACAACCATGTCAACCACATCACACTATCCAAAATTGACATAGGTAAAGACATATAATATTTAGCCATCCTCTTCTACACATCTGCAAGTCTCAAGGAAACATCTGGCCAAATAAAATTTGGGGAATCTTACAAGAGAGCAAGCCTGGATGCACAAGTGCTTTTCAAGCCTCTCCTTTCATCATAATTGCTAATGGCCCATTGATCAAAGTAAAGCACGCGACCAAGCACATATTCAGTAGTACTCACTGCTGTGGAGTCGAACCTGACTCATGGTGACCCCTCCTTGCGTTTCCAAGGCAGTATCTCTATGGAAGTAGATTGCCCAACCTTCTTTCCAAGGAGTGGCTCATGGGTTTGAACTGCCAGCCTTCTGGTTAGCAGTCACATGCCTTAGGCATGGTGCCACCAGAGCTCCTATGTTCAGTGGTAGAGAAATAATAGATTGTACCTCTAAAGGAAGGAACTGCAAAGGCATGTTGTAAAGGGGTGTGTTTATGGCTATTTGTACAGTTTACCACAGAAAGACACTAGACTAAAAGAAATAACAACAATTATGCTTTTTAAAAGGAACTCTGGTGGCACAGTGGTTAAAGCATACAGCTGCTAACCAAAAGGTCAGCAGTTCAAACTCATCAAAGGCTCCATGGAAGAAAGATGAAGCCGTTTACTCCATAAAGATTCACAGCCTTGGAAGCTCTATGAGGCAGTTCTACTCTATTCTATAGGGTCGCTGTGAGTCAGAATCAATTTGATGGTAGTAAGATTTTGCCTTTTATATTCCACAGTCTTCTCAGTCCACTATACTACCCCTTCAAGGTGAAAAACCCAAACAAAACCAAACTCACTGCCATCGAGTCAATTGCAACTCATAGTGATCCCTCCTTGGGTTTCTGAGGCGATATCTCTACAGAAGTAGAATGCCCACTCTTCCTCCAAGATAAAGGGTCTAAAAATATGAATTAGCTCAACTACCTTTTTTATGAGGCCACAAGAATACCAATCAGCTGACTTTCAACCAGAGCTTCAAACTGGTTCATTCTAGTTTGACTCCCTGCTGAGAAACTGCATTTCCACCCTAGATAGACTGAATCAGAATCTACTTTTAATAAAATATATGCATAAGAATAACCTGAGGGTCTATAAGAATCACCTGGGAATCTTGTTAAACTATAGATTCTGATTCAGTCTATGTAGGGTGGAAATGTAAATTCTCAGCAGGAGGTCAAACCAGAATGGACTGGCTCAAAGCCCAGCTTTCAACATAGGCCTTCATTCCTCACATCTTTCTTTTCTCTGGTCTCTGCTGCTGCTCTGACTTCTTTTTTAATTAACACATATGTCACTGATTCAAGGTCCCTCAGTGGCACAAAAAGTTTGCACTTGACTTCTAACCAAAAAGATGGTGATTCAAAACTCTCCTGCTACACTGCAGGAGAAAATCCTGGTGATCAGCTTCCATAACAATTACAGCCAAGAAAATCCTGTGGCGCAGGATGACTCTGTAACACATGGGGTCACCATGAGTGAGAATCATCTCAATACCAACGAGTTTTGTTTTGTTTTTGGGTCACTGATTGGATTGGGACATTCCTCTCTAAGACCAAATATTGAAATGCCACCTCTATTACAATTGCTTTGAAAAAACAAGGAACAACTACCAAGACCTCAGTAGAGAAATGTACAAAAGACCTAATGTATGAAAAAGAAATTGCAACTAATTACAAAATATGTGGACTAATGTTCAATGTAAGAAGTAATTACAAAATTCAAATGAAAACAATGAGATACCATTGCCCCTCCATCCCCTATTCCACCTCCACAGTTAAATTAGCAATGTTTGGTTTGTTCATTGGGTTTTTAATCAAAATACTTGGTACTTCAATTGGAGTGTAATTTGGAACATTAGTTTTAACAAGCCTGTAACTAATTTTAATCAAGAGAGTTCATTAATTCCTATTTTGTGAATCTCTCATGAGGAAAGACTCCCAGACACACACACACAAATAACTATGCACAAAGATGTTTATTACAGAATTATTTATATTTACATAAAACTAAAAACAACTCAAAGTTTTAGTAACCATTACTACGGGAATGAGTTAAATCATTGGCTGCTAAGTAGGAATATTATACACGCATAACATTACACAAATTATTTTTAAAGTATTTTTTAAATGCTTATAAAAATAAGTGAAAGACAAAACCAATCACTAATTTTATATAGATAGGAAAGAGTACAGATAAGTAAAGCACTACTGAAGAAGAAAAACAAAGTAGGAGGTCTCATATTCCCCTAGCTCAAAACCTACTACACAGCCACAGTAGTCAAAACGACCTGATATTGGTAAAACGATAGACACATAGAACAGTGGAATAGAATTGAAAGTCCAGAAATAGATCCATCCATTTATGGACAGCTGATCTTTGACAAAGGGCTGAAACACATAGAAGAAGGAAGACATACCCCCCTAAAAAAGAAAAACCCAAACTCACTGCCGTCAAGCCAGATCTGACTCATAGCAACCCTTTCTTGGGTTTCCAGAGTGGAATTACTATGGAAGTAGATTGCCCAATCTTCCTTCTGAGGAGTGGCTGGTGGGTTTGAACTGCCAGCCTTCTGGTTAACAGTCAAATACCTTAGGTTCAAGGTTACCAGAGCTCCTAGGGAAGACATAGTCACATAGTCACTTCAACAAATGGTGCTGACAAAATTTGATATTCATTTGCAGAAAAATGAAACAAGACCCACAACTCACACCATACACAAAAACAAACTCAAGATGGATCAAAGACCTACATGTAAAGCCCAAAACTATAAAGTTCATCAGAGATAAAATAGGGGCAAAGTTCGAGGCCCTAAGGTATGGCATAAACACACTATCAAGCATAAGCCAAAACACACAAACAGCAGAAGAGAAAGTAGATGGCTGGGACCTTCTAAAAATTAAATTCTTATGTTCATTAAAAGATATCTTCAAAAGAGTACAAAGAGAACCAACAGATTGAAAAAAAAAAAAAATAAGTATTTAGCAAATACATATCCAACAAGGGATGTATCTAAAATTCATAGAAAACTTCAACAACTCAACATCAAAAAGACAAACAATCCAATTAAAAAATGGTCAAAGGACATGAACAAACACGTCACCAAAGAGGAAATTCAGGCAGACAACAAACACATGAATAAATGCTCATGATCATTAGCCATGAGAGAGATGCACATTGAAACAACAATGAGATATCATCTTACTTCAGCAATCTAACAAAGCTCAGTAGAACAGAAAACAACAAATGCTTGTGAGGGTGTGGAGAGATTGAAACACTCATACACTGCTGGTGGGACTGTAAAATGCTACAACCACTATGGAAAACGGTATGACACTTCCTTAAAAAGCTGGAAATGGAAATACCACTTGATCCAGCAACCATTATCAGGAATATATCCTAAAGAAGTAGATCTGGGACATGAATATGTATATGCATCCCCATGTTCATTACAGCACTATTTACAATAGCAAAGCGAGGAAAACTACAGAAGTGCTCATCAACAGATGAATGGATAACCAAACTGTGGTACATACACACGATAGAATACTATGCAACATTAAAAAAATAATGAAGAATCCATGAAACACTCATAACATGGATGAACTTGGAGGACATTAAGCTGAATGAAATAAATCAATCACAGGAGGACAAATATTGTGTGACCCATTATTGTAAAAAGTCAAGGAAATGTTTACACAGGGAAGGAAATTTTCTTTTCTGGTTGCCCAGGATGGGAGGAGTTGGCAAGGGAGGGAAAATAAATAATTAAGAAAGAGGTTTGATATGGGTGAAGGAAAAGCCAATATAACGAAAGTAAGTTACTTGCACAATATCACTAAGGAAAAGGAAGACACTGAGAGGTGCACAAAAAAAGAAGTACAAGAAATGGGTTGTAGAATTACCATGTACTTGTTGTTACTGTTGTTAGGTGCCATAGAGTCATCTCCGACTTATAGAGACCCTATGTACAACAGAATGAAACACTACCTGGTCCTGTCCCAGCCCCACAATCCTTGCTATACCTGAGCCCATCACTGCAGCCCCTGTGTCAATCCATCTCATTGAAAGCCTTCCCCTTTTTCGCTGACCCTCCATTTTGCCATGCATGATACCCTTCTCCAGAGAATGGTCCCTTCTGACAACATGACCAAAGTAGGTGAGATTGCAGTCTGGCCATTCTCACTTCCAAGGAGCGTTCTGGCTGCACTTCCTCTAGGACAGATTTGTTAGTTCTTTTAGTAGTCCATGATACTTTAGCACTCTTCACCAACACCACAACTCAAAAGCATTGACCCTTCTTTGGTCTTCCTGCTCTCACATTCATATGAGGTGATTGATAATACCACAGTTTGTGTATGGCTCACCTTAGTCATCAAGGAGACATCTTTGCTCTTCAGAACTTGAAAGAGGTCTTCAGCAGCAGATTTGCCCAATGCTATATGTCGTCTGATATCTTGACTGCTTCCATTGGTGTTGATTATAGAACCAAGTAATATGAAATCTTTGACAACTTCAATCTTTTCCCCATTTATCATGATGCTGCCTATTGGTCCAGTTGTGAGGATTTTTGTTTTCTTTATATTGAGGTGTAATCCATACTGCAGACTGTAGTCTTTAATCTTCATGAGTAAGTGCTTTAAGTCATCCTCACTTTCAGCAAGCAAAGTTGTGTCATCAGCTATTGTAATGCAGGTTGTTAATGAGTCTTCCTACAATCCTGATACCATGTTCTTCTACATATATATAGTCCAGCTTCTCAGATTATCTGCTCAGCATACACATTGAATAAGTATGGTGAAAGGACACAACCCTGACACACTCTTGATTTTAAACCATGCAGTGTCCTCTAGTTCTGTTCGAACAACAGCCTGCTGGTCTATGTACAGGTTCCTCATGAGAACAATTAAGTGTTCTGGAATTCCCATTGTTCTCAATGTTACCCATAATTTGTCATGATCCACACAATCATCTCATTTGCTGAAACATCTCAACGGGTATTCTGTCAATTCCTGCACCCTTGTTCTTTGCCAATTCCTTCAGTGCAACTTTGACTTCTTCATTCAATATCATTGGTTATTGATCATATGCCACCTCCTGAAATGGATGAACACCAACCAATTGTTTTTGGTACAGTGACTGTATATTCCTTCCATCTTCTTTTGATGTTTCCTGCATCATTCAATATCTTGCCCATTGAATCTTTCAATATTGAAACTTAAGGTTTAAGTTTTCTTCAGTTCTTTCAACTTGAGAAATATTGAGCATGTTTTTCCCTTTTGGCTTTCCAACTTCATGTCTTTGCACACTTCATTATAATCTTTGACTTTGTATTCTTGAGCTACTCTTTGAAATCTTCTGTTCAGCTCTTTTAGCTTGTCACTTCTTCCATTTGCTTTAACTAGTCTTCATTCAACAAGTTTCAGAGTTTCTTCTGATATCCATTTTGGTCTTTTCTTCCTTCCCTGTCTTTTTAATGATCTTTTGCATTCTTCACAGATGCTGTTCTTTTTTTTTTTTTATTTATTTACTTTTAATGTGATTTGGGTGAAGGTTTACAGAGCAAATTCACTTCCCATACAGCAGTTCACATACACTTTGTCTCATGACATCGACTAATACAATTTCCCACAATGCAACAGCTCTCCTCCAACTTCCTCCCTATGATTACCTCTGCCCTGTGTCCATCTCTCCCATGCTCCTGCACCCCAAGCTGTCTCCCTGTGCACACACACAGCCATTCTATTCTCCCATGATTGTTCCCTCCAAGAAGTATATCTACCTAATGTAAACGTTCAGCTCATATGCCTGTCTTTTGTTTGGCTGGAAGCCATAGGAGTGGGTTCAATTCCAGACCTAAAGGGCATCTAGGGGCCATAGTCTCAATGGTTCCATCAGGCGCCATCAGACCAGCAAACCTGGTCCTTTATTTTATTTAATGATTTTGTGATTTGTTCTACCTTGTTCTCCCACTCTGTGCAGGATCTCCTACAGAAATCCCCCACCGAGTGGTTGATAGTGGTAGCTGGGCACCATTTAGTTCTGGTCTCATAGTCGTATAGGTTGTGGATCACACTGTGTACCAGTTACTTGGAATAATTGTTTCCATATGTCTTTGGTTTTCTTCATTCTTCTTTGCTGTAGATGAAGAAAGACCCATGGTTGCATCTAGCTGGCCACTTGCAAGCTTTTAAGATTCTAGTCACTACTCACCAAAGTAGGATGTGAAACAATGCTTTTGTGTAGTATGTTATGCCAATTGAACTTGATGTCCCCTGGGACTATGGTCCTGAGCCCACAGGTCCAACTACTCACTCTCTCTGGGTAGCTGGCTGTGGCCAAGAAGTGACTACAAACTTGCCCCTTGTCGGCTCTACTATATATCTGGGAATTCTTACAGAACATACAAATACACTTATAGAAACATTGTCTGCCAATTCTATACATGCTCTTGGGCACACTGGCCCCTACATAGGCCTATCTGATAGTTCAGCGTCCACCCATCTATCCATCCATGTATCAATGTTTGCCTTCACTGACAATGCAGTGCTATATGTGCAAAAGGGTTCATCTTTGCTGTCTGTACCTCCCTCACACCTCTCTATGTCTTCCTCTTCCTCAATGCCACCCTGTTGACTACTCACATTTGGTATATTGCCCTTTTCATCACCCAAATAAATACTTGCATCTACCTATCTAACACTGTTCCCTTCCCTCTCTTCCCTCCCACTCCTGGTAACCAACAAAGAAAATTTCCTTCCACGTATAAACCTTCCCTTGACTTTTTACAATAATGGACTAACACAATATTTGTCCTTCTGTCATTGACTTATTACACTCAGCATAATATCCTCCAAGTTCATCCACATTATGCAGTTTTGTCAACTCTATGTTATTCTTTAGGATTGCATAGTATTCCATTGTGTGTATGTACATAGTTTGGTTATCCATTCTTCTGTTGATGAGCACATAGGTTGTTTCTATTTTTTGTGATTGTAAATAGTGCTGCAATGAACATGGGTATGCATATATCTGTTTTTGTCCTGGCTCTCACTTCTTTAGGATATATACCTAGTAATGGAATGGCTAGGTCAAATGGTATTTCTAATTCCAACTTTTTAAGGAATCGCCATACTGCTTTTCACAGTAGTTGTATAATTTGACAGTCCCAACAGTATATGAGAGTCCCAATCTCTCCATATCCTTGCCAGGATTTATTATTTTCTGTCTTGTTGAATTTTGCCACTAGTTCTGGGGCAAAATAGTATCTCATTGTTGTTTTGATTTGCATCTCTCTAATGGCTAATGATTGTGTGCATTTCTTCATCTGTTTGTTGGCTGCCTGAATATCTTCTTTAATGAAGTGTCTAATCATGTCTTCTGCCCATTTTTAAATTTGATTGTCTTTTGTTGTTGAACTGATGGAGTTTTCTATAAATTCTAGAGATAAACCTCTTGTCAGATATATCATTGCCAAATATTTTTTCCCAATCTCTAAGGTCTCTTTTGACTCTTGGAGAAGTCTTTGGAAGCACATAAAAATTTAATTTTTAGAAGGTCCCATTCACTTAGTTGATCTTCTGTTGTTTGTACATTTTGGGTTATGCTTGATAGTCTATTTTTGCCATATTTTAGGGCCCCTAAATTTGCCCTTAGCTTCTCCTTGAGGAACTTTATAGTTTTAGGTTTCACATTTAAGTCTTTGATCCATCTGGAGTCAGTTTTTGTATATGGTATGAAGTACAGATTTTGTTTCATTTTTCTGCAAATGGATATCCAGTTTTGCCAGCACCATTTATTAAACAAACATTTTCTTTCCCATTTAATGGATTTAGGCTATTTGTCAAAAAATCAGCTGACCATAGGTCAATGGATCTATTTCTGGGTTCTCAATTCTATTCCATTGGTCTATGTGTCTGTTATTGTACCAATACCAGGCAGTTTTGACTATTGTGGCTGTATAGTAGGTTTTAAGATCTGGGAGTGTGAGACCTCCTACTTTGTTCTTCTTCTTCATTAATGCTTTGCTTATCTGAGATCTCTTTCCTTGCCATATAAAGTTAGTTTTTCCATATCCTTAAAGAATGTTGATGAGATCTGGATTGGTATTGCATTGAATTTATAGATTGCTTTGGGTAGAACTGACATTTTCACAATGTTCAATCTTCCTATCCACAAGCTTGGGATGTTCTTCCATTTATGTAGATCTCTTATGGTGTCTTGAAATAGATTTTATAGTTTTCTTTGTACAGGTCTTTTGTGTCCCTAGTAAGATTTATTCCCAAGTATTTTATTTTTTTTGGTAGCTATTGCAAATGGTATTGGTATCTTTATTTCTTTTTCAGCAACTCTTTGCTGGTGTAGAGGAATCCAACTGATTTTTGGATGTTGATCTTATATCCTGCCATGATGCTAAATCTCTCAATTAGTTCCAATAGATTTTTGAGTCTTTTGGGTTTTCTAGGTATAGGATTATATCATCAGAAAATGGGGATAGTTTGACTTCTTCCTTACCAATTTTGATGCCTTTGATTTCCCTTTCTTGCTTTATGGCCCTGGCTAGGACTTCCGATACAATGTTGAATAGAAGTGGTGATAGAGGGCATCCTTGTCTGGTTCCTGTTCACAAGGGGAATTGTTTCAATCTCTCCAATAAGAATAATGTTGGCTGTTGGTTTTGCATAGATGCCCTTTATTATGTTGAGGAATATCCATTCTATTCCTATTTTACTAAGAGTTTTGATCAAGAATGGGTGTTGGATTTTATCAAATGCCTCTTATGCATCAAATGATCATGTGGTTCTTTTCCTTTGTTTTATTTATGTGGTGGAGGACAAGGATTGTTTTTGTAATGTTGAACCATTCATGCATACCTAATATGAACCCTAGTTGGTCATAATGAATGATTTTCTTGATATGATGTTGGAGTCTATTGGCTAGGATTTTGTTGAAGATTTTTGCATCTATATTCATAAGGGATATTAGTCTATAGTTTTCCTTTTGAGTGATGTCTTTGCCTGGTTTGGGTATCAATGTTATGGTTGCTTCACAAAATGAATTTTGAGGGACTCCATCCTTTTCTATGCTTTGGAATAGTTTGAGTAGGATTGGTGTCAGTTCTTCTCTGAATGTTTGGTAGAATTCTCCAGTGAAAATGTCTGGACCAGGACTTTTGTTTTCCTTTTTTTTTTCCCCACGTTAGTCTGTGCTAGTTTCGGTAAGTGGTGTGTTTCTAGAAATCTGTCAATTTCTTCCAGATTTTCAAGTTTGTTGTAGTACAGTTCTTCATTATTGTCCTGATATTATGCTTTTTATTTCAGTTGGTTTCGTTGTGATGTCACTCATTTCATTTGTTTTTTGAGTTTATTTGTATTCTCTCCTTCTTTTCCTTTGTTAAATTTGCCAGTGGTTTGTCAATTTTATTACTCTTTTCAAAAACCAACTTCTGGTCTTATTGATTTTTTTTCTATTGTCTATTTTCTGTTTCATTGATTTCTGCTTGAATCTTTATGATTTCCTTTCTTCTGGTGACTGTTGGCTTTCTTGCTGTTCTTTTTCTAATGTTGGAGATGTTGATTTAAAGTGTTGTTTTTGAGTCTTCTTTCTTTTTTTCATGTGTCCATTTATTGCTATAAATTGGCCTCTGATCACTGCTTTTGTTGTGTCCAAAAGATTTTGGTATGTTGTGTTTCATGCTTGTTTGACTCAAAGAATTTTTGAATTTCATTTTTTAATTCTTCTATTACCCAGTCATTCTTAAGAAGTGTGTTGTTCAATTTCCACGTGTTCGCTCTTTTTTATTGATTTTCCTATTGTTGATTTCTAATTTGATAGCATTGTGATCTGAGAAGATGCTTTGCAGTATTTCAATGTTTTTAAATTGATGAAGGTTTGCTTTATGGCCTAACATATGGTATATCATGGAGAATGTTCCATATGCACTGGAAAAGAATGTATATTATGCTGTTGTTGGGAATTGCTCTGTATAAGGTCAAGGTCTATAAGGTCAAGTTGGTGAATTGTATTGTTTAGTTCTTCCGTGTCTTTGTTGAGTTTCTTT
>NW_006921595.1:15627705-15634241 GCF_000298275.1 Orycteropus afer afer | reverse complement strand
AATTATTCAGGTATTTGTCTTCAATCTCATTAATTCTGTCTTCCATTGCATCAATTCTACTCCTTTGCCCTTTTAATATGTTATCTATTTCTGAAAATTTAATATTAATCTTCTGGATTTCAATCTGTAGATTTTGTATCATTTCTAATTTTTCATTTATTTTTCAATTTGTTCTTGTATTTTCTTCTGAAATTTTTCTTCTGGGGTTTTGTCTGTGTTTTCTTTAATTTTTTCTTTGATCTTTCCTTCAATCCTTGGAAGATATCTAAATATAATTCTTTGGAATTACTTATTAGGGAGTTCCAATGTTGCTTCTTCTTCAGGGATGTGTTCTGGGTCTGTATCCTGCTCCCTTGTGTCTTTCACTTTATCTTACCTCTTTGTGTGGACAGTGATGGTCTATTGTCTCTGAGACATTGTGATATTGTTGTATTTTGATCTCTGTTAACTGTGAAGAACAATTAAGGGTGAGTCATGCTTTTCTTGGTGGTTGTTTATCATTAGCCAGTTGGTGGAGAAGGAAGTTGTGGCTCTCACTCAAGTGTGGAGCTGCAGGAGGTGGGGCTGTGGTTGTGTTGTATGGGCATGGCTGCTGTCTCCCACTCAGTTAGACAAAAACAACGATTGATAAACCATCAAAAAAGTAAAAGCAAGCAGACAAAACACAGCACATAAACACACAAGAGCAATCACCAAAAAAATATAAAAGAAAGAAAAAAAGAAACCACAATGTTTGGGGGGGGGTGCAATAAGAGAAAAAAGATAGAGTATGAGAATAATGATAAAAAAAAGTGGGAAAAATACAAAAAGAAAAATAAGGAATGAGGTTAACCATGAGAAAGAAAATTTGGGAACTGGGAAGAGAGAAAAAGCTGAAAACTAGAACCTGGGAAGGGAAGAATAAAGAAGAATAATAAAAAGGATGAACAAAAAAAGAAGAAGAATAGTAGTAATAATTTAAAAAGAGATAAATACAAACAAACTAATAAAAAAAGAAAAAGGAAAAAACATCTGGGCAGGGTGGGCCAGAGCACCCAGGCTCTGTCAGAATGCACAGACTGGGATGGAAGTCCTGCCAGCCCAGAAGGTGGATGGGAATGAGGGATGTCCACATCTCTGTTCACCAAGAGGGTGTGAGGTCTAAGAATAACAAGTAGAATGTCACACCTTTCCAGTCATTTGTGTCCAGAATGTCCTTGCGATTCCTGGCAAGTGGAGTCTATTCTTGGGCCCCTGGAATCTGAGAGAACACTGTCTCTTTAAATATCCAAAATGGTTGAACTGTTTGTAAACATTCAAAATAGCTGCTCCTACCAGCCACTCCTCGGAAGGAAGGTTGGGCAATCCTACTTCCGTAGTGATACTGCCTCGGAAACCCAAGGAGGGGTCGCTATGAGTCAGGGCTGACTCGACGGCACATAACAACAACAACAACTCCAGACAGCCAAAAGTCCACAGCTCAGCCTGTCTCCCTCTTTGCTGCTTCCTTTTTATTCACCAGCCACCAGTGCAGTCCTCTGTGCAGCCTCTGGCTAGTAGGGCCAATTTTTAGGTTAATTCTTAGGTCCTTACATGCCTTGATAATATACAAGCTATCCATGCTGTCAAGATCACTGACAGACTGGAGCTCTGTATGTCTCCTTTTTTGGTGTTTTTATGCAGGTTCTTCTACTAGTTGGGGTTTAGTCCACTTCTGTATCCTTCCTTTCATAGCTCAGGGCTCCAGGACTATCTTCTGTATCTGTGTTAATTGGTTCCCCTTTCCTTTGTTGAAGAGGTTCTGTGTAGTTATTCTGCTTATTCCGCCATCTTACCAGAACTCCCATAGATGATATTCTTTATGTCATCCCACAATATCTCTAGTTTTCAGTCATTAGTGTTCAATGCATCAAATCTTTAGATGGTCTCTAAATTCAGGAGGGATATATTCAAGGTCATATTTTGGCTCTCGTGGACTTCTTTTAATTGTCTCCAATTTCAGCTTGAACTTGCATGTGAGCAGTTGATGGTCTGTTCCACAATCAGCTGGCTGAAGATACTGAGTTTTTCCATTGCATCTTGCCACAAATGTAGTCAATCTGATTCCTGTGTACTCTGTCTGCCAAAATCCATGTGTATAGCTGTCATCTGTGTTACTGAAAAAAGGTATTTGCAATGAATAAGTAGTTGGTCTTGTAAAATTCTATCATGTGATCTCCAATGTTATTCGTATCACCAAGGCCAAATTTTCCAAGTACCAGTGATTCTTCTTTGTTTCCAACTTTTGCATTCAAATTATCAGTGTAAATCAGCACATCTTGATTGCATGTTCAGTCAATTTCAGACTGCAGAAGTTGGAAAAAGTCTTCAATTCCCCATCTTTGGCTTTGGTGGTTGGTATGTAAATTTGAATAATAGTAGTATTAACTGGCCTTCCTTATAGGTATATGGATATCATCCTATCACTGACAGCACTGTACTTCAGGATAGATCTTGAAACATTCTTTGTGATGATGAAAGCCACACCATTCTTCTTCAATTTGTCATTCCTGGCATAGAAGATCATAAGGTTATCTGATTCAAGATGGCCAAAACTGGTCCATTTCAGCTCACTGATGCCTAGGATATCATTCTTTATGCATTCCATTTCATTTTTGACAACTTCCAATTTTCCTAGATTCACACTTCATACATTCCATGTTCCAATTATTAATAGATGTTTGCAATGGTTTCTTCTCATTTTGAATCATGCCACATCAACAAAAGGAGGTCCTGAAAACTCTACTTTATCCATATCATTAAGGTCGGCTCTACTCTGATGAGGCAGCTCTTTCCCAGTCATGAGTGCCTTCTGACCTGAGGGGCTCATCTTCTGGCACTATAACAGACAATGTTTCAGGACTATTCACAAAGTTGTCCAGTAGTGTATCAGACAGTGTTTAACTGCTATTCATAAGGTTTTCATTGGCCAATTCTTTGAGAAGTGGATGGCCCCTTCCTTCTTCCAAGTCTGTCTCAGGCTGGAAACTCTGCTGAAACCCATCTACCAGGGCAACTTTGCTGGCTTTTGAAATACTGGTGACACCACCTCCAGCCTCACAGCAATACACAAGCCACAGTACAACAAACTGACAGACAAATTCATCTCCCTTAGCTCTTCCAAACCAGCTCTTGCTTCCTTCCTGGGAGCTCTCCCTCTTACCTGTTCTCCCCCTTAGCTGTTCCATGTATTTACAGCTATACAAAAAAACAATAAAACTATCTATAGAATAAATACATGTACTGGAATTAAACATATAAGAATTAACTGTAGCTATTTCTCTTTGTATTTTCCATACCATTGTCACTAAACATGTATTTTTTAAAAAACTATAAAAATATCTGTGCTTTGGTTAATTGTATAGGATCAACTTTTCTGTTTATCTATTACTTTTTTGCTTTTAATATTAATATTCTATGCTCAATCTTTACCAACTTTATAATTGGTTATTAAATGCTGATTAAATGGACCCTGGTGGTGCAATGGTTAAGTGCTCAGCTGCTAACTAAAATGGTTAAGCACTCAGCTGCAACCAAAAGGTGAATGGTTCAAATGCATAAGTGGCTTTTTGGGAAAAAACACCTGGTGATCTGTTCCCATAAAGATTCCAAACCAAACCAAACTCACTGCCATTGAGTCAATTCCAACTCATAACAACCCCACAGGACAGAGTAGAACTGCCACACAGGATTCCCAGTACTGTAAATCTTTACTTACAAAGACTACCCCTTCTTTCTCCTGCAGAGCATCTAGTGGGTTCAAATCGCTGACCTTTTGGTTATCAGACAATTGCATTAAGCACTGTGCCACCACAGTTGCTCTATAAAGATTCCAAATGAAAAACTAAACGCACTGACATCAAGTCCATTCTCACTCATGGTGACCCTCATTGGGTTTCCAAGGCTGTAAATCTTTATAGAATCAGCCTGCCTTATCTTTCTTCCAGAGAGCAGCTGGTGAGTTTGAACCACTGACATTTTGCTTAGCAGTCAAATGTCTTAACCACTCCACCACCAGTGCTCCTTTCCGTTAAGATTACAGCCTAGGAAATTCCATGACTTTGATAATTAGTTACTGCCATTATATTTGGGATTTAGCAACTTCAGACTGTTAAGTCTCAAAATTGATCCCTTAGTGTATATTGAAAATTATATATGACTTCTACTTGTTAGCAGTGTCATTGAATTAAATTTGTGATAAGCAACCTGGAGAATATATTTAACAATTTTGAGTTTTTCTTTTTTTATAAGCACTTCCTTACCTTTTATATTCTGGGCATGTATATTTCATTATTAGATGCACAATTTGTACTAAAATCATTTCTCTTTTCCAGAAACCTTTGATCATCAGTTACTTGAACTACCCCATAAATAGAATAAAAATGGAAAGGCTTTTGAGCCATAAGTAAAAATACTATTTTTTTAAAAAAAAGCATTTTGCTCTGGAATAGAGAAACTCTTCACTAAATTAGATGACTAAAATGTGTGTTAAACTATTACCTTAACAAGCTGGTTTGTAGTTTCCAATGATTTGTCGAACAATCCAAGGTTACAGATGAGCAGCAGAATAGATCCAGCTGACACAGTGAGAAAAGAGAAGTGGGATGAACTGGCTGCTCAGTAGTAGACAAAAGAATTCCTCACATTTTAGTTTAAATAAAGGCATTTATTATGGAATATAGGGAGTTTATAAAAATCATTAGAAAAGCTCTGTGTTGTTGTTGTTATGTGCCGTTGAGTCGGATCCGACTCATAGCGACCCCTTCTTGGGTTTCCAAGGCAGTATCACTACGGAAGTAGATTGCCCCATCTTCCTTCTGAGGAGTGGCTGGTGGGTTTGAACCACCAGCCTTCTGGTTAGCAGTCAAGTGCTTTAAGCACTACACTACCAGAGCTTCCAGAAAAGCTCTAGAAGGAGACTATAGACTCATATTCCAGAAAGTACACTTCATTTCTTAGTGGTACTGCAACAGAAATACCATAAGTGGATGGCTTTGAAGAACAGATATTTATTTTCTCACAATTGAAGAGGTAAGAAGTCTGAAGTCCGAACACCAGCTAGAGGGAAAGGCTCTCTATCTGTCAGCTCTGGGAGAAGACCCTTGTCTACTTCAGCTTCTGTTGTCCCTTTGTTCCTTAGCTCCTGGCAATCTTCATGTACTGTCTATCTCACCCACCCACCCAACTCCACCATGAGCTTGTGTCTGTTTCTAACTCAGAAGTGATTAGGTTTAGGACATACCCTACACTAATATGGCCTCATAACATCACATTCACAGGTATAAGGGTTAGGATTCCAACACATGTTTTTTTGTGTGTGTGTGTGGGGGGGGGACACAATTCAATGTATAATAGACACCCAGGGCCACATCCCACAACAAGCCTACCTAAGGGATGACTGTGCCTGTCACACACAGGAAACTCCTGAATCAGGAAGCTGCCATCACACAGGTCAGCTCTTGGAATACATAGCCTCTACCACAATCTGCACCAGCAAATGGGTGCTTTTTGCCCTGTGCTGCTTTCCTCACACAATTCAGTTCTAAATCAAAGTGCCATGTGAGGACATGAGAATCTAAATCACAAGGCCATCATGGCACTTAGTAGGCATTTCTTCATCCAAACTCTTATTTAAATTAAGAATAAAGGGCTGAAAGATGGTCTTTGGTAAAGAAGATCGTGGCTTCAGGTTTATCTTGCTGTTTCTAAGTCTCCTTTCTCCCTAGAAATGTGAAATACTCTTTTGGGTTCCTTGAATCCTCATTCAAACATACTGTCTCTCTATTAAGAATTATTTCTCTGCCTACCACAATAGTGCCCTTTTCCTCAGCAATCATCTCATTGACTAAATATCCTTTACTCACTACCTTGTCTCTATATTTTTGTAAATGATAGAAGAACCCAAGTATCTCAGTCTAAACTGCTGGGTTTGTTCCTAAAACAGTGACAGCTTCATGCAGAGTGGTGTATGGTTGTTTGAATCATGATTAATGCATCTCAGGTGCAGCCATTACAAGGTTAGTATGATGATTTGTATTTATGAGCCTCAGCCAGGTATCCTTATAAACATTTGGGAAGAGATCTGTACTTTGTGGTGACCTCTGATTATTGTTGTGTAAGTCTAGAGGAAATGACCTGATGGTACAACAGTTAAGTTCTTGGCTGCTCACCAAAAATTTGGTGGTTTGAACCCATCCAGAGGCACTGAGAAGCAATGACTGACAATTTGTTTCGGAAAGGTTTTATCCTTGAAAACCCTAAGTAACTGTTCTACTCTTCAAAGGGTCACCATGAGACAGAATCAATTTGATGGCAACTGGTTTGGTTTTGGGTTTGTGCTGACTTCATCATTTCAGGATGGAGTGGAGCGTGGAGTTAGTATTTTTCCAGTAGTATCAAAGACACTTCAAATACATGATGCAGAGTTCCGGCAAGATGGCGGACTAGGCAGAAGGATTGCACAGACCCTCTTCAACAAAGAAAAGGGAAACCAATTAACACAGACACAGAAGATAATC
>NW_006921595.1:15622225-15624126 GCF_000298275.1 Orycteropus afer afer | reverse complement strand
GGGGGGGGGAAATACATGATGCATAGATGTTTCATTAAGTTGAAAATGAAATAGTTCTATACAATGTCAACTTTAAAATCTATAAATTGAAAAACTCTAAAACAGGAACAATGTTAGAATTCTGTGGTTTAAGATGGCTATGGATTGGCATGTTGGAAAAATAATACTCAAATAATGCAGAATTTTCTTTATTACAGAAATGTTTACTCTCAGTTGTTAATAGCAACTCTCAGTTGTTATATTGTTATAGAGTTGCTATACTCTCTAGTTGTTATATGCACTCTTGGCCAGTTCCTTTGCAGTCCTATCAGTCTTTGTAAGGCCGTTAGCTAAGGTTCAGCCAATTTCTATATAAATAGAAAATTAAAATATACAAGAAATCAAGAGATTCAAAAATAAATGAATAACATATTTTATGCTCTTGTGATGGTCAAAAAGAGCCCAACTCTTTTGGGGAAAGGTCCTTCCTGGGAAGAAGATAATCATTTTATACCTTGTAACAACCAAATTATCTAAAAAACTAATTCTCTTTAGTGGGTATAATGGAGAACTCAGCAAATAGTGTACTTATCTATAAATGTCGCATAGAAATTATTGTGACAAAAAGAGTTTTATAAGGCCTATAAATAGACTCCAATGCACATGTGAAGGCCAATGTTAATACTGAGATGTCTCTGAATAGCTCAGAAAATGCTCCATCCTACAAATCCTCTTCTGCAATGCCATGATTTTGTTTATTTTTAATAAAATGCAAAATGTGATCTCTTTTTCCATGCAAAGAATGAATTTAGAGTACGCGGGTAGACATATTTTTAAAAATTGAGCAACTCAATTGGATTTCTGGTAATGGTGGTTGTAGAAACCATACCACACATAACAATTTTTAAAAGCGGATTAAAATAATTTAAAACACTGGATAGAATTCAAAAGCAGACAGATGCTATTGGAGAGTTTATTCTTGAAAGACTACACTTGGTAATAATTCTTAGTTTGTGGGTTTCTAGATTATGAGCACTTGCCAATCCCCATAACTATGGTTGTAAAAAACAACAGTAAAAGAAATTATAATCTTACCAGCTCAAGGCTACTTTAAGCTAGAAAAATAATTGGAATTTTAAAGGAAAAATTTTATCAGCAAGAGATCTACAAAAGGATGAAGACCCAAATTCTGAGCATAAACCCTGTCAAAATGCCTGGCTAACACCTAAGATATCCATGCCTGGCAATATCCCAGGTGGGACAGGGTAGAACTGTCCTTTAGAGTTTCCAAGGCTCTAATCTTTACAGAAGCAGACTGCCACATCTTTCTTCTGCAGAGCATCTTCTGTTTTCATACTACAGACCTTTTAACTAGCAGCTGAACACTTAACCATTTATTGTGTCACCAGCACTCATTAAATGGAAGAAAAGAATAAAGTTAAAAGAAGAAATTGATGAAACAGGAAGGAAATGAACAATTGAGAAAAGTAGAATGATCAAAACCTTGTTCCTTAAAAAGATTAATGTTGTTGTTGTTATGTGCTGTCAAGTCAGACCCGACTCATAGCAACCCCTCCTTGGGTTTCCGAGGCAGCATCACTACAGAAGTAGATTGCCCAACCTTCCTTCCAAGGAGTGGCTGATGAGTTTAAACTGCCAGCCTTCTGGTTAGCAGTCAAGTGCCTTAGGGACTACACTACTAGAGCTCCTGAAAAGATCAATACAATTGATAATTTCTAGTTAGACTTCAAGAAAAAGAGGGGACACAAATTACCAGTGACTGCCATATTAACAATGAAAGAACATACAAAACAGCAAAGACTTAAACAGACACTTTATCAAAGAAGACACGTTATTGCTGTTGTTGTTGTTAAGTGCCCTCGAGTCATTTCCGACTCATAGCGACCCCATGCACAGCAGAA
>NW_006921595.1:15554972-15594798 GCF_000298275.1 Orycteropus afer afer | reverse complement strand
TTTCTGCTGAGAAATCAGAGCTTATTCTTACTGGCTGTCCTTTGTAGGTAACTTTTTGTTTTTCCCGTGCTGTTTTCAGGTTTCTGTCGTTGTCTTTGGTTTTGATGAGTTTGATGATGTGTCTTGGTGATTTTCTTTTGGGGTCTATCCAGTTTGTGGTTTGTTGGACTTCCTGGATGGATCTATTCTCATCTTTCATCATTTCAGGATAGTTCTCCTCTGGTAAATCTTGGACAATTTTCTCAGTGGTTTTATTTTTGTCTTCCTGTTCTGGAATTCCAATGACACATAAATTATTCTTTTTGATGGTATTCCACATGAACCTTAGGCTTTCTTCGTTTTGTTTTGATTTTTTTCTGGTTGATCCTTTTCCAAAGAAGTATTCAGGTATTTGTCTTCCATCTCATTAATTCTGTCTTCCATCGCATCAATTCTTCTCCCTTGCCCTTCCAATGTGTTAGCTATGTCTGACAATTTAGTATTAATCTTCTGGATTTCTATCTGTAGATTTAGAATAATTTCTAATTTTTCATTTAATTTGTCATTTTGTTCTTGTATTTTCTTCCAAAATTCTTGTAAGGTTTTTTCTGTGTTTTCTTTACTTTGTCTCTCAATCCTTTGAAGATACCTAACGATAATTCTTTTGAATTCCTTATCAGAGAGTTCCAATGCTGCTTCTTCCTCATGTATGTGTTCTGGGTCTGTATCTTGCTCCCTTGTTTCTACCACTTTATCTTGCTTCATTGTGTGGACTGTGATGGTCTGTTGTCTCTGAAGCATCGTGTTGTTGTTGTATTTAGATCTCTGTTAACTGTTTGTGAAGAGCAGCCAAGGGTGATTCAGGCTCTTCTTGGTGGTTTTTTATCATTGGCCCATTGGTAGAGAAGGAGGTAGTGGCTGTTGCTCAATAAGTGAAGTTGCAGGAGGTGTGGTTGTAGTTGTGTCTTATGGAGACTGTTGTTGTCTCCCACTCAGTTACACACAAATTACAATTGAATAACCATCAAAAAACTATAAGCCCATGGATGAAAAAAACACCAAGTAATCACACAGGAATAGTAACCAGAAAAAGAAAAAAAAAGGAAAAAAAGAAAAAACAATAAAACCTGCAATATCTGGGGATAGGGCACTAAGAAAAAAAAAAAGCAGGGAAGGAGAATAATAAATGAAGAAAAAAATGGGAAAAATGCAAAAAAGAAAAAATATGGAACAGGGTTAATCTCTAGAAAAAACAGGAAAAAAAAAAATTTCAATTTGGAAAAAAATTTTTTTTTTTTTCAATCAGGCACAGGGAAAAGAAAAAATGCTGAAAACTAGAACCTGGTAGGGGAAGATTAAGAATAATAATAAAAAGGACAATAGTATTAATAATATTAGTTGTTTTAAAACAGACAAATACAAGCAAACTAATCACCAGAAAAAAGAAAGCAAAAAAGAACAAAATTAAAATTAAAATTAAAAAAAGAGAAAAGAGGAAAAAAATCAGTGGAGGACAGGGCAGGGCACCCAGGCTCTGTCTGAGCACAAGACTGTGATGGAGTTCCTGTGGGCACAGAAGGTAGGTGGGCATGGGGGATGGCCACACCTCTGTTCACCAAGCATGTGTAGGGTGTAGTAACAAGAAGAATGTCGTACCTTTTCAGTCTTGCAGGCCCCAAGTGTCCTTGGGGCTGCTGGAAAGCGGAACGTGTTCTTAACCCCAGAAATCTGCAAGAGTGTTTCTCTTTAAATATCCAAAATAGTCAAGCTGTTTTTTAAACCTTCAAAATGGCGGCACCCTCTGGACCAGCAAAAGTCCACAGTTCAGCCCACCTTTCTCTTCACCTTCTCCGTTTGTTCCCCAGCCACTGTGCACAGTCCTCCGTGCAGACCCTGGCTAGCAGGGTGATTTTTAGTTTAATTCTTAGGTCCTAGTACCACTCAGGAATCTCCAAGCTGTTTGTGCCCTCAGGATTTCTCTGGATCGCTGCCAGACCGCAGATCCATATGTCTCCTTTTTTGCTATTTCACACAAATTCTTCTGCTAGTTGGGGTTTAGTTCACTTCTATATCCTTCCCTTCAAGCCTCAGGGGGTCCAAGATTATCTTCTGTGTCTGTGTTAATTGGTTTCCCTTTTCTTTGTTGAAGATGGTCTGTGCAGTCTTTCTGCTTAGTCTGCCATCTTGCCGGACCCTCCCCCATATTCAATGTTTTCACCAATATCATTATTCAAATGCATCAATTCTTCTTTGTTCTTCCTTATTCATTGTTCAGCTTTGCCATGCATATGAAGCAACTAAAAATACCAGGCTTGGGTCAGGCACACCTTAATTCTCAAAGTGACATCTTTGCTTTTTAATACTTTAAAGAAGTTTTCTGCAGCAGATTTGCCTAATGTAATAATCATTTGATCTCTTGACTGCTGATATCATGGTCCTTGATTGAGGATCCAAGTAAAGAAGACAGAAGACATTCAAATGGAAAATAAACACATGAAAAAATACTAAATATCATTAGTTGTTAGGGGGATGCATATTAAAACCACAGTGTAATAAGTCTACACTTATATTAGCATGGCTAAAATGTTTAATTGCATTCATTTATGTTCTTTATTATTTTATTATTTCTGAATTTTGGGGTTCAATTTGCTTTTCTGTTTAAAACTTCTTGAGATGGCTGCTTGGATCATTGAATTTCAGTCCTTCCTCCTTTCTAATATATAAACTAGAAAAAGAATATTAAGGACAATCAAAATTTTGAAGTATTATTATTACTACATCAATTATCACAGAACCAGAAATGAACCTGATCAATAAAAGTGAGGTTTCTTAATTCTAATCCTAGTGTTCCTTTTTCTATTTCAAAAGAAACTTGGTAAGAAAGACCCCAAATTGCTTTTGTGCCTATGTGATGATGATGATGATGATGATAATAATGATAATGATCATCATCGTTGTTGTTGTTGTTATATGCCATGTGCCGTCAAGTCGGACCCGACTCATAGTGACCCCTCCTTGGGTTTCTGAGGCAGTATCACTACAGAAGTGGATTGCCTCATCTTCCTTCTGAGGAGTGGCTGATGGGCTTGAACTGCCAGTCTTCTGGTTAGCAGTCAAGTGCCTTAGGCATCGTAACTAATATTTATTGACCATCTTCTATGCACTTGGCACAGAGCTAAGTGCTTTATATGCATTATTTCATTTAACTCTTCACAATAACTATGCAATAATATCTATCCAATAATAATATATAATAGGTACTATTAGTATCCCCATTTGTTCAATAATTAAACTGAGACTTAGCGAAATTAAGTAATCTGCCTAATGTTATACAGTTATTAATGATATGACTGGTATTCAAACCTAGTTCAAACTTTAGTTACTATCTTTTTCTGCCTTTTTATTAAAAAATAAAAAAGTTATGATTTAGACATGGGTTAAATTATTTTGGTGTTTGTTAGTTCTAATCTTTCAAGAAGCAGATGCCAAGATGAGATCAGAAACCCAAGAAATATTTTGGGGAAAATGAGGTGGAAGCCTGTATGGGAAAGTCATCAAAGCATAAAGCAGACCCTTTGAAAAAGAAATGGAAGGAAGGTTGGTCAGGAAATGTCTTAAACTATAGAACAATTCCAAAAAAAAAATAGAAAAATCTGAAATTTTTCTGAGTCACCTTGCAGAAGAATTCCACATGTCCCAGGAAGGGGCCAGCTTCAGTATCCCTGCATCCTTCAGTCATTGGCTGAAAGCAGCCCATGGGAGGGGTGGCCTCAGTGCAAACAAGATAGTGGATTTCAGAGCACACCACAGGCTCCTTATCAATTTGCTGTCTTGCACTGGAGATCTGAAAGGCGCATCTCATAGCTACCACAGTGTCTCTGATGTTACTTGATATAGTGTGAAAATAGACTGATGTGCTTACTAATTATTCGATATTAGAGGTTTTTTTCCCCTCATTCAACAAACATTTATTAAATACCTACATGTGCTACACACTGTGCTGAGCTCTGGGGATACAAAGATAAATGAGCCACAGTTCTTACCTCAAAGACCTTAGAAAATGAGAAAAGCAATTATACAAACAAATGATTACCATGTAATGTGTGAAGCCTTTAATTGAAACATGCCTCAAGTATTATGAGACTACAGAGGAGGGAGGAACTTTCTGAGGGTGCCAAAGGAAGCAGACAAGTTGGCATTAAGATGTACAGCTCATTGGACAGAGAAGTAGAGAAAAGGAGCTTCCAGACCCCAAGACAATATGCAAACTTGGAGGTGTCCAGTATGGGCACCCAGGGACTGCTGACTTTTCAGCAATCTGCTTCTATAAGGATTTCCCTAAGGGGCAGTTCTACTGTGTTACATTGGGATGTTAGGAGTCAAAAATAGACCCAACAGGACCTAACAAAACAATAACTGAGCACCAAACATGTGGGGAATGGCTGAGGTCAACTTTATGAGATCTGAATTTCATGCTTTAGTTTGCAGGTTTCTGTGGTTTAATCAAAAAATTGACTTGATAAATTGTGTGTGTTTTAGAAAGACCACTCAGGTTACAGAGGAAGAATAATTAGAAGACTGACTAATGCCTTGGTCTAAGTGACAATTGGTGAGATTCTAGCCTGAGGCAAGAGCAGGGGAGATGGAAGTAGATTTCAGATTTAGCCTAGCGATAGAATCATAGCCCTTATTGAGAGGTACCAATGAAGTTTCAGATAAACAAGTATGTTGTGGCATGAATTGTGTCCCCCAAAATATATGTGGAAATTCTAACTTCTATACCTACATGAATGACCCTGTTTAGAAATAGGGAGTTTTATTTTTTTGTTAATGAAGCCATGCCAGTGTAGGGTGGATCCTAAACCCAATCACATATGAGTATTGAAAAGACCAGAATAAACACAGGGACTGTGTGGTGGGATAGGTTGATTTTATAAGGCCTTTGTAGTTGTGGTCTTATAACTTCCACCAAAAGATTAGGTGGAACTATGTGGCCCACCGAAAAGGTTGGACAGCTTGCCACTAATGCAAATAAGAAACATTTCATCCTTGTGGGGATGTTGTTGTTGTTGTTGTTGTTATGTGCTGTCGAGTCAGATCCGACTCATAGCAACTCCTCCTTGGGTTTCCAAGATGGTCACTATGGAAGTACATTGCCCAACCTTCCTTCCGAGGAGTGGCTGGTGGGTTTGAACTTCCAGGCAGTAAGTTATAGAAATAGGTAAATAGATGATGGTAAATTGATTGATTGATTTTGAGGAACTGGCGCCCATGATTGTGGAAGCTGCATAGGTCAAGTGGTAGGTTGGAAATCCCAGCACTCCTTTGGTGGGAAGGGGGCATGTAGAGAAAAGTCTGGCATAGTGTCTATTTATAGTCTGGAGGCCGAATACTCCCCAGGGAAGGCTTCCTTTTTGTTCTTAAGACCTTCACACATTAGGAGTAGGATGAGCCCTACTCACACTAAGGAGGATAATCTGCATTAGTTCAGGCCAACTGATTTAAATGCTAATCATATGTAAATACTTTATAGCAACATCTAGTCTAGTGTCTAACCAAATAACACCACCATAGCCTACACGAGGTGACACATAAAATTACCACTGCACAGCTCTGTGGGCCTGTCATAGGATGGTTGCTAGGTAGTCTGTAACCACTAATTCACTCTTTGGCTTCCTGGCACTGGCTTCTAGTGGAGCTTACTGGAGTGGAGGCTGAACGGTCTTTAAGTGTGTCGACTCTATTCAGGTGATCCTTTCAAACTTTACCTCCTTCCCAAGACTCACTCTTCTCTCCTCCTGATGGCCTGCCATCTGACAAATTTATGCTATCTTCTTATAGCAAGGAGCAGAAGCAGAAAATAAGCACTTCACTAGTCGTGTACTTTCAAGCCTTTCTCCTCCTCCCCCTTCACACCTGAGCTATGCCTCTGAAATATAATAATCAATAGTTTGGTGACTTTTTTTCCTCTGGTTTCCCTGTGACAGTACACCATGAAGCAATAGGTGCCTCAAGTATAGTTCTCCATAGCAATGGTCACTCACTGTGCAAGAAGAAATGCCAGAAAAAGCCACATCAGTTCATATACCAAAATGTTAATCCCAACAAAATAAGAAGAGAATAAAGCCAAGGACAGGACCCTGGGAAACATGACTATGTAAACATGGTGAAGAGGGAGAGAGAATGGGCTCACAGGAAGGTCACATTTTTAGGAACAAGGAACATCATCAGTCCCAAAGAGGAATAAAGACATTGGCTTTGGCTCTCAGGTCCTTAGTAACCTTTGTCTCTGGGAAAGCATGAGTTTCAATCATAGCTTACCCCTTTACTTCCTCCTTTATAAGGATCAATGGTGGTGAGTGGATAAGGTATTTGGCTGCTAACAAGAAGGTCAGTGGTTCCAACCCACCAGCTGGTCCATGGGAAGATGATGAGGCAATCTACTTCCATAAAGATTTATATCTTGGAAAACCAATTGAGGGGGTGGTTTGCTGCGAATCAGAATGGAATCAATGGTAGTGGGTTTGGTTTGGGTTTTGGTTACTTAATGTATGAGTAAGTTACTCGATCTCTCATCCACTGATTCCTCCTCTTTAAAATGAGACTTAAAATAACTTTCTCTAGGACAATGTTCTCAAAGTGCATCCAAGAGCATAAGAGCAACAACACCTAGAAACTTGTTAGAAATGCAAATTATTGGGCCCTACCTGGGACCAGTCCCTGGAGAAGGACATCATGCTACCTACATAAAGTAGAGAGTCAGTGAAAAAGAGGAGGAACTTCAATGAGATAGATCAACACAATAGCTGCAACAATGGGCTCAAACAGCAATGATTGTGAGGATGGTGCAGGACTGACCAGTATTCGCCCCATTGTACATAGTGTGATGAATCAACACTGACTTGATGTCACCTAATAGCAACAACCACCTCTGGTGGCACAATGGTTAAGTGCTCAACTGCTAACCATGAGGTCTTTGGTTAGAAACCACCAGCTACTCTGTGGGGGAAAAAAAAATGGCAATCTTCTCCCTTAAAGATTACAGCCTAGGAAACCCAAAAGAGCAGTTCTATTCTGTCCTATAGGATCACTATGAGTAGGAATCACTCGACAGTGCACACAACACCCAGATGTACTGAATCAGCAACTTTGCTAGTGAGGCCAGCGATCTGTGATCTACCAAGCCTTCCAGACATCACTGACACATAGTAGTTTGAGAATTACAGCTCTATAGGATTGGTGCAAGGAGACAGACTTAGAATGTACAGAACCAAGCATAGAACTGCTGTCCCATGGTAGATCTTCAGTAGACTCTGCCTGTCACCTTTATCTCTTCATGCCTACCCTCACTCTGGGCTCCCTCAAGTCCCTGCCTGCTAATCCTTTCCCCGGTTTCTTAGCAATTGCCCTCCTTCTCTTCCCCATTCCATCACAAAGGAACAGCCCAACATACTTAACTCTTCTAGGCCAATTACTGATAATGTGGTACACATGGTGATGAAAGAACCAATTAGCCCAAATGCATTTTTATTTTACTGAACAAAAAGAGCTAGCTGGCTATTTAAAGTCATGTAGGAACCCCCACACACAAAACCCAATTATTTGGCTGAATTTTTCACTTTCCAATTGCTTATGTTGCTGCTGTGTAGACAAAACCTAAACTAATTACTCTGTAGGTTTCTGGCTCTAACAGTATCAACAGAATGTGGAAGTCATATGCTCAAGATTCAGCCAAATGGGGTTCCCAGGAGGAGGAAACAGAGGATGGTTTTCCCTAAATTTGGGTCCCTATTTATTTCTGGTAAAAGCTCATAATGAAAATTGCTATGTGTTCTTTCTGACAAACACATGGAAATGAACAGCACTTCAATACTTGGCATAATGCAGTTTCACTCTGTAGCTCTTGCTTGTATAGCATTTTTATCATTTACCAGAACTTTGTTTTTCTAATCACTAGATTGATAGAAGTAAATCTGGAGTATCAGAAAGAAAGAAAAAGCTTGAAAACAAATAGTCAAGCACTGTGTTTTTATCAATCGCATGCTTACTTGATAATCAGGGTATTTCTACTCTGTTTAAAACCAATTATTGTGATTTAGCTGTACAAAAGAAAACTCTCCTTTTAAGCTGTTTGTAGTAGTAGAAATAACTTTTAAAATGTCACAATTTAAACAGATTTTATTAGGCAGATTATGTAGAATTAACTATCAATTCTACTTGGCAATTGTCAAGGAGCCTCTGAAAATATTGTCAGGAGAGTTAGTACTCTGATAGATGGAGTCATTTTAACCCTGTTAACATTGCTTGGGTTTAAAATGTCTTTAACGCTGAAGGACTTATCAATCTTCATCTCATATCTCTTAGGTCTATTTTCCAACACCCCACAGCTGTGCTCACTTCCCTTCCTGAAGGGTCAGCCCTACTGCATTTCCTCAGTCATTCGTGATACAAGACAAAGAGGATTTAAACAGCCTCAGCATCCCAGCACAGAATACCGGGCTCCTGTGGCTCTATGGAATCCTCCTATCTTTGGGGAAGGGAGCTCTGGTAGCGTAGTGCCTAAGGCATTTAACTGCTAACCACTTGACTGCTAACCAGAAGGCTGGTGGTTCAAACCCACCAGCCACTCCTTGGAAGGAAGGTTGGGCAATCTACTTCTGTAGTGATACTGCCTCAGAAACCTAAGGAGGGGTCGCTGTGAGTCGGGTCAACTTGACTGCACATAACACCATCTTTGGGGAAAGGAGATCTGGCGGCTCTGGAGGTTCATAGGGCTGCTAACCAAAATGTCAGCAGTTTGAACCTACCAGCCGCTCCATGAAAGAAAGCTGAGGCAGTCTGCTTCTTTAAAGATTTACAACCTTAGAAACCTTATGGGGCAATTCTACTCAGTCCTATAGGGTCACTGTGAACCAGAATTGACTCACTGGCAGTGGGCTTGGGTTTGGTTTGTCTTTGGGGAAGGTGCTCTGGTGGTGCAGTGGCTAAAGCACTCAGCTGGGAACCAACAAGTGCAAATGGTTCCAGCCCACCAGCCACTCTATAGGAGAAAGAGGTAGCAGTCTGCTTCCATCAAGATTTACAGCCTTGGAAACCCTATGGAACACTTCTACTCTGTTCTGCAGGGCTGCTATGAGTCAGAATCCATTCAACAGCAGTGAGCTTTTGGGTGTGGGGGTTGTTGGTGAAACAGGCAATGGCTTTTTTCCTACATTTAGGTTCATATTGAGTTCCAGTAAAAGATCAAAATGAAAATGGCTATGTGCCCTTGCTGACAAACAGTGTCTCAGAACTCAGATCTGGGCTCCTGAGAGATCTGCTATTTCTCCTCTTTTTCCTCATTATTATCATTATGGTTTTTACATTTTTAAAATGTTTGTAATGTTTTGGCACAGTTGAATACTGGAAAATTCCCACAATAAGACTATAAATGAGGGTCCAAAAATTCCAATCATGTAAAATGCTAGTTTATTTACAGAGAGGTTAATGAAATGATCTGCAGCACCTTGCGTTGTAGCCAGGCAGCTGGGAGTTCCAGGGACCAGGAGCCAGTTGCCAATTGCATTATACGTGAAATTTGCATTACTATGGGCCTTAGTTGTATTTTTACATACATTATGTAATTTAATTTTCACAAGAATCCTATAAGAAAGTTAAGATTATTGTTCCCATTTGACAGATGAGAGCTAAGTAACTTGTCCAAGGACACAGATCAGTCATTCTTATTTCTAGCCCAAATGTACCTCATACAAGAGCCCCAGATTTTATCCACCATGTTACAATTTCTTGTCCTTGTCAATCACTCTCTAAAGACTGAGAGCCTTATCTGAGCCCCAGCCTGGTGCAAACTGAGGACAGACTTTTCTGATATGATCAGCTTCACAGCTGACTTCAGAACAGTGCCTCCCTAATCTACCCCACGCCAAGCTCTGTCTGCCTGGTTTAGACCACAGGACCTCTTGCAGGAACCACCCACCTTGCATGCTGAATGCCCCTTGAATCACACTGGGTCACGCTGGCATTTAGCATGTGACTTTAGCCAAGTAACTGGGCCTCTCTGACCTCAGCTTTCTCTTCTGCAAAATGAATATAATAATAATAGTCATGCACTTTACACATGCATAGATACACATGCATAGATAACACATATGTAAAGTCTCTGCTCTAAGACCTGGTACATGGGTAATCAGTAAATGCTCACCTGACCTCAACCAATCAGTCATTCTCAGGATGAGTGCCATATCATTTCTCACTGGGATTATAGGCTATAAAGCAAAATGTATACCTGGAATTCTGTAGCTTATCTTTCTCACTAGAGGAAAGAAATTTCCAAAGAATAAAGGCAATATAGAAGAAAGCAGAGGTGGAAAGAGGAAGGCGATTGAAGGGGTTGGTTAATGGAGAAAGAGAATCAAAGAAAAAGTCTCAAGAGAAACAAACAGAAGAGAGAAGGAAGAGGTCAAGTTTTCTGATGGCAACATTTGAGCAAGAGGACTTAATCTCTGTTTAAAGTCAGCAACTCTGCTCAACTCTCCAGTTACATGTCCCAAAATTCCTATTGCAGTATTCCTATTTTTTTCCAGCTGGTTGAGGTTGGCATTCTGTAACTTCAGATAATAAACATCTTCATAAACCCCAATCCCCATTGCTGTCAAGTTGATTCTGATTCATAATTACCCTACAGGACAGAGTAGGAACTACCTCATAGGATTCCCAAAGACTGTTATCTTTATGAAAGCAGACTGCCACATCTTTTTTCCACAGCGTAGCTGGTGTAGTTGAACCACCAACCTTTCAGTTAGCAGCTGAGTGCTTAACTACTGCACCATGAGGGCTCCTTCTCTTGATGAGCACAACCCCTTAATGTGTCTATTCAGATAAAGGAAGTAACTCAGCTCTATAGTAATTTTCCTTGCCACGAGAGTTGAACATGTGTTGACCATCTGGTAGATGTGGTTGTGAAAACTAAATTAAAACTCAGTTACAATCTTTCCATCCAGAGCTAGTTCTTCAGGAAATTTCCAAGAAAGTAAAGTCACTTTTGGTACTAGGTTAGTGTTCCCCCAATCCAACCTAGTTCTCAGTGCTCGTGTAAAAGAGAGAGAAAATCGTCTTATATGTTTTATTGATATTAAAGTAATAGTGAACTTACATTTTACACCTTTTGATAAAATACCTGCTCTTCATAAGGGTTAAGAAACTGAAAACCACACTCACTGCCCTCAGTTAAATCTGACTCATAGGAACCCCTCTCTGGGTTTCCAAAGTGTTATCTCTAGAGAAATAGATTGCCCAGTCTTCCATCCAAGTGACTGGTGGGTTTGAGCCACTAGCCTTCTGGTTAGCAGTCTAAGACCTTAGGCACTATGCCACCAGAGCTCCTTATACGGGTTAAGACACATGTTTAATCCAAATAAATGAATTTCTAATGGTGAAATTACAAGGGCTAAATAATTTATATCAAAGGTATTACATGACTACATGAGTAACTATAAAAGTGACATTTTAGATGTTAGAAGCTTGCATACCTTTTTACATTATTTGTAGATGTAGGCATTTGGTCATTCAGGGGATCAATTTTTTTAAAGTAGGATAAGGTATATAATTTCACACACAAAAAAGTAACTTACTATTATTTCTGCTAAGTTCCTTCAAAATCCAGACACATTGATGTCCCAATCCTTCTTGATTTTACTGCCTTCAGGGACTTTAACCAATAGGCTGTTCTTGACACATTGGGTATATAAGAGATCAGAAAATAAATACTTAAATCTTAACTACTCTTAATTAAAATCGAACCATGTCTATTATTTCTGTTCATCCAAGTCACAAGGTATGCCAACAGGACAATTAACAAATGATTTACAAAATTAAATAACCAGAACATCTAGTAAAAATAAGAGAGCTCTGGTAGCATAGTGCCTAAGGCACTTGACTGCTAACCAGAAGGCTGGCGGTTCAAACCCACCAGCCACTCCTTGGAATGATGGTTGGACAATCTACTTCCGTAGTGATACTGCCTCAGAAACCCAAGGAGGGGTTGCTATGAGTCAAGTCTAACTCAAAGGCACATAACAACAACAACAACAGTAAAAATACGAAGGAGGTTAGCTAGTCTGGGTTCTGGTGGCATAGTGTCTAAGGCATTTCATTGCTAACCAGAAGCCTGGCTATTCAAAGCCACCAGCCACTCTTCAGAAGGAAGGTTGGGCAATCTCCTTCTGTAGTGATACCGCCTCAGAAACCCAAGGAGGGGTCGCTATGAGTAGGATCCTACTCGATGTCAGTTAATTTGTTTTTTAGTTTGTTTGGTTGGTTTTTTTTATTCCTAATTTAATTTTTTCTTCAGCCCCTCCATTTTTTCCATTCTGTTTTTTTTTCCTTTCTATTTCATCATCCTTTCTTCCCACCTCCTGCTTCAATTATTTGTTTAGTATTTACTGAGCAGCTATTAGGTCCTAGGCAATGTGCTAAACATTGGGGATAAAAGATGAAAAGGCAGAGTCCCTGCAATATTCATATTTTATTACTATGTGGAAAATTACTACAAATTTAGCAGCTTAAACCACAACTCTGTAAGTCAGAAGTCTAGCATGGCATGGCTGAAACCTCTGCTTAGAATCACACTCAGCCAAAATCAAGGGGTCAGCCAGACTGGAGGAGCGTTGTGGCTCTCAGGAGAAATCCACTGCAAGTTCTTTCAGGTTGTTTCTAGAATTCAGTTCCTTGAAGTTATAGATCTAAAGTCCCTTTTTCTTTGCTGTCTATTATCCAGGGGTCTCTCTCAGCTCCTTAAAGTCACTCACTTTAGAGTTGTGGTTTAAGCTGCTAAATTTGTGGTAATTTGCCACATAGCAATAGAATATGAATATCGCAGGGACTCTGCCTTTTCATCTTTTATCCCCAATGTTTAGCACATTGCCTAGGACCTAATAGCTGCTCAGTAAATACTAAACAAATAATTACTTCTTACATGGCCCTAGCTCTTCAAGCAAGTAACAATGAATTCTCTTCATGCTTCAAATCTCTTCAACTTCCTCATTTGCTGCCAACTGGAGAAGGCTTTCTGCTTTTAAAGGTTCAGGTGATTACATTGCACCCACCTGATAATGCAGGCCAATCTCCTTATCTTAAGGTCAACTGTGCCATATAACAAACTATAATCTCAGGGATGATATCATATTCCCAGATCCTGGGGAGTAGGGGGAGATATCTTTGGGGAGTCATTTTAGAAATTCTGTCCATCACATGCTATCAAGGCACTCGCAGTCTAGTGGGAACAGAGAAAAAATAGTTTCTATAATTTCTATAATTATACAGAAAAGAGTGGGGACATAACTTGCCTTTTTAAATATCAGAGTGTCAGAATGGGCAGGAGATAAGATCGGATGAATGTGGGGAGGAGGAAGGTGTGGACTGTGTGGTAGAGAAGGGTGGTGTCTTACTTTCAGTTCTCTTTTTTTTAATCACTCAAGCCCAGGGTAATTTGTTAATTTTATACTGATTGGTCTTCTTTTCTCACAGAGGCTGCCTGGAAAGTAAGCCTTATTTAGTAGTCTGTTGGTAGTTCTCAGACCTTGAGTATGGGTGGTGGAAGTGTAATTTAAGTACCTGCTGTTTATTAAATGTCACAATGGTAACCCCAAGTTCAACTACTCTGCTGGATGCTGTGCTTCCTTGCTCATACTGATGTCTCACGATAATGCCTGCAAGTTGGTTACTATTATTCCCAGTTTGACCAATAAAGTAAAGAAGTTCTGAGAGTTTAGATAATTTTCCCCATATTGTAAAGCTAGGAAGCTGAAGCACCGTCATATCTCAGGGTCTTGAAATATATTATTCCATCAAACTTGCTTGTCTTCTCTCTCAACACTAGCACCACCACCACCACCCCAATGCATGCATGTGTGTGTACACACATATACACCTTTCTAACATTCTTCATCTAACTCCTACCCATTTAAGTAGAGCTTGCACATTCAGAAGGAGTTCTGGTGAGGTAGTGGTTAAAGCAATTGGCTGTTAACCAAAAAGTCCATGATTCAAAACCACCTGCCACTCCATGGGAGAAAGATGAGGCAGTCTTCTTCCATAAAAATTTACAGTTGTGGAAAATCTAGAGTGGGTCACTATGAGTCAGAATTGACTTGATAGCAGTGGGTTTGGTTTGGTTTTGCAAATCTTCCCTTATAGACTGTGCTCTACAAAAGTCCAGGGATCACTACTCACACAAATTACAATGTTAAAGATACCCTTGGCGTTTTTCAGTTTACAACCTACACAAACATACATGGCAAGCATCGCTTAAGGTCTTGATTTAGGTGCTACTTCCTCCAGGAGGTCTGGTTAGATCCTATTGCAACAGTATTTTCTTTCAAAACACCTATTGCAAACCTCCTTAAATAATTATTTGCATATATCTTATGGGGACTTCTCTGGTAAATTTTAAATTCAATAAAGGGAGAAATCATATCTGTCCTAAGTCTTTTTTGAACAAATGAATGAAAGAAAACTGGGCTTATATGTTTAAAGCAAGGGTTTTTCAACTGTACTTGCTGGTACCTGTGGCTGAAGAACAAATGTGAAACCCAAAAAATAGCTGGCTATCTCTCTACCCCTTAACTCTTGCTTTCAGTTTCTCTATAGCAGGTTAGATGAACAGTACTTTTGCAGTCCTCTACAAGGCCTATAATTGCTAAGTGCCATAGCAAATAAACCTCAAACTTTCAGTAGTTTGAGACTCAGTAATCAGAGTCTAAAGAGCCCTGGTGGTGCAATAGTTAAGTGCTTGGCTACTGACCAAAAGGTTGGTAGGTCAAGCCCACTAGTCACTTCATGGGAGTAAAGGCCTGGCTATCTGCATCCATAAAAATTACAGCCTAGGAAAGAAACCCTATGAGAAGGTTCTATTCTATCATATGGATCATTATGAGTTAGAATTGACTTGACAGGCACACAACAGTCATAGCCTACTCTAAGTGTCCCAGGTGTAATGATGGTTGTTCTCCACATGGTGATTCATTGATATAAACTCTATCTTGTAAATCTACCATCTTCTAGGGCCTTTTCACTGCCTATTTAAAAAGAAAGACTTTAAAAGACACAACCACTTCTTAATTGCCTTGTCTTAAAAGAGACACTACTTTCTGCTCACATTTTATTGGCAAAATTGGTTACATGGTGCCACTAGATATAAGAATAGATACAGCTACTCTGGAGTGATAACTCTATGTTGTGGAAGGGGAGTATAAATTTTGGTGAGTGGTTTACAATTCTCTGCTACACGACCTTCTCAGCCACAGTTGATATGGGCAATCTGCTTAGTACATAAGAGGGATCTCAGGCAATCAGATTCTCACTCTTAGGAAACTTATTTTGGGACCTCAAGGAGAATCCAGCCATTACAGAGGAGCTGAACCTGAAAAAAAAGCCACAAGGTATGAACAACTGTGAGACACACAAATTATAAGGAAGCAGAAACTATGAGTAATTAGAAACACAGGTGAATATGAAATTCAACAGAAAGAGGATGTCAAGCTGACACTTAAAAGTAGCGAGGTCATGCTAGCAACAGACTACCAGAGTGAAACTTTTCAAAATCATTCTGCTAGGATCTCTAAACCAGTCATGGACCAAATGTTAACTCTTCTGAGACTCAACTTGAATATATTCCCTGTTTTGGGGTGCTTTTGACATCCCAGCCACCATCAGCATACATATATGCTTACAATAGTCTTCCCCATGCTATCTGCCTCCTGTTACTTGAGATGATTTGAGTGGTTGATTCATGTAACCCAAAGAGTCACAAAAATAACCATTCTGTACTTGTTCATTATCACCTACATGTTGTTGTTGTTATGTGCTGTTGAGTTGGACCCGACTCATAGTGACCCCTCCTTGGGTTTCTGATGCAATATCTCTACAGAAGTAGATTGCCCAACCTGCCTTCCGAGAAGTGGCTGGTGGGTTTGAACCGTCAGCCTCTGGTTAGCAGTCAAGTGCCTTAGGCACTGTGCCACCAGAGTTCCTATCACCTACATATTAGAAGAAAAAAAAAATATGTCAATTAACTTGTAGAAGATATGCAGCAAGTACAACACACTACTCTGTCTTGTCAGCCCAATCCTTGATTTGTTGCACCATTCTCCTCTGATGGAAGAGCTCCTTGGTCAACTAGGGTTTGTGTTTTATCAGTTAGAGTTCTTAGTCTGCAGATGAATCCTTGCAGATAACAGGATTCATTCTAGCTACTTGCAGCAGAAACTGATTTATTACAGGATATTAGGTAGCAAACAAAACTTGTAGAAAGAAAACAAACTAGGTTCAGGTGCTACAGAGACCGTGCATCAAGGAGAAAAGTTCAATCATGCTGTGAGATTGTTCTAGTGAAAACCATGAACGCTTAGTACCTAGGATGCTGAGAACTAGAGAGGGGAATCTTCATAGTAGTTGTCCCAAAAGAACAGACCTCTCTGCCATCAGACTTGCCAGAAGTTCCAATCCATCCACATGTGGCTGCTGCCTCATGTTGTTCCCTTCTGCTTGCAAGTTTCTTCTTGGCAGAACCTACATAACAAGAAAAACCTACAAGGGGATGTGAGAAATGTAGTTTTTAGCTTCTCAATCTTTACAGTACAGAAGGGTAGGTGGAAGAAGCTTTGAAAGATCATGGAATGGCCAATCTCTAGTATTTGCCATATACCACAACTCCTGGAAACGGACTTACCAGACAAGAACTCTCATCATCTCATCTTGGGAGAAAAATATGGAAATCTGCTTCCAAAGGATAACATAATTGGAAACTCTGTGGGGCAGTTCTACTTTGTACTACAGGGTTTTTATGAATTGGAATCAACTCAATGGCATACAACAGCACACCTCATTAATCAGTTCAAAACCTAAGCATCTCTCTGTTGCCTAAAAAAATAAAATCAAACTTCCACCAGTTGAAACCCACCATATTCTGGGCCCAAGTTAGTTTACCAGTTTACATACATAGATTCTGCATGTACTTTGTGGTCAAGCTGGTCTCTTGCTGGTTCTTCAAAATCCACTGTACAACCCCACCCCTCTATGCTTGTTCATGTTGCTTTCTTTGCTGAAATCATCTCCAACCCTCGAAATTACACATTTCTACAAGATCCACACCCCTGATACCAACTTTTCCTACAAGCTTTCCTTGACCACTCTAGCCAGGGACAAGCTCTTCATCCCTGACCACCTCGGCAGCTCTATTTCAGCACTTAACACATGCTCTCTTACATTGCAGTTTTTCAGTAAACATGCTTTTAGCTCTTGCCTTAACTACTTTCCACTCCCTTGAGGTCAGAGACTGTATATGATGCATCTTTATATCCCCCAAAGTGCTTTGTCCAGTGATTTAATCATGTAAAAAGAAAGTTTCTATTGAGTGTATTCTGACTCACAATGATCCCATTTGTGTCAGAGGAGGGCTGTACTCCACAGGATTTTCAATGGCTGATTTTATTGGAAGTAGGTTTCCAGGACTCTATTCCAAGGTGCTTATGAATGGGCTCAAAACTTCGACTTCCAGGCTGTTAACAGTTTGCACCACCCAGGTTCTCCAATTTAAACATAATAGACACAATACATTTTAGCTGTATGCATGCCCATATGAGTGAATGAATTAGGAGGCATTAAGAGTCAAAAGTTGTGGTACCTATCATTTGAATGGACTTGATCAATTTGACTATACTCATTTGTACTTTAAAAAATGAAATAGCTTATGTCATCAGTTTTATGCAATGACATTTCTCCATTTTGCAAACAGAGCTATCACCTGATCCTAATCTTCAGCATCTCGCCACCCCCTGCATTCAACACTCTCTAAAAGTGATCGCTCTCTAGTTACATGCAACTTACTCAGGATTGTGCACAGTGGCTTGCCATTTGTCAGTGCCAACATGCTTCCCAGCAAAGCCACATCAAATGAATTATGGTTCTCTTCTTACTCTCTGAGCAGCAGTAACCCACAGCCACATCTAGTCAAGAGCATAGAATTGTTAACCACCATTACCAGAGAGTCAGCATTGGCTTGGCAACACCAGAGTTTTTTGGTGGAAGCAGTGTCAGATTACCCAGTAAGCAAGGTAAGCATGGGCTTACTTGTGTTTCCTTACTTTTTTGTAGTGAACAATTTCTCATTTTTCATCACATGAAAGATTCTGCTTCTAGGTGTGGTAGGCATCTGTCTCTCTCCCAACACCGTAACACCTTCCTATAGAATCAAAGCCTCTTTGCAAATTTACAATCCCTGGCAGAGACAGAGTACTGAGAAAGCAAGGTAAACTGTGGTGAAACCCATGTAAAATTATTCACTACAGATTAGTAAGTAAGCACAAGTAAGCCCATGCTTGCTTTACTTAATGGGTAATCTGTCCTTGGGTAGAAGGCTACTCAGTGTCGAATCCATTTTGTGCTCTTCTGTGGAATTGCTCGAAGCAAAGTGACATTATCAGAACCTGTGAGGTATAATAAATTGACTTGCAGAAAAACTCCTTTAGTGTCAGGCAACTGAGTATGTGTGTTCTGAAACTTAAATATATATATAGATATATATGGTTGTAAATCAAGTTGTACTTTAAGTTAAATTCAGGTGTGCTCATGAGTTTGCTCTTTTCCCTACAAAAAAAAAAAAAAGAGAGAGAGGTTGAGTTTTGTTTTCCTCCCCTCAGGAGTATCACCTTAAGATGTCACATAATTCCAAGAGATATCAGAAAGTAATCTTCTCTGCATCCTCACCAGTCTCAAGAGCTAATCCCCAGGGGGAAGTGAAGAATTTTATGATTTACAAGCTGCCTTTTTTAAACACTTCACAAGTGAATTATTGCAATCTGCATGAGACATTCAAAATAATAACTCTCTAAACACCAACCATCATTCAATCACTGAAGAAGATGACAAGGAAATATGACCAGTTTAAAATGGCAGTCCTTTTCTTGAAGCCAAGAAAAGAGATTCATATAATCATTAAATTCCTCCACGAGTCACTATACTGAAAGTCGAAACTTCTGATCAAAGAAGGGATACAGTTCAAATGCAGTGCTTGACATGTACAATTTTCATCCATAGGATTGACAAATTTTAATAGGATTGGATGGTTGAGATTTCTTAGAGTCAGGAGGTATCCTTGAAAAAGGAAGAAAATTCTTTGGTTGTTATTTTAGAGACTTTTTGTCACTGTCTTCATACTTCTATTAATATTCAAGGTGAACTTTGAGGACAAGAAAGAATAGTCCTTAGTGGCATGATAATGATTCTCTATCGTTCTACGCTCTGGTAGCATAGTGGCTAAGACACTTGCCTGCTAACGAGATGGCTGGCAGTTCAAATCCACCAGCCACTCCTCGGAAGGAAGGTTGGGCAATCCTACTTCCATAGTGATACTGCCTCAGAAACCCCAAGGAGGGGAAACCCAAGGAGGGGTCGCTATGAGTCAGGGCCAACTCAAAGGCACATAACAACAACAACAATTGTTCTACGCAGGAGCCCTGGTGGTACAGTGGTTAAAGTGCTTGGCTGCCACCTGAAATATCAGCGGATGAACCCGCCAACTGCATCATGAGAGAAAGATGTGGCAGTCTGCTTCCATAAAGATTTACAGCCTTGTCGATCCAATGAGGCAGTTCTACTCTGCCCTACCGGATTGCTATGAGTTGGAATCAACTTGACAGCATTGATTGAATTATTGTTCTATGCTAGATAGAGGGAGCTTAATCTAATCCTATTTGTCTGGTAGAAATAGCCCAAGCATTCCTGTAATTAAAAATAAGAAAATCCAGCCTGCCAATATAGGAAGGAAAAGGGAAAAATATATATATAAATACAGTAAAATATATTCATGATGCGTTGTCTTAGAAATACCATCTAGAATGCAATGAGAAAAGAAATGTGAAGAATAAGAAGTATTTTCTCTACTATGAAAATACTACTATATAAATACTTTATGAAATCTGTTCTCTATTAGAAAAGCAGAAAGTAACACATTCAAACCACAACAGAATAATTAGTTTATAGTAATGGAAAATTGCACTACTTAATGAGTGCCATATATGTATCCTACATACTTTTTAGGAGCTCTGGTAGCATAGTGGCTAAAGCACTTGACTGCTAACCAGAAGGCTGGCGGTTCAAACCCACCAGCCACTCCTCGGAAGGAAGGTTGGGCAATCCTACTTCCGTAGTGATACTGCCTCGGAAACCTAAGGAGGGGTCGCTATGAGTCGGGGTTGACTCGACGGCACATAACAACAACAACAAGATACTTTTTACAAATTATCACAAATATGCACCGCCCACAAAAAAACTGAGTATTACTATTATCTCTTTAGGAGCTCTGGAGTGAAATGGTGAAGCCACCAGCTGCTAAAACCTGGTAATCTGTCACCATAAAGATTACAGGCTAGGAAACCTTGAGTAGTTTTACTCTGTCCTAAAGGTTTGCTGAGGAGCTCTGGTAGTGTAGTGCCTAAGGCACTTGACTGCCAACCAGAAGGCTGGCGGTTCAAACCCACCAGCCACTCCTCGGAAGGAAGATGGGGCAATCTACTTCCATAGTAATACTGCCTCGGAAACCCAAGGAGGGGGCCCTGTGAGTCGGGTCCGGCCCGAGGGCACATAATAAGAAAAGGTTTGCTGGGAGCTCTGAGGCCGAATCAGCTTGATGGCAGAAAACAACATCAACGTTTTCATTTTACAGAAGAGGAAAGTATTGCTCAGAGATCAGAAATGTGTCCAGACATCATAGCTAGTAATTTGTGGTGCTGGCTTTGAACTTACATGTATGGTATTAAAAGCTGTGCTCTCTCCATCATATTAAACTAATTCCCAAAGAACTAACCCAGCATCATATACACAGTTTAAGGTGTACCTTAGTTATATTGCAGAGAGTAGAAGGGAACTTCTAGACATGGTCTTCAGCTTTATATGGGGTTCAGAGTTTAATAATGACCCAGATATGAGCAAGCTGAAAGACCATATTTTGACAACTGACTTATACACAGATTAAATTAATAAATAGGCAAATGTCCCCAAACCCCCTTGTGGTGGTTAAGTTTGTATGTCAACTTGGCTAGGCCTGGTTGGGTGGCTGGGCAGCTGGATGTAGTATTCCCCCATGATGAGACTGGTAATCAACCCCCTGGTGGAATCTACTGTGAACAGCTGAGTAAATGCCTTAGGGTATGTGGTCTGCTTCCGGTATATAAGAAGCAGCTTTGGAAATGGTCTCTAGCTTACTGCACTCTTGAACCCTGCATGTGGTCAAGTCGTTCAGCAGCCTGTCATACTCTGCTGACCTTGGGACTTTCAGTGGACTTGAATTAATGGCCTGCCATGTGATTTGGTAACATCGGGATTGTGCCTTTTTATTTGTCAACCTTGGGGTTGTCAGTCTCAGCAGCCAGCAGCTGTCTGAGTGAAGAAAAGCCTCTGGCTTCAGTGGGCTGGGAGTAGGAGGTAGAGCTGAAGCCCAAAATGTTAAGGGGCTTTTACACAGCCCCTAGAGCCCTTTGAACTTGGCCTTAAAGCCTCCAAATTGTAAGAATAAACTCCTGTTTGTTAAGCCCATTCCATTTGTGGTATATTCTTCTCAGAGCAGCACTAGGTAACCAGAACACCCCTACGTTACATGACTTCATGAAATTATAAGCATTCTCTTTTCACAGCTGTCCTTTATTTCTCTTCATTAGCTTTTATTTTAGAGTTCTCAACATTTCACAGACTCTTTCATTATTAGAGAAGCCCTGGTGGCACAGTGGTTAAAGTGATTGGCTGCTGATAAAAAAGTCAGCTGTTCTAACCCACCAGCTGTCCACAGGAAAAAGATAAGACAGTCTGTTTCTGTAAAGATTGCAGCCTTAGATACCCTGTGAGGCAATTCTACCCTATTCCATAGGGTCACTATGAGTTGGAATCAACTTGACAGCAATGGTTTTAGGTTCTCATTATTTGTGTCTAACTATCTAAGGGCATAAACTATGTGCACTCAAATAACTTTCAAAGGTACAATCTCATTTTCCTGCTCTTCTTATTGCAGCTCCACACACCTCTCACTGTTTACAGAATGCTGCTTTTCATCCTTCTCTTGTCAACTAGTGACTTTATCAGCCCCAAAGCTGAGGACTGCTGAGCTCACAGGGCTCTGGTCCTCTTCCATTATTCAAGCCAAAAGTATTTTCCTCTAAAATATGGAAGCTGCTGTTGAAAATCTACTTGGACTAATTTTTTCTTTTTCAAACAATGTCCTATTTTTATGTCTTTTCTAGCTGACTTAACCTGTGTTGATAAATGGACACATCATTTTTGGCCAAATCCCATCTCCCTTAACCTTCACTCATATAATGCTTTCTGGTCCCCATGATCTCAACAGTTCTTATTACTTCCCTCCCTCCACCATCTTGGCTTTCTCTCATATGAAGGTCACATACCAAACTACTCCATTATCTGCTTGCTCATATGTACTCTGCCTGTGCCAGATAAAAGTCCCCACATAGCTGCATGTAAGGTGGAGAGAGTAATTTTTGATACATTAATATCACTGTGACAAAGTTCCTAAGCAGTTCAATTAAAAATGCACAAACTTTTTTCCTTTTTAAACGCACAGTCTTGGTTTGGTGTTGCCCTGAGTCTTTGCTCAAAGAATTTCCGACACTGAATCTAATCACAAATCAGTCTGTCCCTGGCCACTGCTTCAGTTTGCTAGGTGGACAACGTCAACTGAAGTATCCTTTCAGCTGAAGTATACTCATCCACCCTTCCCCAGATAGGTCTGCTTGTTCCAGGAAAAGGCTCCTGAAAAGGATAAAATTCTAAATGCTCTACTTCACTTTCTCTGCCATTCTTTTCTCCTCCTTTTCCTTCTATATGGTCTGTACAATTTGCTAAACACTTAACATTTACCTTGCTGTCGTGTTGTATGTGTCTTTTTAGAATATTAGTTTTACATCCCAACTAGACTGAAAACTCCTTTAGGGCAGAAATCTCATAATCTTTATGCCTCCAACAATGCCTAACATGATATTGAAAAGATGCTCAAAAATGAAATATGTGTGTGTGTGTGTGTGTGTGTATCAGTTCAAAGCCACCAGCCACTCCTCGCTCGGAAGAAAGATGGGGCAATCTACTTCTGTAGTGATACAGCCTCGGAAACCCAAGGAGGGGTCATTATGAGTTGGGTCCAACTTGATGGTACATAACAAAAATATATATATATATATATATATATATATATATATATATATATATATATAATTCTGGTGGCATAGTGGGTGAGGCATCTGGCTGCTAACCAGAAGGTCAGAAGTTCATAACCCACCAGTCACTCCATGGAAGAAGATGGGGCGATCTACTTCCATAAATATTTACAGCTTTGGAAACCCAATGACTATGAAATGGGAATGACTATGAATTGGAATCAACTCCACAGCAGTGAGTTTGATTTTTTGGATATGCTCTCACGTGCGCACACACACACACACACACACATTTGGCTTGGCTCTCTAGTGCTGCTGTAACAGAAATACTATAAGTGGATGGCTTTAACAATCAGGGATTTATTCTCTTGCTGTTTAGGAGGGTAGAAGTCCAAGTTCAAAGGGCTAGCTGTAGGGACTGGCTGAAGGCCCCTCAACCTTGGGCTTCAGCTCTACCTGCCAGTCCTGCTAGAGCTGGAGGCTTTTTCTGACTCACACAGCTGCTGGCTGCTGAGACTGACAAACCCAAGATGGACAGGAAAAATGGCAGTCTCAAACTCAGCAGGTAATACAGCAGGCCACTAGTTCAAGTCCAGGAACAATCCCAAGACTGGCAGACAACATAGTAGGTCACTGAGATGAACACTCAGCCAAATGCAGGATCCAGACATGCCAAAAGCTAGAGACCAGTCCCAAAGCTTCTTCTTATATACTAGAAGCAGGCCACATCCCAAAGGCAGCTCCCTAGCTACTCATAGCAGATTCCACCATGAAGGCAATGATTATCTCATCATGGGGAATAACTACATATAGCTGTCCCGTCACTCAAAACCATACCCCAGCCAAGCTGACCCACAATCTTAACTACCACACATGTGGACCCAAACTATTTATAACATCATTAGATACTTTTTAAATTTTGAAGGTTAGGCAATTATGCACAATACAAAAATCTTCCTTCATAAAATGGAATTTATTTTAAGGGAAAGAAAAAAAAGGTATATATGGAAATTTTAACTGAAACGGAATGGCATTTATACTTCATATACTGTGGTGGCATAGTGGATAAGGCATTTTTCTACTAACCAGAAGGTCTGTGGTTCAAAGCCACCAGCTATTCCACGGAAGGAAGATGGGGTGATGTATTTCTATAAAATCTATGGCCTTGGAAACCCAATGGGGGTTGCTATGAGTTGGAATCAATTTGAAGGCAGTGAGTTTGACTGGACCCAGTATCAGCACCAAGTTATATAGTTTCTAGTGCTCTCATTTCACTTGAGTTCCAGTTACTCTTGCTCTCTCATCAAACATATGAATCCCTTTGTAGGGTCACCCAGAACCAAACCCACTGCCGTCAAGTCAAGTCCAACTCATAGCCACGCTACAGAATAGAGAAGAACTGCCCCTACAGGGTTTTAAAGGCTGTAAATCTTTACAGAAACAGACTACTTCACATTTATCCTGTAGAGTGGCTGGTGGGTTTGAACCACTGACTTTTGGTTACCAGCTGAGCACCTTAACTACACACCATCAAGGCTCCTTCACACAGAACAGACACTTAATATTACTCATGAATTTCCTAACTGGTTTCCTAAGCAATAGTCATCATAGTTGAAAATTCACAATGTTAAACTACAGAAAACAAAGATCTTATTTAACCAGAATTATATAGACACCAAAAAGATCATAAAATATGCATCTTATGTACAAGAACTAAATATACAAATATGTAAAATGAGTCTGTTGTCATATTAATCTATAATGACATGATTTACATCAATACACCAAATGATTCAGACGCTAACTATATTTCAAGATAGTTCAAAATTATAAGGAGTCCCAGGACGGTGTACATGGTTAATGTGTTCAGCTGCTAGTCAAAGGGCTGGTGGTTCAAGTCCACCCTGAAGGACCTCAGAAGAAAGGCCTAGTGAACAATTTCTAAAATATCAGCCATTGAAAACCCTGTTTTTTACTCTGATGCACGTGAGCCCACCATGAATTAGAATCAGCTGGTCACATCAGGTCAAAAGCTACAAACTTAAATAGCAGATCTTGTTTTGTATTTACTTTAATTTTTTTAATGTGTTATTTGCACCAGCTGTCCCATTCTCTAATCATGCAAAATTATTATAAAGCTTCCACACTATATGCCATCTTCCATATCTGCCCCATCCATCTAATTGAAGGTAATGTTCTGAACACAGCAGAAAAATAATGTTTGAATAATTAGAAACTTCTTTCTTCCCTTCTCTAACATGTTTTGTTTCTTAAATCAGCCAACGATAATGATTATAACATGGGAAATATTTTTCCAGTTTTCCTATTCTCAGAAGTTTTAGATATCTAATGTCTTAAAAGCCTGTTAAAAATAATAATCTTATGGGCTTATTATATATATATATATAATCTATATAAAGTGTTTGTTAATATTTTTTCTGATTTTTTCCACATGAATGATCCTTGCAGTCAGTATTTAAAGCACATTACAGCTCTAAGTAATCTCATTGGATTAATTGGGCATATATAATTTCATTTTTAATATTTGAGCAAGTCTTCATTTAAAACACTTAAGTACCTTGAGTTTCACAGTGTTGAACACATTTCTCCCAGAATAATTAATCCTACCATTATACCCTGAAGGAATTACTTTTTTATAGACAAATGGATCCATCATACTACTCTATCACATTAATTGATTACCATTCATATATTTATTTATGCAACTAATAGTAATTGAGCACCTACTATGAATCAGGTAGTCAAGTACTATGCTAGATATTGTGAGCAAAAATGTGCAAAAGACAAGAGACAGACAACAATCTGTTAAGTGCCACAAACATGACCTCAGGAAGTAAATAGAAATTAGAAGGAGTATCTAACTCAGTCGTGTGTGTGTGTGTGTGTGTGTGTGTGTGTGAGAGAGAGAGAGAGAGAGAGAGAGAGAGAGAGAGAGAGAGAGAGAGATGCAAGTCTGGTTAAAGGAATATTACTAGAAGAAAAAAGTCAAAGCTGAAATCTGGAGATTGAGCAGGAGTTATTTTGGGAACTGGAGGGATGAGGTAATAATAGCATATAATAATGATTCCTCTGGGCCAGGAAGGAGCTCTGGTGTCATAGTGCCTAAGGCATTTGACTGCTAACCAGAAGGCTGGTGGTTCAAACCAACCAGCCACTCCGCAGAAGGAAGACTGGGCAATCTACTTCCATAAAGACTTAGTGCCTCAGAAACTGAAAGGGGTCGCTATGAGTCAGAATCTACTTGATGGCAGTGATTTTGGTTTTTTGGTTTGGGGCCAGGTACTATCTTTTACATGTAGTAACTCATTTAGTACTCAAAACAACCAGGTGATGTAGATTCTATTAGCATCTCCATATTATGCACAGAGATTAATTTACTTGAGATCAAATAGCTGATAAATGCAGTCAGAATTCAAGCCTAAACATCTGACCCCTGAGTACTTTCCTTTCCAGCAGAGATAACACAGCCCCAGGGGCCAAAGTAAGAAGACTAGACCTTGCATTTACTGAATACTGTGAAGTTTCCCAGCGTTCCTGACCTCTTTCACTCATCACACAATCCTATAAATTAAGTGCTACCATTTGCCTTGTTTTACAGGTGTATTTCCAAAGACTTCAAAAAGTTGAAGAACTTGTTCAACCCACAAAGCACAGCTAGGAAAAGGTGGAAAGGCATATTTCTGGAACTCCAAGTTGTTTGCCATGACTGAAGTGAAATATATATGTGTGTGGGGAGAGGACAGCAAAAGATGAGGCAGAAGGAGAAATCAGAGTCTCCATCATGAAAACATCTTCTAAGAAGGACAGAAACAACCCTAGAGGAACCAAGATAGACATCAGTGGCACCAAGGAAAAGAGAAGACCACCAGCTTCTCTCTCTACTCAGAAACTTCCCCCATTGCATGCTGTGGCCCACACGAGCTATGTCCTCTGGAGTTTGACTGCTGAAGAGTAAACACAGTGATTGGTCAGTGTGCATTTCCCTCCCAATTTAACAATGAAGACAGGAATATTCATTTCACACCTCAAATTCTTCATCTGTAAAATAATGATGATACAAATAACAGTTCCTATTTCATAGATTGGTCATAAAGATTAAATTAGTTAATATTTGCAAAGTCCTTGAAACAGTGCCTGGCACAAACTCAGAGCTATATAAATTTTCATTACTATTGTTTTGCTACTATTACCTTGATGGTTTCCTTAAGTGCCCCTCAGACCTTTTCTTTATTATGATGTATTATAAAACCAAGTGCTGTCTTATCTGAAATATTTGCCCAAGCACACTCTATTTTGTTAACATAGGACAAATCATTGAAACCTGACTTCATGGGAAAAAGCATTATCAATTGTTATATTTGTATTTTACAACTAGAATATAAATTTCCTTGCTAGTTGCTTTGATAACCCAGGAAAATATTCCTCCCAGGCTAATCTATGCTTATCACCATATAATTTAGTGGCACTAATTAAGAGAGCCACAACTCATTTAACATAGTGTGTTGCCTTGCATGATGCTGTAGCTACGCCACCAATATTTCAAATATCAGCAGGATCACTCCTGGCAGACAGGTTTCAGCAGAGCTTTCAGACTAAGACAGACTAGCAAAGAGGACTTGGCAAAATACTTCTGAAAAAATTGGCCAGTGAATACAATATGAATGACAGTGGAACATTGTCTGATATAGTGTCAGGAGATGAGCCCTTCAGGTTGGAAGACATTGAAATGAAACGGGGGAGGAACTGCATCCTCAAAATAGAGTCAACCTTAATGTTGTGGATACAGTAAAGCTTCAGTTGCTGACAAGGCACAATTAAAAATAAAAAGAAACAGCTGCAAACATCTAAAATCAGAATGTGGAATGTACAAAGTAGGAATCTAGGAAAATTGGAAGTCATCAAATTGAAGTGGAATGCATAAAGATCAATATCCTAGGCATTAGGAAGTTGAGATGGACTATTACTGGCCATTTTGAATTGGCTAATTACATGGTCTACTGCATTGGGAGGGAGCTCTGGTAGCATAGTGCCTAAGGCACTTGACTGCTTAACCAGGAGACTGGCAGTTCAAACCCACCAGCCACTCCTCAGAAGGAAGATGGGGCAATCTACTTCCATAGTGATACTGCCTCGGAAACCCAAGGTCGCTATGAGTCAGGTCCGACTCGATGACACATAACAACAACAACAACACAGTATTGGGAATGAAAAATTGAAAAGGAATGACATCGCATTCATCATCAAAAAGAACATGTCAAGATTTATCCTAAAGTACAATGCTGTCAGTGATAGAATAATATCCATCTGCCTACACAAAAGGCCACTTAACTAAGACAGCTACTATTCAAATTTACACACCAACCACTAATATCAAAGATGAATAAATTGAAGGTTTTTAACAACTTCTGCAGTCTTAAATTGATCAAACAATCAAGATGCATTGATAATCACTGGAGTTTTGTTTGGTTTGGTTTGGTGGTGACTGGAATGTGAAAATCAGAAATGAAGGACTGGTATTTGGAAAGTATGGCCTTGGTGACAGAAATGACACCAGAGATTACATGATAGAATTTTGCAAAACTAGCAACTTGTTCATTGTAAGTACATTTTTTCAACAGCATAAACAATGATTACACACATGGAGAGTGCCAGATGGAAAACCTAGGAATCAAATCAACTACATCTTTGGAAAGAGATGATAGAGAAGCTCAATATAATCAGTCAAACCATCAATGGCTGGAAGACACCAACAATTGATGGAATGGAGCATCAGTTACTTATATGCAAGTTCAATTTGAAGCTGAAGAAAAGTAAAACAAGTCCATGAGAGCCGAAGAACTGCCTTTGAATATATCCCACCTGAGTATAGAGACCATCTCAAGAACAGTTTTGACTCATTGAACACTAATGACTGATGACCAGATGAGTTGTGGGATGACATCAAGGATGTCATATATGAAGTGAGCAAAAAGTCATTAAAAAGATAGGAAAGAAAAAAAAATGGATGTCAGAAGAGAATATGAAACTTGCTCTTGAATGTAGGGTAGCTAAAGCAAATGGAAGAGTGGAACAGAAGTGGAAAGGGTGGCTCTAGAAGACAATGTAAACTATTATAGTGAAATGTGCAAAGACCTGGAGTTAGAACACTGAAAGAGAGGAAAACATTCAGCATTTCTCAAAGCTGAAGGAACTGAAGAAAAAATTCAAGTCTTGAGTTGCAATATTGAAGGATTCTATGGGCAAAATTGTACAATGCAGGAAACATCAAAAGAAGATGAAAGGAATACATGGGGTCATTTTACCAAAAATAAAAATTGGTCAGTTTTCAACCATTTCAGGAGGTAGCATGTGATCAAGAACCGGGTTATCCTTCAGGCCTAGAAATGGACTCACTTTTGTGGACTGGCTCTCAGTGCAATAGTAGAAAGACCTACATGCAAAAACCTACCCAAAGGAGATGCACCCACCTACTTAGATCAACCAGCCATGAGACATCAGAGGGGCAGCATTCACATAGATGGAAAACTGGACAGACAGGAATGCATAGACAAAAAGGACACAGGGAGGGGTTAGTGGCAGGGAGGAGAGTTTTATATGGTTGGGGGTGGTAATCGGGGCTGTGAAATCAAATGTGCATGAACTATTGAATGTAAAACAAATCTGCTTTGTAAATTTACACCCAAAGCACAGTTTAAAAAAAAAAATGATATTGAAGAAAGAAGTCCAAGCTACCCTAAAGTCCAAGAAGTACTTACTGATGAAGATCAAAGACAACAGATTAAAGTGTAAGTTTTACTTCACTATAAAGGAAACAAAAATCCTCGCAATTGGACCAATAAATAACATCATGATAAACAGAGGAAAATACTGATGTTGTCAAGGATTTCATTTTACTTGGATCCACAATCAACACCTATGGAAGCAGTAGTCAAGAAATCACTAGGCAAATCTGCTGCAAAACACCTCTATAAAATGTTAAAAAGCAAAGATGTCCCTTTGAGGACTAAAGTGTGTCTGACCCAAGCCATGGTATTTTCAATCGCCTCACATGCATGTGAAAGCTGGACATTGAGTATGGAAGACCAAAGAATTAATGCCTTTGAATGACGGTGCCAGAAGAATGAACAAATCATGTCTAAGACAGCATGCTCCTTAGAACAAGGATTGCAAGATTTCATCTCATATACTGTGGACATGTTATCAGGAGGGGCCAGTCCCTGGAGAAGGACATCATGCTTGGGAAAGTAGAGGGTCAGCGAAAAAGAGGAAGACCCTCAATGAGATGAATAAGATGAAATGATACAGTGGCTGCAACAATGGGGCTCAAACACAACAATGATTGTGAGGATGGCACGGGAATTTTGTTGTGTTGTACACAGGGTCGCTGGGATTCAGAACTGAGTCAAAGACATCTAACAACAATGATAAAGAGAGTTCTGAGATTTTTAGATCAATAAAATAAATGTACAAGCTATATCAAATATTTCAGATGGAAGATGACTTTTCATAAGGCAAAAAAAAAAATCACACTTATTACTGCATGTTGCTTAATAATGTAGACTTTCACACAAATTCCCAATTAGAGGAATACAGCATTAGATACAGCATTGTCCATCATGTTTTAGAACTTTCTTCATCAAGATTGACTAATCAGCTCTCACATGTCCTCGTTACATAAAATGTGTACCAATAAAATGTGAAAATGAGCTTTCCTCTTTAACCAGGCCTGAGGAAAAAAGAATTTTAAATCTTGATATTTGAGACTGTTTATTAATGACAACAGTGTGATAAACAGATCATTAATCCTATTTATCAGGCTGTGAAAATAAGCCAAAATTGCCACAGGCAAGTAACAATCTAAGTGGGCTTTTAAAAAACAAAACCCAAAAACCAAACTCACTGCCATGGAGTCGGATCTGACTCATAGTAACCCTTCCATGTGTTTCCAAGGTGGTATCGCTTCGAAAGTAGGTTGCCCAACCTTCCTTCTGAGGACTGGCTGGTGGGTTTGAACCACCAGCCTTCTGGTTAGCAGTCAAATGCCTTAGGCACTATGCCAAGTAAGTATTTTATGATTCTTCAGTCTAAACTGGGCATTTAGAATTATTCTGAAAAGGGTCAGATAGTATTTTAGGCTTTGCAGAGTATAAAGTCTGTGGCACAACTACTCAACCCTGCTGCTGTAAGGTGAAAACAGCCACAGACAACATATAAATGAATGGGCCTGGCTATGTTCTAATAAAAGTTTATTGCAAAAACAAGCAGTTGATATACGGATCATAGGCTATTGACTTCTGACTTGAACTACCATTTCTCTTACTAACTGTGCTCCTTTTTTTTGCTTTATATATTTTTGCTATTACTGTTGTTACTGCTGCTCTTTGTTTCTTTGATTAGGCAGACAAAATGATGCCTTGTGTGCAAAGGAAAAGAAAAGAGTTTGTATTGATTTGGGACTATAATTCTTTCTAGAGGCAGTCCATGCTGAAACCCACAGCATCAGCAAATGCAGATCTAAAATTATAAATATAAGAGAGTGATGTTCTGCATATGCAAAAATAACTAAAAACAAACTCACGGACATCAAGTCTATTCAACTCATAGCAACCCCTCATCCAAAAAAATATTTGGAAAAAGACTTGGGTTGCTTTCCACTTTTTCTAATGGGATCTACAAAGTCTCCACCATTTTCCCCCTGGATTCTTGATGGACAATAGCTTGTTGTTGTTATTAGGTGATATCGAGTCGTCTCCGACTCATAGCGACCCTATGTACAACAGAACAAAACACTGCCCAGTCTGTGGCAGCCTCACAATCCTTGCCCTCATTGTAGCCACTGTGTCAACCCTTTCATTGAAGGCCTTCTCCTTTTTCATTGACCCTCCACTTTACCAAGAATGATAAGGACAATAGCTTAGTGCTGATAAGAAGCTAGTGGTAGGGCACACCGGCTATGGCTGTCAGTAGAGCTTTTCACTTTGTGAAGGTTATTGGCACCTGCACAGGTTGAATCTTCAGCTTTAGTCAACATTCTACTCTAACCAATTAGGTTAACTGGCCTTAACTATCAGCTCCCAAAGGCTCAGCTTCTCGGGACAAACTTGATTCCTCAAAGAAACTCAGGGTAACAGAGGTGTTCAGATTTTAAAAGGATGCCTATTTAAAAAGGGATATTGTGAAAATACAGTCTTACTGGAAGACGCCTTTTAAATGGACCACACCCGCTGCTCCCAAGTCCATTCTGACTCATAGCAACCCTATAGGATAGCTAGACTGCCCCATACAGTTTCCAAAGCTATAAATCTTTACAGAAGCACACTGCCACATCTTTCTTCCATGGAACGATTGGTGGGTTTGAACTGCCTACCTTTCTAAAATTGTAGGATTTACATGCTTTAATAATTCTTCATGCTTTTATTTTCCCCATAATTTTTATAAATAATTTTTGCATGCCAATTTAGAAAAGACATTGATTTTAGAAGTTTCAAAATACAGACCACAGTTAACCTCAATAATTTCCTTTGGCACCAAAATAGATTATCCTAAATTTTTAATGCTATTATCACTGTTTTTTTTCAACATCTGACCTTGTGACTAACAAAATGCTAATTGTTAGAAAACAACTTTATTAGACCTTATAACATTACTGTTTTCAAAGCACAGAGGAATATGTTTATACACAAAATATACAAAATTCTATTTTCTTTAAGTAATTTTCATCTGTACATATTAAAATTTGTGTTGAATTATATAATAAGATGAAAACAAAAAAAATATCACTTTGATTGTCTATTTTAGCCATAAACCTATTGTAGTCTATGCATTGTGCAGGTCCTCAAGTGTAAGGGGAAAGACAGAGAGCTGTGATATCTGAGAATTTATAGTCACCAAAATGATTAGGGTACCACATTCATTTCTAAACACATGAAATATTGTGATACAGATCACTTGAAAAATCACTCTAGTTTCCAAGATGTTACCTGTTGACCTTTGCAAGTGAATTTTGCCATCAGTATCCTTCTTTCATGTTGACGTTTAATATAGTGTCATTGGCTCTCCAATACCCACAGTGCCTATTTCCCACTGATGTCTTATATCCTGGGCTTCTTTTCCCTCATCAGAAAAGTATAGGGATGAAATAGGTGAGGTAACTGAGCTCAGAAAGCCCATATAATTACATAGTGTTTCCAGCACAATCCACAATGTTCTGACACTGGATATCAGTACAACGATAAGTAAAAGGAAAAAAACTTGTCAGAGAAATTTGGCAATGAGAGCAGCCCCAGGTAAATTGCAGGTGAATTTCTAAGTAGAGTTGGTCACAAATACTTGGAAATCACAATGTAGATGTGGAGAATAAGGTGGCCTCTCCTCATTATGTCTAGAAGGTCTTTTTGTGAGGCTTATTTTTATTTTTAAAAAGATAGGATTCCAATCCATAAAGTGAAATGCTTCTCTTCTGAGGAGAAATATTCATGGAAAGGGTTGTTCCTAACCACAAGGGAATACAGATAATTGATAGGATTACATGAACGATTTCTTTTAGAGAACTGACTGATAATTCTGCAATTTGACAAAATTTGACTAGTTCTCGCTGATTGAACACACACAAACACAGCCTCCAATTTTCATATTGACAATTAAGGACCACATTGCTAGTATTTTCCCCTCATTACTCTCCAGGGGCCTAAAAGCTTGCTAAGTTTTCCAAAGTGCTTGTTTTCGTCAGTTTAAATGATTTGTCTCTGAGTTTACACAAGTGATTAGAACCAATACTTACTTAAATCCATATTATTGTTCTGCCTGGGCATTTAATTTTCCTTTCTTTTATTTTGAATTGCTTGCTATGATTTGACCTATACATTCATCCTGGGAGTTTGCATTTCTTTCCTAGGACTATTGTAACAAAGTACCAAAGCTGGGTGGTTTACAGCATTAGAACTGTACTGTCTCACAGTTCTGGAGGATAGAAGTCCAAAATCAAGGTGTCAGAAGGGTTGGTTCTTTTTGAAAACTCCAAGGGAAAATCTGTTGCATGCCTCTCTCCTGGCTTCTGGGGGCTCCTGAAAAGTGTCATGTTGCTTGCCTTGAAATTGCATCACTCCACTTCTTCCTCAGTCACAACATGGCCATCTTCCCTTAGTATCTCCCTGTCTCTGTGTCTCTTTTCTCTTTTAAGAACTCAACTCATATTGGGTTAGGATCCACCCTACTTCGGTATGACCTCTTGTTAACCATAACGTATTCAAAGACCTTATTTCCAAACAAAGTCATATTCACAGATACCAGGATTTAGGACTTCAGTGTGTTTTTTGGGGCACATTTCAATCCATAACACATCTAGTATAGCATGCTTCCAATTCCAGCAATCACATTGAATAGCTCTAAGGATGTGTGGAATTGACAGAACAAAGAACTACCATGTATCTGAGATTTCATAACCTCAAAGGAACCTCAGACTATGGATGTTACCAAAAGTCACTCCTGAAACCAGTCTCTAGAATTGTTGGCCTAGTAATGACTATTATTAATGAGTATCAGATGCTGCCCTAGTTGCTGTAGATAGAGACACCTTCCCCAACAAGCAAATAAGGTGGTGATTATCATCTTCACTTCTTAGGTGTGGAAACTGAGGCAAAGGATATAAACACTGAAATCAGGATTTAACCTCCTTTCTGTCTAATTCCAAATCCAGGGTTCCATCTGTTCCACAGCTTCCATTGTCACCCAGGCCACCTAGCTCTCTCTTCTTGAAGTAACACACACACACACACACACACACACACACACCTCCTATTGCAGTACATACAGCATATTACTAAAGTATTTTGATGAATTCATGCTTAAAATATGTAAAAAACTGTGTCTAAGTACACTAAATATCAGTAGTGTTTATCTTTTGTCAGATTACTGATGTTTGTTTCTTATACTTTTCTTTGTATTACACATTTTCTGTAATACATATGATCATTTATATTAAAAATGTAAGAAATTTCATGATTTAAATACAAACGGTATAATGAAATGAGTTTTCTAGAGTGACATAAATGTGTCTTATTGTCATGTATAATTGACAATTACCATTGGGGTTAGTATGTCAATGAATATTTTAATGTCCAAGAGAGGACTTTTATATGCAAAGTGAACATCTTAGAGCTAAGTATGCAATTTAGTATAATTGTTCAAAAACTGAAGTTTTCTTAAATTTCTAAAGTCAACTTATAATTCATGCTAGTTGATTTATGAATTAATTTTATTTAAAGTGAGCACAATTACTTTTACTTATTATCTTATTAATTTTTAATTTAATGAACACACTAATAAGTTTAATATATTAGAATCTCTCAGCTCATAATTAAAATCCATCCAAAAACTTAGTTCACTAAATTCATTTAAACATTTTAACTTACATTTACAAATTTAATATTTTTTAATTTTCTCAAACATATCACATTCCTGAAAAATATGACTTACCAATCTAAAGCAATATTTGTAAATTCTTAAGGAACTTCTTAAAATATCATATACTGAAATTACAACTTTAGTGAGCATTTCAACACTGTTTAGAAACTTAATTACATTCTCTGTTGCATGTCAAATTTAAGTCACCTGTATCAAGCAGGTATTTCTAATTAGAAATACTCTATCTAACATATCAGGATCTCTTAAATATTTCAAACACTGCATATAAGAAACACATAGATTATCATAATAATTTCAAACATATTCCACCTAAATTGAATACCAAAATATCAATACTCTATAGATTTCATTCATTTCATCATCTCTATTCTTAATTTTACAACTTTCTGGGTTTACAAAATCACTTTGTAAATTCAAAAGTGAAAATTACTCTCTCTAGTAGTTACACGTCCCTCAGGTAAAGATTGAAGACTAACATACAGTTTCAAATTTACATATTTGGTCTGAATTTAGGAACTGGAATGCAAGGTCAGATCTGTTCTCCTTCTTCCAGTCTACAGTGGCTTGCCATAGTTTTTAAAACCAGTTACTTTGAGTTGATTCCAACTCATAGTGAACCCATGTGTGTAAGAGAAAAATTGTGCTCCACAGGATTTCAATGACTGACTGTTCAGAAGTAGGTCACCAGACCTTTCTTCTGAGGTTCCTCTGCGAGGACTTGAACCCCCAACTCTTCAGTTGTGTGTGTGTTAGGCTGGGTTCTCTAGACAAGCAAAACCAGTAAAGCTGAGAAAGAGAGAGAGAGAGAAAAAGAGATTTATCTTAGGAAAATTGTTCATACACTTATAGAAGGTGGCAAGTCCCAAATTCTTGGATCAAATGTCAAACTGGAGGCTTTTCCCAGCGCAAGCAGCTGCAGGGTCTAACGAACTTAGAGTTAGCAGGCAGTATACTGGCTGTTGACTCCAACGAATGTCGAATCCAAAATCTCCAGGCCAAATGGTGTATTATTTGCTCATGGACAGTTGTAGGCAGCACAACAGATTCCCAATCCACAGAAGAAGATAGAGTCTCTTTTCCCAAGATGTCCACAAATATACTGGAAGTGGGCTACACCCCCAGGAAAACTCTCCTTCAACGGATTGACTGCTCAAAACATACACATCTGATCTCAACATGGGAACAACCCACATCACAATTGCTCAAACCACACAGAATCGTGGTCCAGCCAAGTTGACACACAGTTCCAACCATCACAGTAGGCAAGCATGTTAACTGTTCACACCACTCAGGGACTCCCCCCATAGATTTACTCCCCTAATACATATTCCTTGGTGTATTAGATACTTTAGTGCTGCTGTAATATAAATACCACAAGGTATTTCTTTCAAGAACAGAAATTTATTTTCTTACAGTTCAGAGTCTAGAAGTCTGGGTTTAGGGCACTGGCTCTAGGTGAAGTCTCTCTCTCTGTTGGTTCTAAGGACAAGCCTTGTCCCCTTCAGCTTCTGTAGCCTCAGCGATCTTATATTGCTCGGTGATTTTCATATGGCATCTATCTTCCCCATATTTGTGCTTCCTTGTCTCTGTGTCTATGCTGCTCCTTATAACCAGAAGTGATTACCCTTAGGCCGTATCTTACACTGACATGGCCTCATTAACATAACAAAGAAGCCTTAGTCCCCAAAGGGATTATATCCATAGGTATGGAGGTTAGGATTCCAACACGTATTTTGAGGGGACACAATTCAATCCAAACACTTGGGTGTATTTCAAATTTCAACTTTATGCAAATTTTATTTTCAACTTCTTACTGACTAATTTAGACAAGCACAATTCTCTACTACCCACATGGAATCCAGCTAATGGCTTTCAATTACAATTAATTGAATTATGTACCTTCTTCCTGGTTATAACACGTTTATAATACAGGCAGTCCCCACATTATGAACTTCTGATTTATGTACAACCTATAGCTACACATCAACCCCCATAAAGCCTATTATATTAAAAATTCAAGGTACTTAAATGGTTCTTAATAACAAACAGGAGCTACTTTGAAATGCTCACCAAAACATTATTATTATTCTATTATTACATTAAAGATGTTGTATCTGGAAGTATTTCTTTAATGTTTTTATGCACAGATTATATACTATATACTAAGACAAACATTTGACTAACTGTTATTAATTATGAGTCATAGCCAACTGTTCCAACTTATGTACTGATTCAACTTAAACATAGACTTAGGAAGGGCACTCATTCATTATCCAGGAACTGCCTGTATTTAACTTGATTAGCTGTCTCATTGGCCACTATTTCATAGTCATTATATTGATAGCATAATAGGTTTGTGTATTATGTTGATATGTACAAAATGTTCATAAATTATTTTAGACTTGTTCTCTGGCACAGAAAAATATTGCTCCTATGTTCATTTTTCAAAACTATGTTTAGATCACAGTTTTGGAGCAGCTAGTTCATCTGGCCATCAACCTCTAAAGCCAGTCGTAGTCAAATTACTCATCCAATAACAACCCTTTCCACATAAAGATAAAGAACTGCTCTTAATAAATAGTAGAGTTTGTAAACCACTGCAACACATCTAATTAACCTCATTTTTATTGTTTTCAGAAAGTCTAAGCTGCCTAGTTAGATGAATAATAAAAATTACAATCATCCACCTGATTAGCATAACACTACTTAATTAACCACTGCATATTATTATATTTTCACTGTTCTAAATTTTTAATATTATAAATAAAATTACAGTGAACATAAATTTGTTCATGAACATAGCTTCATTTTTATGTTGGACTATTTCCTTAGAATAAATTCCTAGTAATGATATTATACAGTATAGCAGACAGACTTAGTTTTGGCTATAGAAAGATATTGCCCTTAATGCTTTCCAAAAAGCTTGTTTGATCACATCTGTGCCAGTATTGTGCTTGTTACTTTTGTTTGAGTTTTCTTTAATAAGGGCACATTCAGAGATGTTAAATGGTACTAAAATATTGCTTTGATTGTTAGGACAATAGATTCTTTTTATGTTATTTGTTTTCCATTTTCATTTCTGCTTATGTGGTTTATGTATTTATTATAGTCTTATTCATCCACTATTGGCACCTTATGTTTATCTTGGACATTTAAATTAGTTCTTTACATATTTAAGAGTACGTGAAGTTCCGGTAAGATGGCAGAATAGGCAGAAAGACTGCACAGACCCTCTTCAACAAAGAAAAAGGGAACCAATTAACGCAGATACAGAAAATAATCCTGAACCCCTGAGACTTGAAGGGAAAGATATAGAAGTGGACTAAACCCCAAGTAGCAGAAGAATTTGCATGAAAATACTAAAAAAGGAGACATATGAAGCTGCGGTCTGACAGCAATCCTGGTTGCAATTTTTTTATTTTCTTTCTTTTCTCTTGGTTAACCCCATTCCTTGTTTTTCTTTTTTGTGTATTTCCCATTTTTTTCTTCATTATTAACCTTCTGTACTATTTTTCTTTTATTTTCCTCTCCCAAAATATTGTGGTGTTTTCTTTTTTCTCCCCTTTTTCTTTTTTTGGTTACTGTTCCTGTGTGATTACATGGTGTGATTTTTGTCCATTTGCTTTCATTTTTCCTGATGGTTATTCAATCCTTACTTTTTTTCTAACTGAATGGGAGACAGCAACAGTTCCCATACAGCACAACTACACCCACACCTCCTGCAACTTCACTTACTGAGTGAGAGCCACCACTTCCTTCTCCACCAACGGTACAATGATAAACAACCACCAAGAAGAGCCTGACTCACCCTTGGCTGCTCCTCACAAACAGATAACAGAGATCTAAATACAACAATGCCATGATGTCTTGGAGACAACAGACCATCACAGTCCACACAAAGAAGTAAGTAAAGTGGTAGAAACAAGGGAGCAGGATACAGACCAGAACACATCCCTGAGGAAAAAGCAGCATTGGAACTCTCTGATAAGGAATTCAAAAGAATTATCTTTAGGTATCTTCAAAGGACTGAGAGACAGATCAAGAAAAACACAGACAAAACCCTAGAAGAAGTTTGGAAGAAAATAAAAGAACAAAATGACAAAAGAAATGAAAAATTAGAAATGATTCAAAATCTACAGATAGAAATCCAGAAGATTAATACTAAATTGTTAGAAATAGATAACAAATTG
>NW_006921595.1:15552400-15554598 GCF_000298275.1 Orycteropus afer afer | reverse complement strand
CCAGTAAGAATAAGCTCTGATTTCTCAGCAGAAACCATGCAAGTGAGAAGGCAATGGGATGGTATATGTAAAACCCTGAAAGAGAAAAATTTTCAATCAAGAATTATATACCTGGCAAAATTGTCCCTCAAATAGGATGGTGAACTTAGGAGATTTCCAGAGAAGCAGAAACTAAGGGAATTTTTTAAAACTAGACAAACCTTACAAGAGATACTAAAGGGAGTCCTTTAAACAGAGAACCAAAAATAGCAAACAACAACCAACCATTAATACACAATATGACATAACCCAGAAACTGCAGTAGTGGACATATCCAAAGTAAAATAAGCTTACAAGATTGTAAACAGGGAACCAGAGACATCAATTGGCAAATGAGGACAGCTACAAACCAAAAAGAGTGGATAAACAGTGTAGTTACAGAACTTCTAAATGGTGAGGAAGTTAAGAGAGTTGCAAGATAGAATGGACTGTTCTAACTCAGGGAGAAAATTTTAAATCACAAGGTAACCTCAAAGAATAATGATGAAATTTCACATCACAATAAAAAAGAGGACAAACACAAAATTCAGCAAATACTAACTGCAACAAAGGAAATGATAACAGGATTCATAAACATAATGAGCTCAGCCCAGAAAATATGAAACAAAGAAACCAGGGACACTGTGAAAAAACACATAACAAAATGACAGCAAGCAATTTATACTTATTGATAGTTACACTGAATGTTAATGGATTAAATGCACCACTCAAGAGATGGAGAGTTGCAGATTGCATAAGAAAATAAAACCCATCAATATGCTGCCTATAAGAGGCACACCTTAGAGATAAAGACAAAAATAGACTAAAAATCAAAGGTTGGAAAAGATATATCAAGCAAATGGCAGCAGTAAAAGAGCAGGAGTGGCAATATTAATTTCTGATCAAACTGACTTTAAGACAAAAAACACCACACGAGACAAGGACTTTGTACAACGATTAAAGGATCAATTGAACATGAAGATATAACCATAATAAAGATCTATGCACCCAATTTAAAGAGCCCCAAAATACATTAAATCAGACTTTAAAAGAGTTGAAAAGGCAAATAGATGACTCCACAGTCATAGTGGGAGACTCTAATACATCACTTTCAAAGAAAAATAGAACTGTAAGGAAACTCAACAAAGACGCAGAAGATCTAAACAATACAATCCACTAACTTGACCTTATAGACTTCTACAGAGCACTTCACCCAACAACAGCACTTTATACATTCTTTTCCAGTGCACATGGAACATTTTCCATGATAGACCATATGTTAGGCCATAAAACAAACCTTAATAAATTTAAAAACATTGAAATACTGCAAACCATCTCAGATCATAATGCTTTCAAATTATAAATCAACAATAGGAAGATCAATGGAAAAAGAGTAAACACATGGAAACTGAACAAAACCCTCCTTAGGAAAGACTGGGTAAGAGACAAAATAAAAACTGAAATTCAAAAATTCTTTGAATCAAATGAGAATGAAAACACAGCAAAACAAATTCTTTGGGACACAGAAAATGCAGTGATCAGAGGCCAATTTATAGCAGTAAATGCACACATCAAAAAAGAAGAAAGCCATAATCAATACTTAAAATCAACATCTCCAACTATTAGAAAAACAACAGCAAGAAAAGCCTACAGTCACCAGAAGAAAGGAAATCATCAAGGTTCAAGCAGAAATCAATGAAACAGAAAATGGAAAAACAATTAGAAAATCAACAAGACCAGAAGTTGGTTTTTTGAAAAGATCAATAAAATTGACAAACCACTGGCAAATTTAACAAAGGAAAAGAGGGAGAGAATACAAATAACAGAAATAAGAAATGAAATGGGGGACATCAGAACAGAACCAACTGAAATAAAAAGGATAATATCAGGATACTATGAAGAACTGTAGGAGCTCTGGTAGCATAGTGCCTAAGGAACTTGACTGTTAACCAGAAGGCTGGCAGTTCAAACCCACCAGCCACTCCTTGGAAGGAAGATGCCCCATGTAATCTACTTCCGTAGTGATACTGCCTCGAAAACCCAAGGAGGGGTTGCTATGAGTCAGGTCTGACTCAATGGTACATAACAACAACATGAAGAACTGTACTCCAAGAAATTTGAAAATCTGGAAGAAATGGACAGATTTCTAGAAACACACCACTTACCTAAACTAACACAGA
>NW_006921595.1:15549582-15550800 GCF_000298275.1 Orycteropus afer afer | reverse complement strand
CAATCCCAATCCAGATCCCATCAATATTTTTTAAGGATATGGAGAAACCAATTACTAACTTTATATGGAAAGGAAAGAGACCTCGAATAAGCAAAGCACTACTGAAGAAGGACAACAGATTAGGAGATCTCACACTGCTGGATCTCAAAACCTACTATACAGCCACAGTACTCAAAACTGCCTGGTATTGGTACAAAGACAGACATATAGACCAATGGAATAGGATTGAGAACCCAGAAACAGATCCATCGACCTACAGGTCAGCTGATCTTTGAGAAAGGTCCAAAATCCATTAAATGGAGAAGAGAATGTTTGTTTAATACATGGTGCTGGCAAAACTGGATATCCATTTGCAGAAAAATGAAACAAGATCTGTACCTCTCACCATACACAAAAACTAACTCCAGATGGATCAAAGACTTGAATGTGAAACCTAAAACTATAAAGATCCTCAAGGAAAAACTAGGGGCAAATTTAGGGGCCTTAATATATGCCATAAATAGACTATCAAGCATAACCCAAAATGCAAAAACAGCAGAAGAGAAACTATATGAATGGGACCTTCTAAAAATTAAATTTTTATGTGCTTCCAAAGACTTCTCCAAAAGAGTCAAAAGACAACCTACAGATTGGGGAAGAATATTCAGCAATGACGTATCTGACAAGAGACTTATCTCTAGAAATTATGGAAAACTCCAACACCTCAATAACAAAAAGACAAATAATCCAATTTAAAAATGGGCAGAAGACATAAATAGACACTTCACCAAGGAGGATATTCAGGTGACTAACAAACATATGAACAAATATTCACGATCTTTAGCCATTAGAGAGACGAATCAAAACAGCAAAGAGATACTATCTTGCTCCAGGACTAGTAGCAAAGCTAACAAGACAGAAAATAACAAATGCTGGCAAGGATGTGTAGAGATTGGGACTCTCATACACTGCTGGTGGGACTGCAAAATGGTACAGCCACTGTGGAAAGCAGTATGGCAATTCCTTAAAAAGTTGGAATTAGAAATACCATTTGACCCAGCCACTCCATTACGGGGTATATATCCTAAAGAAGTGAGAGCCATGACAAGAACAGACATATTCACATCCATGTTCATCGCAGCATTATTTACAAAAGCCAAAAGATGGAAACAACCTAGGTGTCCATCAACTGAGGAATGGATAACCAAACTATGGTACATACACACTATGGAATACTAT
>NW_006921595.1:15530358-15548802 GCF_000298275.1 Orycteropus afer afer | reverse complement strand
AGCGACTGGTACACCATCCGATCTGCAGCCTATACAACTATGAGACCAGAAGAACTAGATGGTGCCCAGCTACCACTGTCAACCACTCAGAGGTGGATCTATGTAGGAGATCCTGGATAGAGAGGGAGAACAATGTGGAACAAAACTCAAAATAATTTGGAAAAAAAAAGGGGGGCAGGACCAGGTTTACTGATTTGATATAGCCTGGTGGAACCACTGAGACTATGGTCCCTAGCTGCCCTTCAGATCTAGAATTGAACCAACACCTGTGGCTTCCAGCCAAACAAAAGACAGGCATATGAGTTGAACATTTACCCGAGGTAGATACACTTCTTGGAGAGAACAATCATGGGAGAAAGAAACGCTGTCTATGCACAGGGAGACAGCACAGGGGACAGGAGTGCATGGAGGGATGGACACAGGGAAGAGGTTACTATCAGGAGGAAGTGGGAGGGGAGCTGTTACATTGGGGTTAATTATAGTCAATGTCAGGAGACAAAGTGTATGTGAACTGCTGTATGGAAAGTGAATTTTTTTGGTAAACTTTCACCCAAATCACAATTAAAAAAAAAAAAAAAAGAGTAACCTGTTGGCACTCCTATTTTATGCACTGTTTTCCTATTAATTGACATTTCATTGTGTTTCATTTCATGCTGTTGTTGTCGAGTTGTCTCCGACTCATAGCGATCTCATGTACAACAGAATGGTCCTGTGCCAACCTTATGATCCCTACTATACTTGAGTTCATCACTTCAGCAGCCATGTCAATCCATCTTGTTGAGGGCCTTCCCCTTTGTCGATCACCCTCCACTTTACTAAGCATGACATCCTTCTCCACAGAATAGTCCTTTCTGCAACATGACCAAAGTAGGTGAGACGAAGTCTGGTCATTCTCGCTTTGAAGGAGCATTCCAGCTGCACATCTTCCAGGACAGATTTGTTAGTTCTTTAAGCAGTCCATTTCAGCATTCTTCACCAACACCACAATCAAAAGCATCAATTGTTCTTCGGGCTTCCTTATTCATTGTCCAGCTCTCACAGGCATATGAGGTGATTGAAAATACCATGGCTTCAACCACTTGGGAAAGGATCAAAACTGGAGATCCTGCATAGAGTGGAAGGAAAAACATGGAACAAAATCCAAAAACACAATAATGACCAGAATTACTGATTGGATGGAGTCTGGTGGGAACCCCAATACTATGGCCCTGGGATACACTTCAGGCCTGGAATAAAACTCACTCCCTGGGGTTGACTCTCAGCCCAATGGTAAATAAGACATATATACACAGACCAACCCAGGGTGACACACCCACAAACTCTATGGAGATGTATCCCTTGGAGCAATTGACTACAGGGCACTAGAGGGGCAACATTCACATGGAGAACATAACTATGAGGGGCAGAGGTGGGGTGGGGGGGCTTACCAGGAAGGGAGGGAGAAGAGTGGGTTAGGATTGGGGATGGTAAAGGGGGAGTGAAACCAAATGTACATGAAATGTTGGATGTAAAACAAACTTTGCTGTGTAAATTTGCACCTAAAGCACAATGAAAAAAGAAAATACCATGGCGTGGGTTAGGTGCATCATAGTCTTCAAGGAGATATCTTTGCTCTTCAGCACCTGAAAGAGGTCTTTTCCAACAGATTTGCCCAATGCAATATGTGTTTTGATGTCTTGGCTGCTGCTTTCTTTGCCATTCATTGATTATGTTGTTGTTGTTGTTATGTGCCGTCGAGTCGGCCCCGACTCATATTGATTATAGAACCAAGTAATATGAAGTCCTTGACAACTTCATTATTTTCTCCATCTATCATGATGCTGCTTATTGGTCCAGTTGTGAGGATTTTTGTTTTCTTTATATTGAGGTGTAATCCATATTACAGACTTTAGTTTTTACTCTTCATCAGTAAGTACTTCAAGTCATCCTTACTTTCAGCAAGCAAAGCTGTGTCATCTGCATATTGCAGATTGTTAATGAGCATTTCTCCAATCCTGATGTGACATTTTTCTTCATATAGTCCAGCTTCTTGGTATTTACTCAGCTTACAGATTGACTAATTATGGTGAAAGGATACAACCCTAACGTACTCCCTTCCTGATTTTAAACTATTCAGTATGCCCTTGTTCTGTTCGAATGACAGCCTCCTGATCTATGTGCACGTTCCTCATGAGAACAATTAAGTGTTCTGGAATTCCCATTCTTCTCAATGTTTTCCACAATTTGTTATGATCCACACAATCAAATACCTTTGCATAGTCAATAAAACACAAGTAAACATTTTTCTGGTATTCTTTGTTTTCAGCCAAGATCCACCTGACATCAGCTGTGATATTTCTCGCTCTATGTCCCCTTCTGAATCCAGTTTGCATTTCTGAAAGTTCTCTGTCAATATACTGCTGAAACTTTTTTGAATTATCTTCAGTAAGATTTTACTTGCGTGTGGTATCTATGATATTGTTTGATAATTTTCTCATTCTGTGGGATCACCTTTCTTTGGAATGGGTACAAATATGGACCTCTTCCAGTCAGTTGGCCAGGTAGCTGTCTTCCAAAACTCTTGGCATAGCCAAGTGAGTGCCTCCGCCCTTCCACCCATTTGTTGAAACATCTCAATGGATATGCCGTCAATTCCCGGAGCCTTGTTTTTCACCAATTCCTTTAGTGCAGCTTTGACTACTTCCTTCCATACCATTGATTCTGGATCATATGCCACCTCCTGTAATGGATGATCATCCACCAATTCTTTTTGGTACAGTGACTGTGTATTCCATTCATCTTCTTTTGATGTTTCCTCCATCATTCAACAAATTGCCCATAGAATCTTTCAATATAGCAATTCGAGGCTTAAGTTTTTTCCTCAGTTCTTTCAGCTTGAGAAATGTTGAATGCGTTCTTCCCCTTTTGATTTGTTAACTCCAAGTCTTTGCACATTTCATTATAGTAATTGACTTTGTCTTCCCAAGCTGCTCTTTGAAATCTTCTGTTCAGCTCTTTTATCCTGTCGATTCTTCCATCTGTTTTAGCTACTCTCCATTCAAGGGCAAGTTTCAGAGTCCCTTCTGACCTCCATTTTGGTCTTTTCTTCCTTTCCTGTCATTTTAATGATCTTTTGTTTTCTTCATGGATGATGTTCTTAGTGTCATCCCCCAATTCCTCTGGTTTTTGGTCATAAGTGTTCAATGCATAAAATCTGTTCTTTAGATGGTCTCTAAATTCAGGAGGGACAAAATCAAGGTCATATTTTGGCTCTTGTGGACTTCTTTTAATTGCCTGCAGCTTCAGTGTGAGCTTGCATATGAGCAGTTGATGGTCTGTTCCACAATCAGCTCCTGGCCTTGTTTTAGCTAAAGATAATGAAGCGCTCCATCGCCTCTTGCTACAGATGTAGTCAATCTGATTCCTATATACTGTCTAATGAATTCCGTGTGTACAGCCACCATCTGTGTTGTGGAAAAAAAAAAAGCATTTGCAATGAATAAGTCAGTGGTCTAACAAAATTCTATCACACAATCTCTGGTGTCATTTCTGTCACCAAAGCCATATTTTCCAACTACTGGTGATTCTTCTTTGTTTCCAACTTTTGAATTCCAATTACCAATGATAATGAACACATCTTGATTGCATATTTGGTCAATTTCAGACTGCAGAAGCTGGTAAAAATCTTCAGTTTCCTCATCTGTGGCTTTGGTGGTTGGTGCCTAAATTTGAATAACAGTACCGTTAACTGGTGTTCCTCATGTTGTTGTTGTTGTTATGTGCTGTCAAGTCGGACCCAACTCATAGAAACCTCTCCTGGGGTTTCCGAGGTGGTATCACTACAGACGTAGGTTGCCCAACCTGAGGAGTGTTCCTCATAGGTGTATGGATATTATCCTATCACTGACAGCATTGTACTTCAGGAGATCTTGATACATTCTTTGTGATGATGAATGCCACACCATTCTTCAATTTGTCATTCCTGGCATGGTAGATCATATGGTTGTCTGATACAGAATGGCCAAATCCAGTCCATTTCAGCTCACTAATTCCTAGGATATCAATTTTTATGCATTCCATTTCATTTTTGACAACTTCCAATTTTCCTAGATTCATACTTTGTACATTCCATACCTTGTACATTTATTGTTTCCATTCATGCTTTAAATAAAAAGACTACTCAGAGCCTTTAATATACTAATATTCATTATAATCACATAAAGTAGACTATAGCGTTAAGTGTTTCCAAACTTTATTTAATTGCAAAAACATTATGGGACATTCTGTATTCATTCATTCATTTATTCAATGGACATTCATTGTTCCATTCATACTTTATACATTCCATGTTCTGATTATTAATGGATGTTTGACATTCATACATACAGCTGTTTCTTCTCATCTTGAGATGTGCTACATCAGCAAATGCGGGTCCCGAAAGCTTTGCTCTATCCACATCAGTAAGGTTGGCTCTACTCTGAGGAGGCAACACTTCTCGAGTCATATTTTAAGTGTCTTCCAACTGGAGGGGCTCATCTTCTGGCACTATATCACACAATGTGTCTGGGCTATTCAAGTTTTCCAGTGATATATCAGATAATGTTTCACTGCTATTCATAAAGTTTTCACAGGGCAATTCTTTAAGAGGTAGATGGCCTCTTCCTTCTTCCGAGTCTGTCTTAGTCTGGAAGCTCTGCTGAAACCTGTCCACCATGGGTAACACTGCTGGCATTTAAATACCAGTGACATTGCCTCCAACCTCACAGCCACACTCAAGCCACCACAGTAAGACAAACTGACAGACAAGTTTGCCTTCCCTTGCTGTTCTAAACTGCTCTGTTCATTTCCTGGTCTCCTCAGCCCTTCTCACTTACCCGGCCTGCCCCAGGGCAAATACCTGCCTTCTGCTGGTTTTAGGCATGGGCTACTGTGCCCTGCTCCCGGGGCGGTTCCACTCACGCATTTTATACATACACTTAAATGTTTTACTTTCATTTCTATGAAATTAAATCTAGCAATCTTTTAACTTATGATTCTCTAGGTTTCTTTTAGGAAACAGAATATATTTTAAACTACATGTTTGCTCCTGGAGAGCAGGGAACAATCCTATTTTATTGAAAAAGACATGAGGATCTAAGATCCAGCCTGGCACACAGTGGGCACCCAATGATTTTCTTTCTGTATAAAAATATACAGAATTTCCCATAATGCATTTGCAATTAAATAAGTTTTGGAAACACTTAAAATTATAGTCTATTTTATGTGATTCACAATGCATATTAGTATGTTAAAGGCTCTGAGTAGTCTTTTATTTTAAAAAATAGAAATAAAAAACTATTTAATATTCTTTAACCCAAAAATATATAAACTTGTTTCAGCATAGAACTTTCACTGAGTAATATCTATTATGCATCACAAATCTCCAAATAGGCTTCAGAAAGTATGTACTGATATCCTGGAATATCTTTGGCTTAATTTATTTATCAATAAAAAAACATTGAAGATAGGCATTCACACAGTAATTATCTCCGTAGCCTTCACTGGGAAAAAAGTTTAACAAAGTACATATGAGCAATGCTTGAAAGATAGTTCTATCCTTATTGTTATGAGGTACTTTTTAGTGATGATAATTTTTCAGTGATCAAAAAGTATAAATATTTTAGTAACACTTTGATTCTGTACTATCAATGTATTGCCTATAAAATAGGCTTATCTGATGATCATCTTCTATAGCCTACAAAAACCAAGGATTCTCCTCGTAGAAAATTTTAAGCCACACCAAGCAGCAGTGTATTTTCTTTTTAACTCTCTCCTGCCCTAAGAATTATATGTTACAATTTTTAAAATTTAGATTTGAAGGCTGATAACATTTCAGGATAAGTAACTTTAAAGCCATAAAAGAGAATGTGATAAAACCAATTTCTGTGTACTAATTTTACGTTGTAACAAATAGAAATCTTTAATTCTTTTAATAAAGGCACTGACTATGGGAGTTGTAAGCTTAGGGAAAATATATTACTAGTCTAGTTAATTCCTTTATGTAATTTCTTTAAAAAATTGTTGAATACTGAAATACATTAGAAAAAGCCCACTTACAAACTACTTGTTCTCTTTTCATAACTTCAAAATACAACTGAAACAACAAAATCATGAAGCGAAAGAATATAACCTTAATAACTGTTTCTAAACCAAACCAAATTTGCTACCATTGAGTCAACTACAACTTATAGCAACCCCCATTTGGGTTTCCAAGGCTGTAAATTTTTACAGAAGCAGATTGTCTCATCTTTCTTCCTCAGAGCAGATGGTAGGTTTGAACCACCAGCCTTTTGGTTGTTGTTGTTTAGTGCCATCGAGTCGGACCTGACTCACAGCGACCCCTCTTTGGGTTTCCAAGGCAGTATCAATACGGAAGTAGATTGCCCAACCTTCCGCCAAATATCTTAACCACTGCACCACCAGAGTTCCTTAATAAGTGCTTAGATACTATAAAAATCACCTTCAAAGTGTTTTAATGGAGTTTTATAGAGAGAGAGTTATTGAGTGGAAAAGAGGATATCTGCCTCAGATGTGATGGAGATGAAGTGTCTAAGGGTAAGATATTTGGATGAGGTGTTAATTTTGAAACATGTTTTAGAGAATGATGTTGTCTAAGCAAAAGTAGACTTGGAAGAAAGGCAGAGGGGTGCAGGATGGAATCGTGTGTGCAAAAGCATGACCATGTGTAATACCAGATACATTTGTATGAGTGTCAAAAGTTCAGTATGTGTTCACCAATGTTCACTGTAGCACTTTTCACAATAGCCAAAAATGGAAACAACCAAAATGTCCAGTGAGAGATGAATGGATGAATAAAATATGGTATATACACAAAATGAGATACTACTCAACCACAAAGAGCAATGAAGTCCTGATGCATGCTACAATATGGATGAACCTAGAAAGCATTGTTATTGTTGTTAAGTGCTGTCAAGTCAGACCCGACACATAGCAACCCCTCCTTGGGTTTAGCATTATGCTCAGAGAAATAAGTCAGTTGTAAAAGGACAAACACTGCATTATCTCATTTATATGAAATAAGCAAAAATATAGAAACCAAAGATTATTAGTTATTTCTAGGGGCAGGAGGAAAGGTGAAATGGGGAGTTTTTGCTTAGTGGGTATTGAGTTTGTCTGAATGATGGTGGAATGATTTGGAAAAGGATATCAAGCAACAAATGTTGCACAACTTGAAGAATGAAATTCATTTCAGTGGATGAGCAGGTAAAAATTGTTGCATCGGTAGTTTATTTGTATATATTTCCACTGCAATAAAAATTAAAAAGCTAGGTTCAGTATGTTAGAATTGAGGGAGTGGTAGAAAAATGAGCCTAGGCCAGGCCATAAAGAAAATTGTAGGAATGCAAAGGACTTCAGATTTTATCCTGAAAAGACTGTGAAGCTTTTAGAGAATGTGAAATAGGGAAGAGACACAATAAAATTTTCCATTTTTAACAGATCACCCTGGTATAGAAATGGAGGATAATATGGAGAAGAACAAGAGTAGAGTAATACGGAAGTGATTGCAGTAAAACAGGCAAGAAATTACACAAACCTGGAGAACAGCAGTATCAGCAAGATGGAGAAATGAGTTCAGGTTCAGTATAGAAGACAAAATTGACAAGGTGTGGTAGCTAATTTTATGTGAGGCATGAAACAAAGGGAAGAATTTCTAAGTGATTCTGCAGTTTCCAAATAATTACCAAAAGCAAATTGGGTGAGCATGTTTAGACAAGTTAAGATTTTTGGCACATTGAGATTAATGGACCTATCAACATCCGAAAGAAGATGTTCAGAAAGATATAATGTCTGCAGTCAAGGGAAAAGATTGAGAAAGGTATCTAGGAATCATTGCCTTGGGTGGAATTGGGAAACATGGATGAGCTTTTTTTCTAGAGCAGTGATTTTTAAAACGTTATCCTGAGACCTTTGGTTGCCCAACAATGGTTTTCAGACATTCTGTCCTTATGAAAGAAAAAATTGAAGAAAACTCTGTTCACATACCAAACCAAAACCAAACTCAGTGCTGTCAGATCGGATCTGACTCATAGTGACCCCTCCTTGGGTTTTTGAGGCTGTATCACTATGGAAGTAGATTGCCCAATTTTCCTTCTGAGAAGTGGCTGGTGGGTATGAACCACCAGCCTTCTAGTTAGCGGTCAAATGCCTTAGGCACTATGCCATCAGAGGTACCCCTCACAAAATTGAGACATAAGATTTATCATTATTTTTAACATTCAAAGATTAGTCACTATTCTCATAGAAATTCCATTGCATGATAAATAAGTATTGTTTTATCAAAGGTTTTGCATGCACTATTAAACCTGCATTGTTAAGTTTGTCTTGGAAAACATTTTCAAGTCATGTTTTACTTCTATTATTTGCATTTTAATTAATACTATTGCATGGTGCTTTATCCTCAAGGCACAAAAGTGGCTCAGTAGTGACTCACTGAAGCATAAAAGTAAGATGACAATATCTATAAACATTACAATGCAGAATAATTTAATAAAGAAAGATAAAAATATGGCCCTCCAGTGAAACCTAAGTCCTTTGCTTTCTGAGCAAAGGAAAGTGAATCTCTGAGTAGGGTGGTTCCACACAAGGAAATGAAAAAGAAAAAGTCCAGGTGGGAAACGCCACTCTGAATATTGGATTTTATTACACTGGTGGTCCATTCTACCCATCCCCTGTAATTAAACATGGTTGACTAATGATATGAAATCTTTTGTACGTTTCCTTCATTTTCTAAAAAGCACAGTTTCCCTTCAGTAAACCAGTTTAGATTTACCAGAACAAGCAAAAAATAATGTTTTCCAGAATAAAATCCATTAGTTGTATCACTGAAAGCCAAAACTACAGACATTCTTCAACATTAAACACTTCACAACAAAAGCAAGTGCAGGTCATACTATTGCTAACAAGCGTGTAAAATCAGCCACAAAACTACATTAATATGAATTTTGCTCAGCAGCAAAAAAATCAACCTTTGGTTTAAAAAAATAAATAAAAGCCTTTTATCAAATGACACTAGTTGATGTTGCCTGATAGTAACCACTATCATTTGGCAAACTGGCCAAGTATAATATTCAAGTATTATATTCAAAATATTTAGCAACTGGTAAGGCACAGAAACCAACCAATGTGAACAAATTGTATAGATATGTGTTAGCCCACATTTTGTTTTGTGTCTGTGTGAAGTTTGAGTCAATTGTCTGAAGGAGAAGTGCTTGATAATTTTTTTTTTCTGTTTCTTTTCAGTGTTTTGTTTAGAATTCTTGATCAAGTTTAGGCTGACATCCTTGAGTGTCTACATCCCTAAGTAATCAGTATCTCAGCAAAAGGTTTAGAACTTTAAGACATAGACACTGTCAGAGGACTTTTCTAAGTATCCTTTGGTTTCTATTCAAGATAACAGTAAGTTATTCATCAGCTATTACTCACCTTGGCTTTTCAGCTCTCTGCTGAGGTTCCTTAATTTAATCATTCATGTTCCTGGAAGTACAGGGGCCCTCTTGTAGGAGAAGCAGAAGTTTGTCTGAGTCAAGCTTCCTGGATTCAAACAGATTTTCCCCTGAGTTTAGCAATGGCCTCCTTTCTTATACCTAAGTTGATTAACATAGATTATGGCCAGATACAAGTTTTTCTCTCCCATATGGAGCACTGAGGGACAGAGTCCATATAATTTTTTAACAGAAATATTACAAAGCATGTACAAGCAAAAACTTCATGGGATTTTGTTCTTTGGTTTGGAGGTTTAGGGGTCATGATTTCATGGGATATCCTAGTTAATTGGCCAAATGTGTTCAATGCTTCTGTTCTATCTTCTGGTTGGTTGCATAGAGTCTCATCTCTTAAAAGCTTGCAAGCAGCTATCCAACGTGTCACAATTAGTCTCTATTTGCCTGGATCAACAGAGAAAGAAAGTAAGTCAGGCATAGCAAGAGGATATGAAATTACGGGTAATTACCTCCATGAACAACTCTCCTTTGCCATGAGACCAGAACAGAATGGTTCCTAGGTACCATTACTGAACATTTTGATCAAAGATTCTATAGAAGTATCTTGACCTAAAGGGGTTAAAATGCAGAACAAAATTTGAAATTCTCATGGAATCTAGACTTTCTGGAGACATGAAAGCAGAAACTATTGCTCTGAGATAATCTTCAAACTTTAAACCAAAAATATCCCCTGAAATCTTCTTAAAATCGAACAATAGTTTAACTTAACCAGTAAAGAATGTCTGCTTTGAGCATTCTGCTTTTTTAAAAACTATCTATATGGGATCAAATTGGCAACAGCGACTAGAAAGATAGGAACCTTAAGAAGTGATTTTATATTAATGGAAAAGAAATGACTCAGTGAATTTATGTTAATGGAGAGAGTGAGAATGGTTACAGAATTTGAAGAATGTAATCTATGTCATTGGATTGTACATATTTTGTTTGACCATGTATTTACTCAACAGCAATAAAATAATATTACAAATCAGTTAGTATGAAAAATTTCTCATGACATGGAATTACATATAAAGCTGGAAGAACACCTCACACACATTTGTTCCATCCTTTTTTTTTTTTTTAAGTTAAATAAATTATCTGTTTGGAAGGAAATGACCCAAACCTGATGGTACCATTTTCTTCTGGTGCAGTTCATCAAGTTCATCTTTATCCAGGTGAAGGAAAGATAGTTCAATGGTAACTAGTCATTGCAAATGGTCATTGTCCAAAGATCCTCTGGCTTACTATACTTTCAAAAAAAAGATTTTTGTTTTGATTTGTTTAGTTAACAATTTCTTTGTGAATCCTGATGAGGACTGGAAAGGATGTGATGAGATCAGTGCTGACAGAGCACCCATGATGTGTGCAACGAGGAAGGATGCTGTGACGTGATTAATGGGTTTCACCCAAGTGCCAATCTCCAGGCTGCCTTCTCCATAAAGTACCGAAGAAAGTTGAAAATTCTTCCCCAGATTCAGAGTTAGCATAGTGACATTTCCAAATGAGGTCACATTTTTGCTCCTTTTCAGCTTGTATTGCAAAGAAATGGGCAATAAGTTCACGGTTCTGCTTTTTCACTTTTATATATACAATGGCTCTTGAAAGGAAACAAGAAATGAGATTAAGAAAAAAAATTCTCATGACATGGCAAAGCCAGTGAGGCCCATTGCCATAATTTTATGGATGTTATTCAAGTGGTTTATCCCTGCTGTGCATTTCAATAGATTGACTTTAGGCCTGAAATATCATAATTTTAATGTCAAGGATAAGATTTCACAGTTTCTCAAGATGATCAAAGTGTGATTTCCATGGTTTCACAAGGAGTTAGATTCTTTTCCTTGAGAATTTCTCCCCATGTAGAAGGAGGGACTAAATAACATATTTTAAGGCATATTTTAAAACAATATTCAAATGCTATAATGAAAACATAGAGATAAAAGTTTCATAGTCAAAAGCATCCCTAAGAGGTAGATTAGGAATTCATTTGCGATTATCTCCCAAATTGTAATACTCAACCTTCCAGCACCTAGAAAATGCCAAAAGTATTTACAATGAGAAAAGCTGCATAATTTCTGGAAGCTTGCTTGATCCAAACGTCTGAGATATCTGAGAGACCCAACAATACTTGATACCATTATCAACAACTCATAAATAAAAGTTAGGTTTTTGCAACATTGAAGAAATGAGGAATAAGAAAAGACATAAGCTGGTTATAGTGCTTAACTTCCAACTCAAATAGAGAAATCTTAAGGAAGGAATGAAAACCATACTATTCTTCTCATGGTCATAAAACAGCTTGGTTAAATAATAAAAAATAATGATAATAATTACCAAGGCTCACACACACAAAAAAATTGCTATTTCCAAACTATGATTCATGTTTTCCAAAATATCTTTAATTGGTCTCCACCTGTGTCATGAACAATGTGGTTCTCAGATGACAAAATATAAGGAAAACAGTCATCTGGAGAGTCAGAAAAGAAGAGAGGTGAGGCTGGGACACTGGAAAAATCCAGCATTTAAGAAAGGAATGAGGGAGGGCAATATGGAAAGGACACTGAGACAAAGCTAGAGCAGTGAAGAGCAAGCAAGAGATAGTACTGCCACAGAAGCCAAAGAAGAAAGTTTTAAGCGGTGTAAAGTGGTACATAAATAAAAGACCACATGAAATTGAGTCAATGTGGACTTATGGCGACCCCATGTGTGTCAGAGTAGAGCTGAGCTCCATAGGTTTTCAATATCTGATTTTTCAGAGTTCAATCCCAGGCCTTTCTTACAAGGTACTCAGTGGATTCAAACCCTCAATCTTCCAGTTAAGAGACAAGCATGTTAAATGTTTGCACCACCGAGTCTCAAACTGTACATAGGGATCAATAACAAAGATAGTTGTCATTAGTGAGAACTGAGAATGTGTTATGCCCTTTACATAAACTACCTCATGTAATTATCACAATAATATTGGTTAAAATATTCTCATTTGTAGGTGAATAAACTAAGAATCAGAGTGATAGAGAAAGTTTCCAAGTACTCATAGCCAATAAAAGGTAGAGATAAATTTCAACACAAGTTTCTCTGGCTCCAACATCTATGTAAATTGAGAACTAAAAATTATTCACTGAATAAGTCAATTTGGAGATCATGGATAATGATGCCAACAGTAGATTTTTTAAAATACATTTTTTTGTTGTTGTTGAAAATATACACAGCAGAACATACACCAATTCTACTTCTACGTGCATGATTCAGTGGCGTTGATTAAATTTCTTTTTTAAAAAATTTTTATTGTAATTTGAGTGAAAGTTTACAGAGCAAATTGGTCTTCCATGCACGTTTTGCTTTGCAACATTGATTGTAATCCCCACAATGTAGCAGCACTCTTCCCACTACTTCTCTGTGTTTACTGTTTCCGTTTGTCCTTCTTTCCTATCCTTTCCTGCCTTCTGAGCTTTGTTGTTGCTGTTGTTGTTATGTGCCGTTGAGTTGGATCCGACTCATAGCGACCCCTCCTTGGGTTTCCGAAGAGGAATCACTATGGAAGTAGATTGCCCAAACTTCCTTCTGTTTAGAACTTTATCCCCAAGCAAAAACGGTTCTTCTGATCTCCTGTGGTTGATTGTTTTAAGGAGTGGTACCTCCCTGGTGTTATTGTTCACCTTATAGGCCTGTCTATTGTTAGCATAGTGGCTAAAAGCACTTGACTGCTAACCAGAAGGCTGGCGGTTCAAACCCACCAGCCACTCCTCGGAAGGAAGGTTGGGCAATCCTACCTCCGTAGTGATACTGCCTCGGAAACCCAAGGAGCGGTCGCTATGAGTCGGGGCCGACTCGATGGCCAACAACAACAAATTGTTTGGCGGAAAGTTGAGGCTACTGGTGAGTTCAGTTGCAGGATTGAAGGATGAATAAGGAGGGGCAATCTCAGGTGTTCTACCAGTCTCTATCAGAGGAGTAAGTCTGGTCTCTTTTTATTATTTTGAGTTTTGTTCAGAATGTTTCTCCCACCCTTTCCAGGATCTTTTCTTGTGATCCTTTTCAGAGAGGTAGGGAGTGGTAGCTGGGCACCATCTAGCTCTGGTCTCGGGGTTGAGGAGGCTGAGGTTCGCATGACCCATTAGTCCTTTAGACTATTTCTTTCCACGTGTTTTTTTTTTTTTTTTTTTTTTTTGTCCTTTGCTCATCTTTTCTTTGAACAGGAAGAGGCCAATAGCCATTCACTAGCTTTTAAAACCCAGTTACTACACACCACAATAGGATGTAGAATATTGACTTTGTGAACTGTTATGTTAATCGAGTTAGCTGTCCCCTGAGACTGTTGTTGTAAGCCCCCAAACCCAAGGACTTATTACCTCAAGGTGTTTCTTTATGGCTAACAAGTTTTCATAACTTTGCCAATTCCTCTGCTACATATATAGGTATATTTACAGCACGTACTGATACTTACGTAGAAAAATCCTCTGCTGTACTTATATATGGTCATGGATGTAGTCCTGTTCATCCACCCATACATGTTCAGCTTGCTTGACTATATAGCCACACCTAGATTTTTTTTTGTTGGGAGCTCTGGTAGCATAGTGGCTAAGACACTTGCCTGCTAACCAGACGGCTGGTGGTTCAAACCCACCAGCCACTCCTCGGAAGGAAGGTTGGGCAATCCTACTTCCGTAGTGATACTGCCTCGGAAACCCAAGGAGGCGTCGCTATGAGTCGGGGCCGACTGGACGGCACATAACAACAACAACAAAGATTTTTGTTGGTTATTACTGTTATTGCAGGACTGTGTATGTACTAGTGTTTACTTTTGTTGTCTAGAACTCTTGCACACCACTCTACCTTCCTTTGCCTTAGTAATATTATGCTCATCACCCTCTTATTGTATGTTTGCCTTTCCCTTCACCCAAATTAAAATGCGTCTATTATCTAGTTAGTGATTTTCCCTCCCTGCCCCTTCTATCTCTGGTAACTATCAAAAATGTTTCTTTTTGTGAGTAAAACTTTCTTTAATTTTTATAACAGTGGACTGGTAGAGTATTTGTCCCTTTGTAATTGACACATTTCACTCAGCATAATGTCCTCTAGGTTCATCCATGTTATGAGATGTTTCACAGATTTGTCGTTATTCTTATCACTGCATAATATTTCATTATGTGTATGTACCATAGTTTGTTTATCCATTCATTTGTTGATGGGCACTTATGTTGTTTACATCTCTTTGCTATTGTGAAGAGTGCTACGATTTACATGGGTGTTTCTGCTCTTATTTTTCTAGGATATAAACCTAGTACTGGGATAAACCAAACCAAACCAAACTCACTGCCCACAAGTTGATTCCAACTCATAGTGACCTACATTGGGTTTCCACAGCTGTAAATCTTTATGGAAGTAGACTGCCTCATCTTTTTTCCACAAGGCAGCTGGTAGGTCCGAACCACCAACCTTCTAGCAGCCAAATGCCTTAACCACTAAAGCACAAGAGCTCCTTGCATTTAGTAGTGTGATAGCTGGACCAAATGGTATTTCTATTTCCAACTTTTTAAAGAAGCGTCATAGCATATTTCACACTGGTTTTGCCATTTTACAGTCCCACCAACAGTATATGACAGTTCGTCTTTCCACACCCTCATCATCATTTGTTGTTTTCTGTTTTATTGAACTTTGCTGTTATTGCTGGAGTGAGATAGTATCTCATTGTTTTGATTTGCATCTCTCTAATAGCTAATGATCCCGAACATTTCCTCATGTGTTTATTGGCTGCCTGAATGTCTTCTTTGGTGAAGCGTCTGTTCATGTCCTCTGCCCAATTTTTAGTTGGGCTGTTTGTTTATCTTTTTGTTGTTAAGTTTTTAAGGCTTTCTATAAATTTTAGAGATTAGTCCATTATCAGATAGGTCATTGCCAAGTATTTTTTCCCAATCTAGGTTCTCCTTTTTCTCTTTTGGAGATGTTTTTCAAAGTGCGTAAGTATTTAATTTTCAGGTCTCAGGTGTTTAGTTATGTTCTACCGTTTGTGCATTTTTTATTATGTTTTATAATCTATTTATGCCACAAATTAGGGCTACTAAATTTTCCCTTATTTTTTTTTTCTTTGGTAATCTTTGTAATTTTAGCTTTGACATTTAGATCTTTGATTCATCTTGAGTTAGTTTTTATATATAATATGAGGTATGGATCTTGTTTCATTTTTCTGCAAATGGATATCCAGTTTTTCCAGCACCATTTGTTAAAGAGACTATCTCTTCCCTATTTAATGGGTTTGGGCCCTTTGTCAAAGATCAGCTGTCCAAGGTGAATAGATCTATTTCTGGATTCTCAACTCTGTTCCACTGGTGTTTGTGTCTATCATTGTACTACTACCAGACTGTTTTGACTATCATGGTTGTATCATAGGTTTTGAGACTGGGAAGTGTGAGGCCTCCTACTTTGTTCTTTTTCTTCAGTAGTGCTTTGCTGATCTGGAGTCTCTTACCTTTCTATATAAAGTTGGTAAATGTTTTTTCCATCTTTTTAAAGATTGTTGATAGAATCTAGTTCGGGATTGCTTTATATCTGTAGATCATTTTGTTTAGTATTGACATTTTCACAATGTTAAGTCTTCCTATCCATGAACATGGTATGTTTTTCCATTTACGTAAGTCTTCTGTGGTTTCTTTCAGTAGTGTTTTATAGTTTTATTTGTATAAGTCTTTTGTATCTCTGGTTAGGTTTATTCCTAAGTATTTTTATCTGTTTTGGTAGATACCTTATTTCCTTTTCAGAGTTCTCTTTATTGGTGTAAAATCTACCTGATTTTTCAATGTCAATCTTGTCACCTGCCACTCTGCTGAATCTTACAATTAGTTCCAGTAGTATTCTTGCTGAGTATCTATGATTCTTTATGTATAGGATCATATCATCTGAAAATAAGGATACTTTTACTTCTTCCTTACCAATTTTGATGTCTTTTGTTTCCCTTTTATTCCTTATTGCCCTGGTTGGGACTTATTGCTCCTATTCAATACAGTATTTGAATAGGAGCAATGACAGAAGGCATCTTTATCTGGTGCTCATTGACCATTGACAAGGGGAATGGTTTCAAACTGTCTCCATTGAGAACAATGTTGGTTTTATATATATTACCTTAATTATCTTGAGGAATTTCCCTTCTATTCCTATTTTGCTGAGAGTTTTTATTAGGAATGGGTGTTGGATTTTATCAAATACCTTTTTCTGCATCTATTGATATGATCATGTTGTTCTTTTCCATTATTTTATTTATGTAATGGATTACATTGATTGTTTCTCTAATGTTGAACCATCCTTATATATCTGGTATGAATCCCACTTGGTCATGATGTATTTTTTAATATATATAGTGTTGGATTTTATTGGCTAAGATTTTTGTTGAGGATTTTTATATCTATGTTCATGAGAGTTATTGGTCTGTAATTTTTTCTTTTAGTAGGGTTTTTGCCTGGGTTTGGTGTCAGGATTATGCTTGTTTCATAAAATGAATTGAGGAATATTCCTTCCTTTTCTATGTTCTGGAAAAATTTGAGTAGAATTGGTGTCAATTCTTCTCTGAATGTCTGGTAGAATTCTCCAGTGAAACCATCTGGGCCAAGACATTTATTTTTGTTTTGGGGAGTTTTTTAATGACCTATTTAATTTCTTCTTTTGTTATGGGCCTGTTCAAATTTTCTATCTCAGTCTTTGTTAGTTTAAGTAGGTTGTATGTTTCCAGATATTTACCTATTTCTTGTAGGCTTTAAAAATTGTTGGAGTACAGTTCCTCATAGTATTTTCTTATTGCCCCTTTTATTTCAGTTAGTCCTGTTGTGATGTCGCCCAATTCATTTCTTATTCATGTGATTTACATCTTCTCTTTCTTTTCCTTTGTTAAATTTGCCAGTAGTTTGTCAATTTTGTTAGTTCTCTTTGACAAACTAACTTCTAGTTTTGCTTATTCTTTCTATTGTTCTGTTTTCTGTTTCATTTGTTTCTACTCAAATCTTTATTGCTTTCTTTCTTCTGGTGATTGTGGAGTTCTTTTGCTGATCTTTTCTATTTGTTCAAGTTGTATGGTTAAGATATTGATTTTAGCCCTTTCTTCTTTTTTGATGTGTGCTTTTATTGCTATAAATTGACCTCTGAGGACGGCTTTTGATGTGTCCCAAAGGTTTTGGTATGTTGTGGTTTCATCCTCATTTGCTTCCAGGAATTTATTTCACTTTTTATTTCTACTATACCAAACAGTTTTTAAGCAGGATGTAATTCAGATTCCATGCATTTGATTTTTTTTTTTCTTGTCTTCATATTATTGATTTCTTACTTTATGGTGTTGTGATCCAAGAATATGCTTTGTATTATTTCAATGTTTTAAAATATATTGAGGCTTGCTTTGTGGCTTAACATGTGTCCTATTTTGGAGAATGATCCTTGTGCACTGGAAAAGAATCAGCATTGTGTTTTTGTTAGGTGGAATGTTCTGTATATGCCTATGAGATCAAGTTGGTTGATTGGTTGTTTAGATTTTCTGTAGTTTTGTTGAGTTTATTTCTAGTTGTTCTGTCCTTTACTAAAAGTAACATGTTAAAGACTTCCACTATTATTGTGCAGTTGTCTACTTATCTTTTCAATTATGTTAATGTTTGATTTATGTATTTCAAGGCTCCTTCATTGGGTATGTAGATATTTATTATGTTTATGTCCTCTTGCAGATTGATCCTTTAATAATTATACAATACCCTTCCTTGTCCCTTGTAGTGATTTCTGCCTTGAAGTCTATTTTGTCAGAAATTAAAATTGCCATGCTTGCTTCAACAGCACATATGTTGTTGTTGTTGTTGTTGTTTGCCATCGAGTCGGCCCCAACTCATAGCGACCCCTCCTTGGGTTTCCGAGGCAGTATCACTACGGAAGTAGGAATGCCCAACCTTCCTTCCGAGGAGTG
>NW_006921595.1:15522360-15530258 GCF_000298275.1 Orycteropus afer afer | reverse complement strand
GGGTTTGAACCACCAGCCTTCTGGTTAGCAGTCAAGTGCATTAGCCACTATGCTACCAGAGCTCCTAACAGCACATATACTAATTATTAATATTGCCACTACTGCTCTTTTTTGGTTGTATTTTGCTTGATTTTTTTTCCCCCATCATTTGATTTTTAGTTTATGTTTATGTTTGTGTCTAAGGTGAGTTTCTTGTAGGCAGTATATTGATGAGTTATAGTTTCTTATCCATTCTGGCACTCTATTTCTCTTGACTGGTCCATTTAATTACTGGAGTGATTCTTTTATGTTTTTTAATGTGGTATTGATGATTTCTTTGTTCTGTATATGTTTCTGTACCAAGTACATTTTATTATTAGATTTTCTTCTTATTTTCTTCATTACTGTTGATCCTGTGTTTACCATAGCCTTATGATTTTCTTCTTTTTTATTTTGGTAAGAAGGTTTATTAATTTTCTTTGTGGATACCCTGTAATTTATTTTTATTTTCCTAAGTTTAAAGCAATCTATCTTTATATCCTCTTGACTTCCTCTCCACTTGAAAGTTCTGTAATTATACCATTTATTCTATCTTTTTGCTCTGTACTTGTCATTGTTCACAGGTTGATTTCTCTGGTTCCCTATTTTCAGCCTTACGAGTTTTTTTATATTTAAGATTTCTTTTTCTGGGTTGATTTCTGGATGATATTGTCATGTGTTTTAGTCTCAAATTGCTTTCTGACTGTGTTGGTTCTCTGTCTGAAGGACTCCCTTTAGCATTTCTTGTAAGTTTGGTCAAGATTTTACAAATTCCCTTAATTTCTACTTACCTGGAAATATCCCAATTTCACCATCATATATAATGGACAATTTTTTCTGGAAATACAGTTCTTGATTGGCATTTTTTATTATTTTAGGGTTTTATAAATGTCATCCTATTGACTTTTGACTATATGGTTTCTGTAGAGAAATTAGAGCTTTGTTTTACTGGTTCCCCTTTTCAGGTCACATTTCATTTTTCCCAAGCTGTTCTCAAGAGTCTTTTTTTCTCTTTGGTTTTAGAAAATTTGATTATGATTTGTCTTGGTGACTTTCTTTTGGGCTCTCTGCTATACGGGGTTCATTGAGCTTCTTGACTGGATATCTTTTCATCTTTCATGATATTAGGGAAGTTTTCTTCTAGCAAATCTTTGACAATTTTTTTTTTTTCATCTCCTCCTGTTCTGCAATTCCTAACACATGTAAACTTTCCTCTTGATAGCATCCAACAAAATTCTTAGGCATTCTTCATTTTTCTTCATTCTTTTTTCTGATTTTTCTTCATACAAATTGATGTCAAGGGATTTGTCTTCCAATTCATCAATCCATTCTTCAATTGATTCGATTCTACTCTTTTATCCTCCCAATGTGTTATCTCTTTTTGAAATTTTAGTACTAATCTTCTGGATTTCTAATTGCTCTCTTTGTACGGTTTCTAGTTGTCTATTTATTTTGTTTTCTCTCTTATATTGTTTTCTTGAAGTCTTCTAGGGTACTGTATGTCTTTTCATTGATTTTGTTTGTGGTTTCCTTGATTTCTTGGATATATATATATATATATATATATTCCCTGTCAAGTGGTTCTATTAACTGTTCTTCCCTGGGGAGGTTTCCTGGTTCTTTATTTTGGTCATTTGTTTACATAATTTTGTCCTGTTTCTTTGTCTGATGTGAAGTTGTCTATTGTCTCCAAGACATTCTGGAGTTGTATTTATTTGTTGATTATTGTTGGGTTGTTTCACCACGATTTTTTGTTTTCCTTTAATTTGATATATTCACATAGGCAGGACAGGCATGCTACTTTGGTCACTAGTTTGACAACACTAGGGTGCTCCATACCTGTCTCTGGGTGGATATAGAACCAGTGGGAGTGTGGCTGTGTGTGGGTCATGTTTGCTGGTCATGAAAAGTAGCTGCAGGTGGGGTAAGCAAGTGTTGTCCACTGTTTGTCATGGATCAAGTGGTGCAGAAGCAGATTATGGCACTTGCCCATTGTGTGGGGTGGTAAGTGGCAAGTGTGGTAGGTGTGAATGACTAGTGAGGAAACAATGTCTATCTCCTGTCAGATGGGGAAGCAAAAACAATGAAAGAGAGCAAAAAAGAGGGGACAGTGAGGAAGAAATGGGTAAAAATAAAGGAAGAATAAGAGGAAGATGGAACAAAAAATAAATAAAAGAAAGAAAAAGGATGGTGCAACAATGCACTTCTAAGGAAACAGGCACAAAACACGCTGTATCCTCAGACATGCACTGCTGGTCACAGTGGCAGGAGGCTGTGGCAGGACAGCTGTCATGCAATCCTCAGTAGCACATGACCACAGAAGTATCAGGAGCCTTATGCACAGTCCACATATGTGTGTACCCCTGCCCACAAGTGCAGCAGGTGTCTGACATGCAGTGTGCACAGAATTTGGAGGCAACAGGAGTCCAGTACACGGTCCATGTATGCTTGTACCCCTACCCACTACATCAGCAGGTACCTGGTGTGTGGTCCACATGTGTGTATGCCTCAACTACAGAAGTGGCAGCCTCCTGGCACCCAGTCTTCACATGTGCACACCTCCTACAATGGAGGCTGCTGGCCCATGGCATACAATCCATGAGAGCTATGCTTGTCAGTCACATGGGCTTGAGGCATGCAGAGTGCAATCTACAGGTATATGGCTTGGTCTATTGGAATCATGGTGAGGTAGGTGGCTGCTGGGGGGTAGAGGCAGTCTGGGTGAACTGGGCAGGTAAGGGACAGCAAGGGGGGTTTTGCTGGTCACCAGATTGGTGAGGGTGGGGGTGTCTCACCCCTGGTCACCAAGAAGATATGGGGGGAAAGTGGGAAAATGGACTTCTATGGTCACCATTCACTGGCATGGGACCTGTGCACTTCTGCACAAGTGCAGCCAATTATCTGGTTCCTGCAGCAACTCAATCAAGGGGGGTGGAGGTGAGGGTGGGGGTGGTGCTCAGAGTCCAACATCTCCACCTACCACTTAAAGATCTTCAGTCTCAGCATAAGGCCTCAACCCAAACAACTAGGGCCCACTATTGATGAGTGATTTCATCCCCATTTATTGTCTCCCTCCTTATTCTGAAGTTGCCTGTGCAATTCTTGATGGCTTCCCTGCACTTTCTGCTCTTAGCTCTAGCTTGTATTCTGCTCACCTAGCTTCACTCCAAATTTGTTTACACTGTGTACCTGTCTTCATAGGAATTCCATGAAGTTGGCTTCTACTCACACATGATGTTGCCTTCTGTGGCTCTAAATGGCCATTCTGTATCTCTCCCTCAATCATGGTTTTCATTCTGTTTCTTTTTTCAGTTGGTGTTTAATCCAATTCTTTATCTTTCCATTTGATGCTCAGAGGTTCAGGATTATCATCTATATCTATTTCAGCTGGTTTCTCAGGTCTTTGTCACCAAGACACCATCTGCACCATTTAGTCTCCACCCTCATTATGCAACATTCTCACCCTCCTTTTCCCAATTGTTCCTTTCCCATTAACATAAAATCACTGCCTCCTAAGCTTCTTATCTTACCTCTCAAGTTGCTGCTGTCAATTTTGTCCTTATCCCAGGATGAGGAAACCTGATTTCAGAGAATTGAGAGGTGAACAGACCATAAGAAAGAATGACCAATCTTTCAAAAAGCATTGCTATAAATGAAGGAGAAGATGGCTAACGAGAAAGAAAAATGGCATAAATCATGGTTGTACTTTTTAATCATTTTCCAAGAGCAGAAATAGATTCACAACAATATTTGCAGATCAGCTTTTTTTCTCTATCTACCACAACCGTCAGGATTTCCCAAACTAAGATTGGTGGGGATTTTATATGTACTCTGTGAACTAGTTCTAGTGCCCTTTACCAAGGGCAACTTCATCAGAAGTTCTCTTTCCCTACATTATCATCACAGCTACTTTCAAAGTGATACTGCATTGCCAAGGCTACTATCTCTATACCTGAGGTGTCCTCACATATATAGTCTCCCAGTGAGCATATGACACCTATCCCCCAGATAGAACTGAATCTAAGTGTGAGAACAACTCAATCTCAAATATGGTCCTCACTAAGTATAAGCTAGTGGAGATAATTGCTAACACAGTTTAGTCCATGTGCTGGTTTCAACAATGTTCCTTAAACTAATGCTAGATATTTGCAAGAGAATTGCCCTTGCAAATTCTTATTCAGTAGGTCTAGTGTGAGCCCGGAGCATCCATATTAAGGAGGGAAAAATTCCCCAGGCAATGTAGAGGAAGTAAGCACCTACCTGCTCAAGAAAGTTCTTTGCCTTTGTAATGCTTTGGCCTCAAAATCAGCAAGTATTGCAAGTGCAGACATAGAGTGTTGCTGAAAAGAGAATTGATTGAAATTTTATTTAAAGTACAATAGCGCAACTGGAACTCTTACTCCCTCAGCACAAAGCACAGAGAGCCAACCTGTATTGGGAGGCAAGGAAAATAAAAGATACTTTCCTGAAGACTGAGTGAACAATTGGGAAAGCAAAGCTTCTAGGTTGGCCATTGGTTCTCTCATGGTAAAGCTCTTATCTTCTGTCATTCATGAGGCCCACATTCTAACTGCCATTCCCTGTCCTGTCACCCAAGGTAAAGTCAGCCAAGTATCCTTCCTGGACCCTAATCCAACCTGAACTCACAGTCCAAAATCCCACTCAGGGGAGAGACCAAGGCAGAAAATGGTCCTACTTACATGAAGGAGTAAGAAACCCATGTCAGTTACCTAGTTACCCAGTCTTTCTCTCTTAAATATAAATGTGCAGCCTAGAATCACCAGGCATTATAATGAGCAGCATATAACACAGGCCAAGACTAACAAAAAGAAAAACAAAAAAGAAATTTTTTAAGTTAATAACTTATGTTGGAATCATCAGATAATTCAAGAAAAAGAATAGATTTAGAGGAGTTTAAATTAGTGGTTCCTAAACTTTGCTACCTCAGAAACCCAAGGAGGGGTCGCTATGAGTTGGGGCCGACTCAACGGCACATAACAACAACAACAACAAACTTTGCTAAATAATAGAGTTACCTGGGGAGTTTTTATAAATCTTGATGCATAGGCTGTAACTCCAGCCAATTGTGTTAGACTGGTTTCTCTAGAGAAACTAAACCAGTAAAGCTTGTACATGTAGAGAAAGAAAGAAAAATTTATCTTAGGAAAATGCCTCACACACTTATAGAAGCTGGCAAGTCCCAAGTTCTTGGATCAAACATCAAGCTGAAGGCTTTTCCTGACTCTCCCAGCTGCAGGAGCTGATGAGCTCAAGGTTGGCATGCAATATAGTGGCTGTTGACTCCAGCGAATGACAACTCCAAGATCTCCAGGCCGAATGGTAGATTGTTTGCTCACAGACAGTTGTAAGCAACACAACAGAATCCCAATCCACAGAAGAGTGTCTGTTTTCCCAGGATGTCCATAAATATACTGGAAGCAGGCCACACCCTTAGGGAAACTCCCTTTTAATGGATTGGCTGCTCAAAACATATACATCTGATTCCATTATGGGAACAACCCACACCACGATTGTTTAAACCACACAGAATTGTGGTCCAGCCAAGTTGAGCCAGGGCTACAACTATTACACCAATTAAACCAGAATCTTTGATGGTGGGATCTATGCATCAATACTTTTAAAAACTCTGTATATAATTCCAATGTGCAACCAAGTTTCAGTATAAATGCTCTCATATCTTTATAGAGCCTTTAAAAATTTTATAAAACAAGATTAAATGCTAGAAAAACAAAAAGGGACAATCAGAGAACAAGGAGGTACTCGTACATATTAGAAATTATTTTTTTAAAAAATAGAAGAATAGAGGAAGGGAGGGGAGGGGAGGAGGGGGAAAGGAAGGCAGGAGACGGGAGGGGAGGAGAAGAGTGGAGAGGATGAAAACAAAGCAAGAGAGAGAGAAAGAAAGATATGAGAGAGTTAAAAGACCGATCCAGGAGGACAAATATGCAACTTATAGGATTTCTGCAAAGGGTGCACAAAGGACATATGTGGGAGAGAATTACCAAAGAAATAAGAGAAAATAATTTCTCAGAGTTAAAAAAAAAAAAAAAAATTAAAAGGATTTGATGTTTCAGATTAAAAGATATCAAGTCCCAGGATAGGAAAGGAAGAATGATCCATGCCTAAATATGTTGTCATGGAATTCAAACCCCAGAGAAATAATCAAAATATCGAAGCAGGAAGAGATCATGGACTCTGAGCGGGAAATCTTTAAGGGGAAAAGTGAAACTAAATAGAATAGATAGTGTGATTAAGGTATAATGAAAGAAGGAAGAATAAAAAAGAAGCTAGATAACAATATACTATAATAGCAAACAAGGCAGGGAAATAAACAGGCAATTCTAAAACTCCAAGAAGGAAATATTTTCTTGAGAAATCAAGTTGATAGAGTATAATAATGGAGAATCCATTTGATCTGATGATCTTAAAACTAGAAATATTCTTCAGGCACTGTGGTATTCATTAATAAAGAAGGAAATACAATTCTACATTCAATGCAGCCTTAAATAGTAGTCATATAAGACAAAAAGAACTATATTGAAATCTTAAACTATACTTTTAGTAGGTGTTGCTGATAGCAGTATGAGTGCAGCATTTCTTAGGCCATATTGTAGGACTGAGCAAGTGAATAAATGTATTATTATTTCCAGGAAATGGTGTTCTCACTTTGGGAAATGAGAGATGCAAATATAGAATGGAGCAAGGAAAGAAAGGATCCAATTGTGTACAATTGTAATGAAAGGTGTCTGAATGAACTAATAGGAGATGAATGCAATGACACCCCAATAGCAATGAACTCACCTTAACTCTAAGATCTTGGTCTCTTAAGTATTGCTGTTGTTGTTAGATGCCCTTGAGTCATCTCCAACTCATTGAGACCCTATGTACAGCAGAATGAAACACTGCCCAGTCCTGTGCCAGCCCCACGATCCTTGCTATAAAAGGAACCAGGGCTTCTTGGAGATGTGGTAGATTCCAGGCCTGGATACGAAAAGCATAGAGTGAGCCTGAAGCATAGTACGATATCAGAAAGTAAAGAAATGCTAAAAACAAATAAATAAATAATAGTGAGGATGTGTCGATAGGAAAGGAAAACAACTTGAAGGTGTTCTTAAAAGACAAATCTGGGGCAATGTAATTATAAGAATGAGTAATGAGAGTAATAGCTTATAGCAAGTTGAATTAAAAAAAAAAAAAAAAGTTATCCTTAAGTTCAATCTGATAGAAAGAGAAAAAGAGAAAGGAGAAAGGAAGGAAGGCAGAGAAGCAGGGAGCAAGGGAAGAAGGGAGGAAAAAAGAGGTAGAAGGCAGGTGGGAGGAAGAAGGAGAAAGGGAAGGGAGAGAAAGCTCTTTAAAGTGGAATAAATGAAGAATAAATAAATATAATAAATGAAGAAATGATAGATTTGGAAAAGTGCCACTTTTTTTAGCAACCTTCATGAAAATAATTGATTACATCAAGAATCATTACAATTGTTAAAATTATTGGGTAAATATTTGTTGTCAAAATATCTCCCCACAAGTTCCGGCAAGATGGCGGACTAGGCAGAAGGACTGCACAGACCCTCTTCCACAAAGAAAAGGGGAACCAATTAACACAGACACAGAAGATAATCTTGGACCCCTGAGCCTTGAAGGGAAGGTTACAGAAGTGGACTAAACCCCAACTAGTAGAAGAATTTGGGTGAAAATACCAAAAAAAGGAGACATACGGAGCTGCGGTCTGACAGTGCCCTGAGTGACCCTGACTGTACAGGCGGCTTGGAGATTCCCGACTGGTGTTAGGACCTAAGAATTAACCTAAAAATCACCTTGCTAGCCAGGGACTGCGCGGACTATGCACGGTGGCTGGGGAAAAA
>NW_006921595.1:15512811-15514990 GCF_000298275.1 Orycteropus afer afer | reverse complement strand
GCTGTTGCATTGTGGTAAACTGTGGTCAACGACATGAGACAAAGTATATGTGAACTGCTGTATGGAAAGTGAATTTGCTCTGTAAATCTTCACCCAAATCAAAATGAAAAATAAAATAAAATAAAAAAACTCCCCACAAATTGTATTGAAATTACAAAGGGGAAAACGATCTCTTTGCCCAAGTGATCACACCTCTCATCTCCAACAGTAGGGCAAGGTTACATCTTAGGCCTCCAGATATGTTGCACTAAGAATTTTATAACATTGTCTCTGTGATATTTCTGCCATAAATGTACAACCTGAATCTAATCATAAGGAAATATCACATAACACCAAAGTGAAGGATATTTTACAAGACAGCTAACATGTTACTCTTCAAAAATCTTATGAAAAAGAGAACGAAAGGTTGAGAAACTATTCTAGTTTAAAGGATACTAAAGAAATCTGAGTCCCTGAGTCGGGCAAATTGTTAGCACCCTCGCTACTAACCTAGAGGTTGGCCATTTGAGTCTATCAGAGATGCCTCAGAAAGATTAGGCCATCTACTTCCAAAAAATAGCCATTGAAAACTGTATGGAGCACAGTTCTACTCTGACACACATGGGTCACCATTAGTTGGAATCGACTTGACAGCTACTGGATTGGACTGCACTTGAAACAGGAAAATTAAATGCAATGTGGAACCCTGAATTGAAAGATCAGAAAGAAAAATTTATAAAGTAATGTTGTGGGACTTGAGATGGAATTTGAGGTGCAAGATATTTATTATGGATCAATGCATGTGAAGAGAGTGGGAGGAAGATAAATTAGACAAAGGAAGTCGAAGTGTAATATAGCCCAACAAAGTTTCAGATTCTTAGTGAGTTTCTTTGGAACAAGTACACACTCCTGAATTATTGACATGGTTAGGGTCCAAAGACCAGGTCATTATGTAAAAATTGGCATTATGCAAAAGTTATATAACTTCCTTACCGGCAGCCTTTTGCAGCCTTCCTTCAGCCACAGCTTCTATAATGCTTAGCTGGAGGTGGCAGAAGAGGACCCTGTGGGCCACAGCCAGCCGTTGGGCAGTGGCTTCCAACTTTCCCTGGTTGATGAAGTTTTGCTGCTCCCCTGACCTTACTTCCTGTGCTCTTCTGTGCCCTGGAGTTAGTACTTCTTCCTCTGCCTCTGCCTCTGGGTCCTGTGTCCCTTTGGGTAAGTGGGAGGCGGCTCTCCTTCCTGAGACCTCTTTCCCTCCAGGTATTTCCTGGACTTCCCTAACCACCTGTCCTTTCCTGCACCCCTAGGCACCAATCCCTATCAGACCACTGGAGCCCAAAGAGCCAGAACCTCCTCACTAGCTTGAGGATCTCCCAATACACAGGGGCTGCTCCAGGACTACTGCCTCTTGCCTGAGGTACCCACTAATCTCCCAATACTGTTCCCCTTGCTCCCCAGAACTTTTGAGGTCCTCCCTGCACTCCCAGTAGCCACCCAAAACTTGGGGCTCTTCTCCCCCTACTCTTGCACCCCAGAGCAAGCTTCTCCCAACTCCTGCACTATGGTGCTGCCTCCCTGCTTCTCCTAGTACTGCCAGAGACCCCTATCCTGCTAATCCTAGAGCATTTGCTTGCCCCCTGAGGCTGTGAGGACCCGCCACTCCAGATGTGCTGCCTTCAGTGACCACTCTCACAGCCCTCTTCTCCAGCTCCTTCCACCTGGTCCCCTGAGGTGGAGACCTGGACCTACTCCAGTGGTATCTCCCCTCCACACCTCAGAACGTTGACATAGGTCTGTCAGATGATAGATTTTTTACTAATGAAAATGAGAAATGTCAGATAAGAGGGTTAAATGAGGAGTAGCTGTATTGCCAGTAGGTGCATTGCCTCATGTCTGGTCCTACATAACATGATACATCACCAGATTCAAGCTGATCTGATAGAGCACATCCTGAGGCATGACACTCAGGCAGACCCTTAATGAGCTGGCAGCTGGAGGCTGTTTGCGGACTGTGCTCCCTGTAGCTGGGCAGCAAGTCCTTTCCTGAACGCGGATCTGGGCAGTATATTTCAGCATCTACCAGAGAGATGTATTGTGGTTTCGTAAACAAATGATCTTGCTCTTAGGCAATACAAATTATTTAGAGGTGCAGTATCCAGATGTCTGCTACTAACTTGACTGCTCACCAGATGGCTGG
>NW_006921595.1:15493426-15511546 GCF_000298275.1 Orycteropus afer afer | reverse complement strand
CTCTGGGTAGCTGGTTGTGACCAAGCAGTGACCACAACCTTGCCCCTTGTCAGCTCTACTATACACCTGGGAATTCTGATCATTCACATAAACTTGTAGGACCATTGTTTGCCAACCCTATGTATGTACTAGGATACACTCCCCATTTCATAGACATAGCTAATCATACAGCCTGTCCACCCATCTATCCATCCATACACCAGTGTCTGAGCTGTCTTCTTGTGCAAACATTTCCCTTCTGTTCTCCCATGATTGCTCCAAGTAGTGTATCTACCTGATACAAATGTTCACTCTATATGCCTGTCTATTTGGCTGGAAGCCATAATTCCAAACCTGAAGGGCAGCTAGGGGCATTAGTCTCATGGGTCTTACCAGGCTCTATCAGATCAGCAAACTTGGTCTTTTTCTACAATTTTGAGTTTTGTTCTACATTGTTCTCCCACTCTATCCAGGATCTCCTACATAGATCCCCCTCTGACTGGTTGACAGTGATAGCCTGGCACCATCTAGTTCTCCTGGTCTCATGGTCATATAGGTTGAGGATCACATGGTCTACCAGTCCCTTGGTCTAATTGTTTCCATGTGTCTTTGGTTTTCTTCATTCTTCTTTTCTCTGGACAAGGAAAGACCCATCATTGCATCTAGGTGTCAGCTTGCAAGCTTTTAAGATCCCAGTCACTACTCACCAAAGTATGATGTAGAACAATGTCTAAACCCACACTAAATTTATCCTACTGATATTTCAAATACCAACAGGATCACCCATGGTGGAAGGATTTCAGAGGAGTATCCAGACAAAGCCAGACTAGGTTAGCCAAAGAAAACTCTATGGATCACAACAGAATATTTTTTGATATAATGATGGAAAATGAACCCCCTAGGTTGGAGGGCACTTACAAAGATGTCACAGGACTAAGAAATATTTCATTCTGTTGTACATAAGACCACCACAAGTCAGTGCAGACTTAACAGCAACTAACAATGACAAATATCCCCAACTGAGTTTCCCTTTAATTGGTGCCCCCACCCCAAAAAATGCCCCAAACCACTCCAGGGACACCCAACCCAAAGGAAAATGTGAAGAGGGGAGAATCTGAATGGGAAGAAACAATAGTATTAAGCAATATAATTAATTTCTAGATGTTTTGAGCAATTGAATGCCAATAGTTATTTCAATGGTAATTTGCCCCAAAAGACAATTTGATAAGTGAAATAAAATGGAAATATAAGTTCAAAGGAAATAAAGAACAAGTAAAGTTTCTGTCTGCTAAAGGCAGTCTTGTTCATATATTTCAAATGGACGAGGGTGGTATCAAATCTGTATATTTAAATTATCTTTTGTAACTTTAAACATGCTGTAAAATTTCATTTTAGAATACCATAGTTAAGATACAGCCTTTGTCCAAAACAGGCTGGTTCCTCAGAAAACTAGAGGTAGAACTGCCATATGACCCAGCAATTCCACTCCTAGGTGTACACTGTAGGGATGTAATAGAAGTGGCACAAACAGACATATGCAAACCTATTTCATCACAGAACTATTTACAATAGCAAAAAGATGGAAACAACATAAAAGCTCATCGATAGATGGATGGGTCAGTAAATTGTGGCACATACATACAATGGAATACTACTCAGTGATTTAAAAAAAAAATGAGTTCCCAAAACATCTTAGAGTATGAACAAACCTAGAGGATATTATGTTGAGTGAAGTAAGTCAATCACAAAGAAACAAATATAGTATTTTCTCACTTTTATAAAATGACATGAACAAGTAAATACACAGAAACTAAAGTTCATTGGTAGTTACCAGGGCTGGTTGGGGGAGGAATGGGTTCACTCTCTAAACAGCAGACACTTGTAATTGTTGGTGAAGGGAAAGGTAACACTGAATGAAGGTGAAGCATGCACAGCTTGATGAAGGTAAACAATGTCTCTAAAAAGTACACAGAAAAAAAGGACCTATTGGTAATTGCTATAATTTTGATAGAACAGCCACATATGGGTACATATACATATACATATACATAGATATGGAACTTTGGTGGTGTAGTAGTTAAGCATATATCTGCTAACCAAAAGATCAGTGGTTTGAACCCACCAGCCACTCTACAGAAGGAAGATGGAGCAATCTGCTTCTGTAAAGCTTTACAGCCTTGGAAACCCAATGGAGGTCACTTTGAGTTGGAATCAACTCGATGGCAGGGAATTCAGGGTTGCTTTTTTTTTTGTTTGGTGGTGTAATGACTTAGTCATTTGGCTGCTGATCAAAAGATTGGTGGTTCGAGCCTACCAGCTGCTCCAGAAAGAAAGATGAGGCAATCTGCTTCCGTAAAGATTTATAGCCTTGGAAATCCAATGGGGGTTGCTATCAGTAGGAATCAGCTCAATGGCAGTTAGTTTTTTTTTCCACATAGGTAGGCATGTACGTATATAACCAAAAGCCAAACCCACAGTCATCAAGTCAATTCTGACTCAGAGCAGCACTTTTGGACTGAGTAGAACTGCCCCACAGGATTTCCAAAGCTGTAAATCTTTATGGAAGCAGACTGGCTCATCTTTCTCCCACAAAGCAGCTAGTGGGTCCAAACAACTGAACTTTTGGTTAGCAGCCAAATGCTTTAACTAATATGCCACCAGAGCTCCTATATGTGTACAGGTAAATATGTGTTTGTGTGTATGTGTGCGTGTGTGTGTAGGTGTATATATATGCCTCTATGTGACTGTATTCGGAAGGAAGTTTGGGTAATCTATTCTGTAGTGATACCACCTCGGAAACCCAAGGAGGGGTCACTATGAGTCAGATCCGACTCAATGGTAGTGAGTTAGGTTTGGTTTATGTGACTGTATGCATATTTATTTATATATGTATATATAATAAAGCATATAGGAGATACAGTTACAGATAATTATTAGACATAATCAAATACCTCACAGGACTGGATTTTTAGGTTTGAAAGATTAAGACTGTGGTCTTGTGGGATATCTGGGTCAATTGGCATAATATAGTTCATAAATTGCCTTCTACATCCTAGTTGGGTAAGTAGTGTCTGGGATCTTAAAAGTTTGTGAGTGGTCATCTAAGAAACAACTATCGGTCTTTACTCATCCAGAGCACAGGAGAAGAAGGAAACCAAAATCTCAAAGAAGTTAGTCCACAGGGCAAATAGCCTACACAAACCATGACCTCATCTACCCTGAGACCAGATAAACTTCTGTGTCTTTACACAAATAATGCGTGCTTTATACAGATTTTTTTGCAAACCATGCAACCCCCTAGCATGTCCATTTCCTATGCATAGTATATGTATTATATGTATATGTATGTTATTTACATGAATGTGTTATATGTGAAAAAATATGGTAGAGAGTACCTGGCTACCATTACAGACCATTCTATTCAGGGCCACAACAGATGAGAGAATGGATAAAAATGTGGAACAGAACATCAAATTCCTAAAAGAAAAAAATAAGAAGATGATGAAGAAAGAAAGAAACAAAAGAAACAAAAACTTCAGATTTACTCGACTGGTTGAGACTAGAAGACCCCTTAAGACTATTGCCCTGAGATGTTCTTCAACCTTCAACCAAAACTAACCCCTGAGGTCAACTTATAGCTAAATAACAAATTGGCTCAAAAAATAATGAATATCACCTATACGTACTGTGCTCTTTTAAAAAAATCACCTGTATGAGACCAAAAGATCAACAATTACTTTAAAATAAAGATGAGAATGTAAGGGGGGAAGGAGAACAAGATTAATGGAAATGAAACTACAAGGATGGGAAGAATGTCAATGGTCACACTTTGTGAAGAATGTGCCCAATATCATTGAGCCACTCATATAGTATTTGTTGAATGGGAACCAGAACTGCTGTGTAAACCTTTACTGAAAACACAATAAAATATTATTTTTCTGAAAAAGTTGCTTTTGAGTTGAAAAAAGCTCTGACATTGAAGATGCCCAGGAAGAGTTTGCATTAAAAATTTTTCAAGGAAATCTGAGTGTGGAAAAGTGCAATACATACGTATTAGCTCAAATTTTACATCATTTAACTATGTGGTTGCATCTAACGTAATATATAAATTATAAGTAAAAAAAAATGAGTCCTTTTAACTTTCTTAATTTCTGACATAAATTTTTAGGTATTAATTTTAAAATGTTCAAGGGGGCATATGGCTTTTCAAAAGGATTTTAGGATGCATATGAACAAAAATGTCTGAAGACCAATGCACTAGATTCTCTCAGCTTTGTTTGGTACCAAGGCATTTATCAGTAACTTGTCAACCTGGATGACACTCTAATTCCTCATAGAAATGCCTTCACAGAACTGTGATTTAACATTTTATACTTATGTTTAGTGGGATTAAAAATGTAAATTATCCCTTTCCCCTTAAAAAATTTTTAAGGTCTTTTATTATACAAATCAAGATTCTTATGGTATATAACCAAAATAAAACAAAAACAAAAACAAAAAAAGTCACTACCATAGTCGATTCCTATCCATAGAGACCCCCATTGGGTTTCTGTAGCGCTAAATCTTTACAGAATTAGATGGCTCCATCTTCCTTCCATGCAGCGGCTGGTGGTTTTGAACCGTCAACCTTCTGATTAGTAGTCAAATGGCTTAGGCACTACGCCACACCCAAAACACCAGGTAGGGAAATTTTGTCCATCTTGATGCACATGTATCATCTGTAATACATCACAATTTCATGTTTCCTTGGATTTTTCCAAAGTGCAGAGTCAATTTTAACACTTAATTTAAACAGTTTCCTTTAGATTAGGTTTTCTATTGTTTTTTGTTGTTAGAGGCCATCAAGTATATTACCACTCATAGTGACCTCTGTACAACAGAACAAACTAATGCCCTGTCCTGTACCATCCTCACAGTCCTTACAAGCTTGAACCCATGGTTGGAGCCACTGTGTCAATCCATCTCTTTCTCTTTTTTGCTGACCCTCCACTTCACCAAGCACAATATGCTTCTCCAGAAATTGGCCCTTCTGACCACATGATCAAAGTAGGTCATGTAGGTCTCCCCTACATGGTCAAAGTGTTGTTGTTGTTGTTGTTATGTGCCGTCAAGTCAGACCCGACTCATAGTGACCCCTCCTTGGGTTTCTGAGGCAGTATCACTACGGAAGTAGATTGCCCCATCTTCCTTCCGAGGAGTGACTGGTGGGTTTGAACCTCCAGCCTTCTGGTTAGCAGTCAAGTGCCTTAGGCACTATGGTAAAGTCTGGCTACTCTTGCTTCTAAGGCTGCACTTCTTCCAGGATAGATTTGTTCATTCTTGCTATTCATAAGGTTTCAGTGGCCAATTCTTTAAGAAATAAATGGCCCCATCCTTTTCCCCAGACTGTCTTAGTCTGAAAGTTCCACTAAAACCTGTCCATCCTCCTGATATTTGAAATACCAATAGCATAGCCTCAGCCTCACAGCAACACATAAGCCACCACAGTAGACAAATTGACAGATAATTGGTGGTTTTCTAGTGCCTAATTACTCTTTGGCCACATTAGTTGTTACTTGCATTAGACCTACTTTACTTATCTTAATGATTTTATGGTTTTATTGAACCTATGAGTGAGTGGATTGTTTTCTTTCTTTGACCATTTACTTACCCACTTGTTAAACAAATGCACACATATTGGTTTGGATAAACTCAGCAAATCACCAACCTGAAACCAAAAACTGACAACTGGATATCATCAGGAGTCCCTGGGTGGCACAAACAGTTAAGCGTTCCACTACTGAGCCAAAAGGTTAGCAGTCCCACCCAGAAGCGCCTCAGAAAACACACCTGACAACCTGCTTTCAAAAGGTTGCAGCCTTAAAAACCCTATGGAACATTCTACTCTGTACCCATGGGGTTGCCATCAATTGGAATCAATGTACCACATTTGAATTATGATGGTGGCAAAGAATATTGAGTATACCATGGACTCCCAGAAAATGAGTAAAACTGTCTTGGAAGAAGTACAACCAGAATGCTCCTTAGAAGGGAGGATGGTGAGACTTCATCTCATACTTTGGTCATGTTATCAGACGGCACCAGTCTCTGAAGATGGATATTGTGCTTAGTAAAGTAGAGGGCCAGTGAAAAAGAGGAAAACCCCCAACGAGATGGCTGCAACAACGGGCTTAAACATAGCAATGACAGAGAGGATGGTACAAGACTGGGCAGTGCTTCCTTCTGTTGTATGTAGGGTCACTATGAGTTGAAACTGACTCATTGGCACCTAACAACAACAACAACAAAGGCCATGATAAAGTCACCAAATTAGTGCTGGAATAGACACAAACTTAAATTCCTCAATTTATTACATTTTCTTTTTCTGTTTGATATTCCTACTAGCTCTTCCTGTTCTATGACCCAAGGCCTAAGATACTAGAATTAGGACACGTGGGGAAATTGCAGACATTATCAAAAAGAAGCAATAGTACTCAGAACACATAATACAGATTAAACATAAGAATAATAGATAAGAGGCCAAAATTGTAGTTATCAGCCCAGATTGACTAAATAAATAAATTGCCAAGGAAGTGACCACATGATAAAACAGCAAATAGCAGTAAGTTCTAAAACATTTTGCAGAGCTACTTAAAATATTGAAAACCAATCAATACTTTATTTCTAAAATATTACTGACTGAATTTAGGAAATTAGTTCACTTGTGCTAAGCCCTCCTTAAGGTAATAGTTCGTATAGCATATTGTTTCCTTTATTTAAACTATGTTTTTTTCTGAGAGAAAATGAATCCATTCAATGGACTCTACTGAAAAATTTAATAAAGGAAGGGATTAAGTGGGGAGACTATACTAGAAACATATACCAGTGATACTATCCTGTAGAAATTAGAGTTCCCCTTTTTAGTTTACTGGAGAAATTCAATAAAGTCTTATTGATTCTTCAAAACCCACAACTATAACAAAACCAACCACACAACACCACTTTTAGCTGTTTTTCTGTATCACCTTCATGGCAAAGTATAGATCACTTACATTTTCACATAGAAATAATCCCTTCTCTACACCCACTCTTCACTTATCAACTATCTCATTATCTGACATTTCACATTTATGACAATAATAAAAAAATCTACTGTCAGAGTATTTTACACATTAACAGCTTAAATCTGGCACAGAACAAGTCAGTGTTCTGTTCTGTTATACATGGGGTTGCTATGAGTCAGAGCCTAGTCAACGGCATCTAACAACAACAAACAACAAGGTAGGCAAGAGTACCACTGGCTATGATGATTAAGATTGTGTGTCATCTTGGCTGAGCCATGATTCTCAGTGATTTGGCAGTTATGTAATGATGTAATTTGACAGTTATGTAATGATACGGTAGTCATCCTTCATTTTGCGATTTGATGTGGTCATCCTTCACTTTTGCAAAACACTGACTTTCACATAGAAGCTCTGGTAGCGTTGTGCCTAAGGCACTTGACTGCTAACCAGAAGGCTGGCGGTTCAAACCCACCAGCCACTCCTCAGAAGGAGGATTGGACAATCTACTTCTGTGGTGACACTGCCTCGGAAACCCAAGGTGGGGTAGCTATGAGTCGGGGCTGACTCGACAGCACATAACAACAACACCAACTTTCACATAGTGACCTGATCTTTGGAACCTAACCATGTCAGTAAGTGAGGAGTGGGTGTAATGGGGTTAACCAATTCCTCCATAGCAGCCAGATTCAAGCCCATTACTGATGAATAACAATAGTCTGTGAATTAGGAAAGGATCCCTGGTTATAAAGTGGTTAATCACTCAACAACTAACTGAATGATTGGCAGTTTGAACCTACCATCCACTCCTCAGGAGAAGGATGTGGCAGCCTGCGTCCATAAAGATTACAGCCTTAGAAACCCTATGAGGCAGCTATTTCTATTCTGCCCTATATGGTCTTGAGTTAGAATCGACTTGACAACAATGAATTTGGTTGGTTTGGTGAATTAGGAATCACCCCACTCCCACCCCCGTGCCACACCCTATGGCAAGTCTTAGAAACTATTTGAATATCAGCAGCTTCTTAGCTACAGGAATCAGCTTCTTAAGGGCCAGAGTTGAGCAGAAAGGATGAAGGGTGCTCTGCTCTATGTGGAGTTAGCTGTGAGGCAATGTTCAGACCAGGATTAGGTACCATAAGCAGAACTGCAAGCCATAAAGAAAGTGTTTACTTACACAGCAAACACAGTTTAAAGCCTAAACTCTCTATATAATAAACAGTTGGGATGATTTGTTCACTATGTGGATATGTAAGCTATTATACTGAGAAATTCATAAAAGAATACTTGAAAAGCCAAGATTCAAAGGTAGATGCTATCATCAGTCTCAATATAAACTATCTATAGCCACCATTTTGTTGTTGCAGTGGCTCCAAGTAGCTTAATTCTTTTTAAATTCTTCAGGATGTTATTAAGTGTTGAATTATTCTGAAAACCCATTGCCATCAAGTCAATTCCAACTGATAACAGCCATACAGGACCAAGTAGAACTGCCCCATAGGGTTTCCAAGGCTATTATCTTTACAGAAACAGACTGCCACCTCTGTCCCCTGCAGAGTGGCTGGTGGGTCCAAATCTCGTATATAAATACCACAATGGTATTTCCATGAGTAGTATGAATTTATGCTGGTAGAATGGTGAGGTATAAATATGAATACTTTTGGGAGATATACATTTGTATTTAATTATGAGGAATTCCATATTAGAAACACTATCTTGGGTCATTTGTTATCAATGTTATATTAGGAAAATCATATGACTTTATGATTTTATCCTAATAATTTTGAAAGTAAGACATTGATTTTATCCTAATAATTTTGAAAGTAAGACATTGACCCTCTTCACATCTTTTGGACCTCTTTCATGACTCCTGCCACCACAGTCAACCTACTTAGATTCTTTAACAGTAGTGTCTGAATGAGTCTCAAAGCATTGTGGCTGATATTTAATTTCTCTATAATAAATATGGGCTAGTTGTATCATATGTATATAATTTAACACTTTAACAAAAAATTATTTTTCATTGGCAGTTAGTCTCAGATATTATATAGCCAGAACTTTTTAGTTGGAAATGACAGAAACCCAACTAAACCCAGCTTACTTGAAATAGAAATTTATTGGCTCAAATAATTCAGAATAAAGAAGAGTGTTGCTCTCATCAGTCATAACATAATCCAGGACCAAACAATATCATCTAGTTCTCTTTCTCTTTATATGTTGGCTTTGCACTACAGATGATCTTTCAGCATGTTGCAGAGATAATGGCCAATGGTAGCCCCGATGCTTTTGCAGGATTATGACTCCAGATTGAAGAGGATTTTGGCCTCTAAATTTGGTTGATATGGGTTGTACTCCATCTCCAAAGCAAGACCAAGGAGAATGCCCAAGTCTCTGTAACACATTTACCTCTGTCAGCAGGGAAAACACAAACAACTATTAAAGAAGGAACAAGGAATAAAAACTTGCTAGACAGCCAAAGATGTTAGCTATGAGAGGAACCAGAAAGCAATTATATTTAGGAATGTATACAACAGACCTAGAATATTAGAAAGGAATAATTAGGCACAGAAAAGGAGGCTAGAAGCCATTTACAGGGTATGCTCTGCTGGGGAGAAAAATCAAAATAAAATAAATTGAACTAATCATATAATTAAGAAGCCCTAGTGGTGCATTGGTTAAGTGCACAGCTGCTTATGAAAAGGTCAGTTGTTTGAACATCCCAGCCACTCTGTGAAAGAAAAGTGTGGCAGTTTGCTTCTGTAAAGACACCCTTGGAAATGCTATGGGGCAGTTCTACTCTGTCCTATGGAGTTGCTGTGAGCTGGAATCAACTCAGCGATAATGGATTTTTGGTTTAGTAGCACAAAGGTTAAGTGTTCATCTGCTAACAGAAAAGTTGGTGGTTCGAACCCAGCCAGCAGCTCAGCTGGAAAAAAAACCTGATGATCTGTTCCCATAAAGACTACAGCCTAGAAAACCCTATGGAGCAGTTCTTCTCTGTCACAGGGGTCGGTATGAGTCGGAATCTACTCAGTACCTAACAGCAAGAAAACCTCGCATACACCTCCACTTTCTGCCACCAAGCCTTACTAAAGCAGGGTCCAGCACCTGTGTTTTAACAAACCCTTAAGAGATTCTGATGCAGTTAATGTCTTGGAACCACTGAGTCAGAAGCAGACTGGGGAATGAAATTCACCAGCCCAACAGACTCCAGAAACTTCCTTTTTGGTGGTCACGTTATTGATCTGTCAGAAGAAAATAGAGCTGTTATTTAGAATAACACCCAAAGGAGCTCTGGATAACTCCCCTCCAAGTTCATGAAAAATTATCCTGGCTTTAGTGCAGATTATACCATTAGCTGGTCATTTATTCCACACATAGATGGACTACATAATTATATGGAAACAAAGTATTTTGGTGAGTTTTTTCTTTTTTCATCTATTCTATATAAATAGGCTGTTGTTGTTACCCTAATTAATAGTTGTAATACATTCTGATTTATATAATGCAATGTAAAATTGCCATAATTACATTTCATGAAAAACACAGCTTGTATGGTAATGCTAAAATGATCAATATAATGTGACATCCTGCATAGTATAAATATAGGAATGTACCCAAAAGTTAGATCTTGAAAAGTATTAATCATAGTTTTAGATAGCAGAATGTACATTAAACAATGCAACTGCAATTATGTATTATTTATAATAAATACCTTGAAAATCACATAACACCCTTGCTGTGATGCAGAAGTGAAGGAAAAAGCATAGAGATATTTAAGATGGTGATGAAGAAATGTCTAGAATAGGAAAATCTAGAGACAGAAATTAGATTAGTGGTTGCCTAGGCCTATGCGGTAAGGAAGAATTTTGTCAGGGGATGACGGCTAAAGACTACAGGATTTCTTTTTAGGATTACAGAATGCTTTTTAAATTTATTGTAGTCATGGTGCATCACTCTTTGAATATACTAAAAAAAACATTGATTTTTTCATTAAAAAATGGGTGAGCTACATGGTATGTGAGATATATCTCAATAAAATTGTTACCAAGACAAAGCACCAAAATAAAATTTAAAAAAAAAAAAAAAGTGATGGTAGAGAAAGAAGGATCCTTGGGAGAGGAGAAGTTTAAGGTAGCTGTCGGGGTAAACATAGTAGGAATTGGCCAAAGATAAGCTATTTCCGTCCAGTGGTGAGAGACTGATTAAAATGAGATCATGTGTATGTACAGAGCATCAAGCTTGCAGCAGCTGAATGCTGTGCTCTTCAGCCCAGGATCTAGAGGACGGGGAGAGGGATCCAGGCTGGAGGACTTGCATGGAGGGACTGAGGCAGAGTGCCGACCTGGGTCTCCATATGTTCTTCCTAGGGCTCTCTCTCTCTCCTCTCTGACCATTTCTTTATGGTTTCCTTTCTCTCTCCATCTTTCTTCTTTTGTCCATCCTTCACATGTCTGTGTCCTTAAGGACTTCACGTTCCAGCTCTCTGATATTCTTGCTCTGCAGATTCTCCCTTGGTGAGCACACACACTCCCATGTTTCAACTATTATGTATATGCTGCAGAGTCCAACCAGCTGTCCATGGGCTCAGACCTTTCCCAGACATTATGCAGATGTCCACTAGACATTTCCATCTGACTGTTCCATACACATGTCCCCAACTCAAATCCCCAGCACTCCATCCAGCTTGTCCTCTATTTTCAATCTTGGAAAAAGGAAGAAAGACTTTGAGGGTCAGCACAATTTTGCACATAGCAAAACAGAGGTTTCATAAAGCACAATGAAATGAAGTGGAAAACAAGCTAAACAGGGAAGAGAGAGAGACTATTACAAATTATCCCTTCGATCAAGTTACTCTTTTGGTTGAAAACTCCAGTTATTTTTAATGCCCAGAGATGTAAATCCAAATTAATTATACTGTTACTCACAATTCTACCTTAGGCATAAATTTTATCCAGAAGAACATATATATGAAACATAAATAAACCAAACATACTTGAGGACAGTACTACAGTCCTTGACCTCGAGCACTTTATGGTCAAGCAAGAGAGGCTCATAAGTAAATGAGAAATTTCTACGTAAAGTGATAAATGTGTTGTTGTTGTTGTTAGGTGTCATCAAGTTGATTCTCAGTCATAGCAATGCTGTATAGTATACAACAGAATGAAACACTGTCTGGTCCTGTGTCATCCTCACCATTTTTGCTATGCTTGAGACCATGGTTGTAGCCACTGTGTCAATTGATCTCATTTAGAGTCTCCCCTCTTTTCGCTGATCCTCCACTTTACCAAGCATCATATCCTTTTCCAGGGACTGCTCCTTCCTGACAATATGACCAAAGTAGGTGAGATGCAGTCTGGTCATTTTCACTTCCAAGGAACATCTTAGTTCTACTTCCTCCAAGAGAGATCTGTTCGTTTCTGGCAGTTCATGATATTTTCAACAGTCTTCACCAACACTGCAACTCACAGGCATCAATTCTTCTTCAGTCTTCCCTCTTCATTGTCCAGCTTTCACATGCATGTTGTTGTTGTTATGTGCCGTCTAGTTGGACCCAACTCATAGCGACCCCTCCTTGGGTTTCCAAGGAAGTATCACTATGAAAGTAGATTGCCCTTTCTTCCTTCTGAGGAGTGGCTGGTGGGTTTGAACCTCCAGCCTTCTGGTTAACAGTCAAGTGCCTTAGACACTACACTACCAGCATTGTTGTTGTTGTTGTTATGTGCCGTCGAGTCAGCCCTGACTCATAGCGACCCTTCCTTGAGTTTCCGAGGCAGTATCTCTACAGAAGTAGGATTGCCCAACCTTCCTTCCGAGGAGTGGCTGGTGGGTTTGAACCGCCAGCCTTCTGGTTAGCAGTCAAGTGCCTTAGCCACTATGCTACCAGAGCAAAGGAGGAGATTAAAGAGAACGATGGCTTGGATCAGATGCATTTTAGTCTTCGAAGTGACATCTTTGTTTTTAACACTTCAAAGAATTCTTTTGCAGCAGATTTGCTCAATGCAATATGATGTCTGATTTCTTGACTGCTGCTTCCATGGACATTGATTGTGTATACATGTAAAATGAAATCCCTGACAACTTCAAACTTTTCTCCATTTATTATGATGTTATTATCAGTCCAATTTGAGGAGTTCCCCACCCCCGTTTACATTGAGGTGTAATCCATACAGAAGGCTGTTATGTTTTATCTTCATCAGTAAGTGCTTCAAGTCTTCTTCACTTTCAGTAAACAAGGTTGTATCATCTACATATAGCAGGTTGTTAATGAGTCTTCCTCCAATCCTGTTGCTGTGTTCTTCATCATAGAGCCCAGCTTCTCAGATTATTTGCTCAGCATACAGGTTGAATAAGCATACCCTTTCTGATTTTAAACCATATAGTATCCCCTTGTCCCATTCAAACAACTGTTTCTTGGTCTATGTACATGTTTCTCATGTACACAATTAAATGTTTGGACTTCCCATTATGTTACCTATGCTTTGTTTTGATCCACAGAGTTGAATGCCTTTCCATAGTCAAGAAAACACAAGTAAACATATTTCGGGTATTCTTTGCTTTCAGCTAAGATCTATCTGACGTTCTCAATGACATCCCTCAGCCCTTGCCTCTTCTGAATCCATCTTGAATTTCTGAAAGTTCCCTGTCAGTATTTTGCTACAACCATTTTTTTAATTATCATTAGCTAAATTTTACTTGTGTGTAATATTAAGGATATTATTCAATAATTTCCACATTGTGTTGGATCTCCTGTCATTAAAATTGGCACAAATATGGATCTCTTCCAGTCAGGTGACCATGTAGCTGTCTTCCAAATTTCTTGGTATAAACATGTAAATGCCTTTAGCACTGAGTCTGTTTGTTGAAACATCTCAATAAGTATTCCATTGATTCCTGCAACATTGTTTTTGGCCAATTCCTTTAGTGCAACTTGGACTTATTCCTTCAATACCATTGGTTCTTGATCATATGCTACCTCCTGAAATGGTTCAGTTTGTCATAATGGTATGGCCTTGTATGTTGCTGTCATGCTGGAAGCTATGCCACTGGTATTTCAAAAACCAGCAGGGTCACCCATAATGGACAGGTTTCAGTGGAGCTTCCAGACTAAGACAGACTAGGAAGAAGTCCTTGGCAGTCCACTTCTGAAAAAAAAAAAAAGTAAATAAATAATAATAAAGTGATAGATGTAAATAAGGATTAAGAATAAGATGTTCTGCCAGAACACTGAGCATTGTACCCCATAATTCAGGGTGGAATAGATTAGAAAAGACTCCCTGAAACCATGACAGTTTCCAAAAAGAAAGATCAATAGATAAGTCAATCTCTTTCAATGGAGGGAAGTGTATCACAAGCCTGGGAACAGATGTGACAAATGCCAGTATCAATAGAAAGATCAGCTTATTTTTAGGCCCAGTCAATAAGGGAATCCCTGAGTAGTACAAAGCAGTAATGTTCTAGGCTGCTAAACAAAGGGCTTAATGTTGAATTCAATGGAAAGGCACCTAAGAAGAAAGTTCTGGTGATCTACTTCTGAAAAATCAACCACTGAAAACAGCTGTACTCTGACACACATGGGTACATGGGTCGCCTAAGTCAGAATCCACTGTTTTGCTACTGGTTGGTTTCAGAAACCCTGAGTGCAAAGAAATGAGACTTTGATTAGGTATCTGGAGGCTATAAAGAGAACAGTTTCAATGAATAAAATGGAAGCCAGATTGAATGGAAAGTAAGGAAGTAGACATAAAGGAGATAGAACCTTTTTCCAATAAAGTTGACTGGGAAGAGAGAGACAAAGATAAGGCATGATAAGGTAGTAAGGGGTGTGGGTAAGGGAGTGTTTGAGGTTGCTTACATGTATGTTTTTCTAAGATAAGTGAGACTGAGAAAGTTTAACTGCTGAAGGGAAGAAGTCAGGCAAATATGGAGCAAAGTGGCTAATGTGGGAAAGGCTGAGAACTTGAGCACAGGTGAAGGTGTCATTCTTGGAAGAGGAAGAGGAAGGGTGGGTGTGGTGGATCAATCGAACCCACTGCTGTGGAGTCAATTCTGACTCCCAGTGACTCTAACTGCCCCATAGGGTTTCCAAGGCTGTAAATATTTAGAGAAGCAAAAAGCTACATCGTTCTTCTGTGTGCTGGGTAAGGGGGCAGTAATTTGTTGGTTTCATTTTCAAAGCCAGTGAGGGGGTGAAAAAGAGGATAGGTTATTTACAGAGTGTGAAGAATGTTAAAAATAACCATAATGACTAAAGAAGGATTGGCAGGAAGAAAGGCATACTTGGAAATGGATAAGTTAGAAAGCTTGAATTTGTAGTAACACCAATCTAAGTAGTTTGAGATTTTCTACAGTGGTGTGTGTTTAAGAGAGAAGTCAGATAATTGGTTTGATCCATGTTTAGATATGTGCTAGGTGAGTGTTACCAAAAAAAGGGGGGGGGCAAGTTAGCTAAGGATTTTTGGAAAGAGAATGGTTGAATTATGAATCATGAGTAGCAGGCCTGAAGAGCAGGAGAAAGGGGAACCCGGACAGAGGAGCAGTCAGCCCCAGGGACAACTCAGGGACGCACAAAACAGCAGGGCAGAAGAGCAGGAGAAAGGGGATTAAAAGCCAAGAAGCCAGACAGAGGTATAGTCAGCCACAGGGGCCCAGTTGGGGGTGATACGAGAGGTCTCCAACAGCAAGACAAACTTGTCTGTCAGTTTGTCCTACTGTGGTGACATGTAGACTTGAGTTTTGAGGCTGAGCCTCTGGTGTTTAAAACCCAGCAAGATGCACCTGGTGCACAGGTAACAGCCCAGCTTATAGACTGAGACAGACTAGGAAGAAGGAAGAGGCCGTCCACTTCTCAAAGAATTGGCCAGGGAAAACCTTAAAAAAAAAAAAAAGAGAATAAATAGGTAAGAAAACTAAAAAAGATAGATTTGGGAAAGGAATTTTTATTTTATTGTTTCAGTGATAGAGCAATCCCAGGCAATGATAAGGTCCTGGCCTAGTAATGGGCCTAACTGGCTAATGGTGAAAAAGATGTGAAGGTGACACAATTCTCAATGAGCTGAGAAGCCAATGAGTTGAATGGAGCAACCACATGTGCACTATATTTCCCTCGATGATGACAGGTCTTAGGGAGAAGAGGAATCTGTGAAACAAGGGCTAAGATCTTCAAAGAATGACAGGGAAGGAGTAAAGATATGAAGGCAAGTAAAGTGGAAAGGATGCTGCAACTGCCTGACATGGCCCTTAAAGATTCAGCATTTCTGTGAAAGAATGGAAGAATGATCTAGAACTTATCCCTCTACTTTCATTGTTTATTCTCCACACCACAGCTGCAGCAGCTAGGCATATTTATTTTTATATATATATATATATATGTTAATGTAAAGCTGACCATGTATTACTCTACTTGAAACCCTTGAAACCTTCCATTGGCTTCCCACCTTCCTTGGAGTAACTCCAATATCTTCACCATGGCCTACAGAGCCCTGTATTACCTGGTTTGCCTACTTTTCCTCTCTGACTTCATCTCCTACCATTTTCTGACTTGCCTATTCTGCTCCAACCATACTGTCCTCCTAGCTATCCCCAAACATTACAAAAACCTTCCTACATCTGGGCCTTTGCATTTGTTGTTCACACTACCTGGAAGGCTCATTCCCCTGTGCCCCTCCCTCATCTCCTTCAGATCTCTGTTCAATTGTCACCTTTTCAGCAAGGTCCCCCTGATCTCCTCCTACTCCCACCCCCCAAAAAAGAAAACAAATCCATGGCTGTCAAGTTAATTCCTGACTCATGGCAACCCCACATGTTTCAGAGCAGGGTTTCCAATGGCTATAATCTTTTCAATGAACCACCATTCTTGGGTTAGTAGCCAAGCTCTTAACTGTTTGGACCACCCAGGGGCCTCCCATCTCCCAAGATACTCCTTATTCCATATTCCTGCTTCATTTTCTTCTGCAGCACTTATCACCACCTAACTTTCTATATGTTTACTTTTTGTTAGCTACCCCCATAATATAAGCAATATGAGGGCAGGATTGTGACCATTCTGCTCATGGCTATATTCCCAATTCTGTCAGATAGAGGAATAAATGGATTTTTTTTTTTTTTTTTCTAAATAAAGGCAGTGGCACTGGGTTGTCAGAAGGACCCTGACTTTGAACTATGTGAAGTATAGGAGGAAAATCCTTGAAGAATTTGAGGATGTTGGGGAGTTGTTACCAACATCAGCCCAGTGGGTACTCTGGGAAGTGTAAGAGGAGCAGTGGAGGAAGTCACAAATAGGAAGCCCAGAGCATATTGAGTGCAAAGGTAGCAAGAGTGGATGATTGGAGGGATTTACCTTTTGGCTAGTATCCAAGGATGATGCCAGGCAAGGCAGGTATAGTGAAATGTGATGGTCTTGTTGCTGTTGTTGTTAGGTGCCATCAAGTTGGTTCCACATCATAGCAACCCAGCATACAACAGAAAGAAACACTGCCCAGTCATGCATAATACTCACATTCATCCTTGAGGCCATCATTGCAGTCAATATGTCAATCTATCTTGTTGAGGGTCTTCCTCTTTTTCACTGACCTTCTACTTTACCAAGCATGATATCCTTCTCCAGGCAAAGGTACCTTCTAACAACATGACCAAAGTAGGTGAGACAAAGTCTAGCCATTCTCACTTCCAAAGAGCATTCTAGCTGCACTTCCTCCAGGAGAGATTTGTTTGTTCTTCTGGCAGTCCATGGTATTTTCCATAGCCTTCACCAATACCATAATTTAAAGGTGTCAGCTCTTCTTCAGTCTTTTTTATTTGCTGCCCATCTTTCACATGGATATGAGGAGACTGAAAATACCATGGCTAGAGTTAGGCATACCTTAATCTTTAAAGTGACATCCTTTCTTCTTAACACTTTAAAGAGGGCTTTTGCAGCAGATTTGCCCAGTGCAATATGATGCCTGATTCCTTGACTACTGCTTCCGTGAGTGTTGATTGTGGATCCAAGTAAAACGAAATCTCTGTTTAATCTTTCTCCATTTATACTAATATTTCTTATTGGTCCAGTTGTGAGGATTTTTGTTTTCCTTATGTTGAAGTGTAATCTATACTGAAGACT
>NW_006921595.1:15430205-15493151 GCF_000298275.1 Orycteropus afer afer | reverse complement strand
TTTTTGGTCTATGTATAGGTTCCTCATGAGCATAAGTAAGTATTCTGGAATTCCCATTCTTTTCAATGTTATCCATAATTTGTTATGATCCACACAGTGAAATACCTTTCCATAGTCAATAAAACACAGGAAAATACCTTTCTGGTATTCTTTGCTTTCAGCCAAGATCCATCTGACATGAGCAATGATATCCCTCATTCCACATCCTCTTCTGAATCCAGCTTGCATTTCTGAAAGTTTCTTGTCAATATACTGCCGCAACCATTTAACACTGAGAAGGATGAGAATTCCAGAACACTTGATTGTGCTCGTGAGGAACTTGTACATATACCAGGAAGCTGTCATTCAAACAGAACAAGGGGATACCGCATGGTTTAAAATCAGAAAGGGAGTGTGTCAGGGTTGTATCTTCACCATACTTATTCAATCTGTAGGCTGCTGGCATAGTGCCTAAGACATTTGACTGCTAACCAGAGGCTGGAGGTTCAAACCTATCAGCCACTCCTCAGAAGGAAGGTTGGGCAATCTACTTCTATAGTGATACCACCTCAGAAATCCAAGGAGGGGTGGCTATGAGTCAGGTCCAACTCAGTGACAATGGGTTTGGTTTGGTTTTGGACTATACAAAAAAGAACGTGGCATCAGGATTAGAGGAAGACTCACTAACAACTTGCAATATGCAGATGACACAACTTTGCTTGCTGAAAGTGAGGGTGACTCGATGAAGATGAAAGACATCAGTCTGAAGCACAGATTACATCTCAATATAAAACAAAAATCCTCACAACTAGACCAATAAGCAGCATCACAGTAAATGGAGAAAAGATTGAAGTTTTTAAAGATTTCATATTACTTGATTGCACAACCAACACCAATGGAAGGAGCAGTCAAGACATCAGATGATGTATGGCACTGGGCAAATCTGCTGCAAAATACCTATTTCAAATGCTGAAGAACAAAGATGTCTCCTTGAAGACTAAGGTGCACCTAACCCAAGCCATGGTATTTTCAATCACCTCATATGCATGGGAGAGCTGGACAATGAACAAGAAAGACCAAAGAAGAATTGATGTTTTTGAGTTGTAGTGTTGGCAAAGAATATTAAAAGTACCATGGACTGCCAAAAGAATGAACAAATCTGTCCTGGAAGAAGTGCAGCTGGAATGCTCCTTGGAAGCGAGAATGGCCAGACTTCATGTCACCTACTTTGGTCATGTTGTCAGAAGGGACCATTCCCTGGAGAAGGATATCATGCTTGGTCAAGTGGAGGGTCAACGAAAAAGAGGAAGGCCCTCAACAAGATGGATTGACACAGTGGCTGCAATGATGGGCTCAGGTATGGCAAGAATGGTGAGGCTGTCACAGGACTGGACAGTGTTTCATTTTGTTATACGTAGGGATGCTATGAGTCAGAGCTGACTTGATGGCACCTAACAACAACAAGAATAAGAACTGTTTTTGAATTATCTTCAGCAAAATTTTACTTGCATGTGATATTAATGCTATTGTGCAATAATTGCACCATTCTGTTGGATCACCTTTCTTTGGAATGAGTACAAATATGGATCTCTTCCAGTCAGTTGGCCAGGAAGTTGTCTTCCAAATTTCCTGGCATAAATGAGTAAGTGACTCCAGTGCTGCATCCTTTTGTTGAAATATCATAGTGGATATTCCGCCAAATCCTGGAGCCTGTTTTTTGTTTTTCTGTTTTTTTTTTTTTTTTTTGCCAATTCCTTCAGTGCAAGTTGGACTTCTTCCTTCAATACCATTGGTTCTTGATCATATGCTACCTCTTGAAATATTTGAGCATTGCCCAATTTTTTTTGGTACAGTGACTCTGAGTATTCATTCCACCTTCTTTCAATGTTTCCTGCATCATTCAATTTTTTGCCCAAAGAATCCTTCAATATTGCAACTCTGGGTTGAATCTTTTCTTCAGTTCTTTCAACTTGAGAAATGTCTATTATGTTCTTTCCTTTTGGTTTTGTACTCCAGGTCTTTGCATATTTCATTATAATAAGTAACTTTGTCTTCTCAAGCTGCCTTTTGAAATCTTCTGTTCAGCTCTTTTATCCTGTCATTTCTTCCATTTGTTTTAGCTGCTCTCCATTTAAGAGAAAGTTTCAGTCTCTTCTGAATCCATTTTGATCTTTTCCTCCTTCCCTGCCTTTTTAATGATCATTTGCTTTCTTCATGTATGATATTCTTGATGTCATCCCATAACTCTTCTGGTTTTTGGTCATTGGTGTCCAGTGCATCAAATCTATTCTTCAGATAGTCTCTAAATTCAGGCAGGATATAATCAAGGTCATATTTTGGCTCTTGTGGACTTTTTTAAAATTGCCTTCAGTTTCAACTTGAACTTGCATGTGAGCAATTGATGGGCTGTTCCACAGTCAGTTCTTGGTCTTTTTTGACTGAAGATGTAGAGCTTCTCTGTTGCCTCTTTCCGCAGAAGTAGTCAATCTGATTCCTGTGTATTCCATCTGGCAAGTTCAACATGCATAGCTGCAGTTTATGTTGTTGGAAAATATATATTTATAATGAATAAGTCATTGGTCTTACAAAATTCTATCATGCGATATCCACTGTCATTTCTATCACCAAGTCCATATTTTCCAACTACTGATGATTCTTCCTTGTTTTCAACTTTCACATTCCAATCACCAATTAAAATAAATATCTCGATTGCATGTTTGGTCAAATTTAAACTGCAGAAGGTGGTAAAGATCTCCAATTTCTTCATTTTTAACATTAGTGGTTGGTGCATAAATTTGAATAGTAGTATTAATTGGTTTTCCTTGTAGGAGTATGGATATTATCCTATCACTGACAGCATTGTACTTCAAGATAGCTCTTGAAACATTCTTTTTGTTTTGCTAAGCCATTCCTCTTCCATTTATCATTCCTGGCATAGAAGACCATGTGATTGTCTGATTCAGAATGGCCAATACCAGTGCGTTTCAGCTCCCTTATGCATAGACTGTCTATCTTTATGCTTTCCATTTCATTTTTGACAATTTCTAATTTTCCTAGATTCATACTAAGTACATTCCACATTCTGATTATTAATGGACATTTGTAGCTATTCCCATTTGGAGTCATGCCCCATCAGTAAATGAAAGTCTCTAAAGCTTTACTCCACCCATGTCATTAAGGTTGACTCTACTTTTTTTTTTTTTTTAATTAAAGGAAAGAGATTTATTACAGGGGAAAACAATTCATCAGTTGGGAAACACAGAGTGAAGAGGCTCTCAAAACAGGGTTCCACCCATCAGAGGCCACACAGGGCTTAAATATTAAAATATCAGGAACTAACAGTAAAACAATATTCTGATTGGCTAGATAAAGCAAGTTCTTCTAATTGGCTATTATTGATAAATCATTAATGATTTCCTGTTCTTTGCATAAGAAGGAAAAGCCCAGGTAAGTTTGTTATTTCTTTGAGTAAAGCATGTTTCTGCATATTAGTTAACCTACTTTCAACCACATTCTTCCTGAGGACAAGCTGTGCTTCCCTGGGCTTGCCAAAAACTTGTCTAAGCATAATTACATTTTTGGTTTATGTTCAGTATAAAGAGCTCACATGGAATTTGAACTTGTGTCAAAGGTTGACTCTACTTGAGGAGGCAGTTCTTCCCCAGTCGTATTTTGAGTGCCTTCCAACGTGAGGGGCTCATCTTCTGGCATTATATCAGACAGTGTTTCAGGGCTCTTCATAAAGTTTTCCAGTAATATATCAGACTGTTTTACTGCTATTCACAAGGTTTGCAGTGACCATTTTTCTCAGAAGTGGATGGCCTCATCCTCTTTCCCAGTCTGTCTTAGTCTGGAAACTGCTGAAACCTGTCCACCATGCCCTGAAATATCAGTGATGTAATGTCCAGGCTTACAGCAACTGTGTGCCACCACAGTGTGACAAAGTGACAGACGAGTGGTAGATGACAGTCTTAGAGTTTCCAAAAGACTTAGTCCCAACCGCCCCTGTCTGGATCAATTGCATTTCTGAAGGGATCTACATGAGAAACAACAGCAGATCTTAAAGGATGGGTAGTGTTGGATTACCCAGTAAGCAAGGTAAGCATGGACTTACTTGTCCTTACTTCTAATCTGTAGTGAGCAAATTCATATGGGTTTCACTACAGATAGAAAGTAAGGACCAATAAGCCCATGCTTTGGTAGCATAGTGCCTAAGGCATTTGACTGCTAACCAGAAGGCTGGTGGTTCAAACCCACCAGCCACTCCTCAGAAGGAAGGTTGGGCAATCTACTTCTGTAGTGATACTGCCTAGGAAACCCAAGGAGGGGTCACTATGAGTTGGATCTTACTCCACAGCAATGAGTTTGTTTTTGTTTTGGTTTGGTTTGGTTTGGTTTAACCTTGCCTATTGGGTAATCCACCCCTGAGTGTGAGAGTCCCTGACAGGTGGCACAAATTGTTAACTTCCCTGGCTGCTCAATAAAAGGTTAAGGTTACCATCCACCCAAAGGTGGTGCCTCAAAGGGAAAGGCCTGGTGGTTGATTTCCAATGAAGCAGACATTGAAAACTCTATAGAATATAATTCTAGTTTGACATACATGAATTGGAATTGACTTGGTAATAATTGGAGATGGGAATATAAGATTTGTTGGAAGGAGTTACCCATTCTCTGGGTGGATATGCTCCCAAAAGGCTACCTAATCTAGGAAATAGGAAGGCCAACAAGGGAGCAAATGAGTAGTTAGAAACTAGTTAGTACCAGGTTGCCTTACCTGGCATTTTATCTTATTAACATTTTATTGTGATTTGGGTGAAATTTTACAAAGCAGATTCATTTTACATTCAACAGTTTATATACACATTTTGTTTTGTGATATTGGTTACATTCCCAGCAGTGTTAACATCTCATCTTCCAGTTCCTCCCTGTGGTTATCCGTTCCCTATGCCTTTCCTGCCTATGCATTCCTTCTTCCCTACATTTCTCCCTATGCAAATACTGCCCTTCTGATCTCCCATGGTTGATTGTTCTAAGGAGTGGTCTCCTTGGTGCAGTTGTTCAGCTGATAGACCTGTCTATTGTTTGGGTGAGAGTTAAGCCTCAGAACTGAGATCATTTCTAGGCCTGAAGGATGACTCAGAGCCATAGTCTCAGGGGTTTCACTGGTCTCTATCAGAGCAGTAAGTCTCGTCGTCTTTTTTATGATTTTGAGTTTTGTTCCACATTTTTCACCACAGGATCTCCAATTTTGATCCCTTTCTGGGTGGCTGGCTTTGGTTGCTGGGCACCACCTAGTTCTTCTGGTCCCTGGGCCATATAGCTTGAGGTTATCATGGTCCATTAGTCCTTTGGACTTACTGTTCCCATGTATCTTTGATTTTCTTCACTCTTCTTTGTTCTGGATGAGGTGAGACCAACAGCTGCTACTTAGATGGCCACTCATAACCTTTTAAGACCCCAGCCGCTACTCACTGAAGTAAGATGTAGAACAGTATATTTTATACCATGTTGTGCCAATTGAGCATGAGGTCCCCTTTGACCATCGTCCCCAGCAAGCTACTCCCTCAAGGTGCTTATTTGTGGCTAAAAAGTTACCAACCGCCTCCTGCTATGTTTAACCTGTGTATGGACATTTTTATAGTACATGCAAATACATATGTAGGAATATCATCTGCCAGACCTATGTATGGTCATGGGTATGTTTCCATTTGCCTATCCATACCTGTCTACCTCTGTATCCACCCATAGATTAGTGTTTGCTGTTACTGATAATGCAGCATTGTGTCTGCAATAGTATTTGCCTTTATTGTCTATACCTCTTGTGCACCTCTCCATGCCTTTCTTTTCCTTAGTGATATTGTACTAGTCACACACTTTTGTTATATTGCTTTTTCCCTTCAGCCATATCAAACCTGTCTCTTAATTATCCATTTAATATCCCTGTCTTCTCATCCCCTCCCACCCCTGGTAACCAACAAAAGAAAATGTCCTTCCCTGTGTAAACCTTTCCTTGACTTTTTATAATAATGTACTCATACGATATTTCTCCTTTTGTTATTAACTTATTTCACTAAGCATGATGTCTTCCAAGTTCATCCATGAGATGATTTTCTGATTCTTCTTTATTCTTTAATGTTACATAGTATTCTATTAGTATTCTGTTTAGTGTGTGTACCATAGTTTGGTTATCCATTCATCAGTTGACGGCCACTTAGGTTGTTTCCATCTGTTTGCTATTGTAGATAGTGCTACAATGAACATGGGTGTGCATATATCTATTTGTGCCCTAGATCTCACCTGTTTAGGATGTATTCCTAGCAATGGGATTGCTGGATCAAATGGTATTTCCATTTCCAACTTTTTAAGGAAGGTCCATACTGTTTTCTACAGAGCTTGTACCATTTTACAGACCCACCAGCAGTGTATAAGAATTCCAATCTCTCCCCACCCTAGCCAGCATTCTTGTTGAACTTTGCTATTATTGCTGGAGTGAGATGATATCTCATTGCTGTTTTGATTTGCATCTCTCTAATGGCTAATGATCATGAGCATTTCTTCATGTGTCTGTTGGCTGCCTGAATATATTCTTTGTGAAGTGTCAGTTCATGTCCTTTGCCCATTTTTTAATTGGATTATTTGTCTTTTTGATGTTGAGGTGTTTAAGTTTTCTATAAATTTTAGAGATAAGCTCCTTGTCAGATATGTCATTGCCAAACATTTTTTTCCAATCTGTAGTTTCTCTTTTTACTCTTTTGTAGAAGTCTTTTGATGCATCTAAGAATTTCATTTTTAGAAGGTCCCAGTCATCTAGTTTCTCTTCTGCTGTTTTTGCATTTTCTCACCAAGTATTTTCAACAGCAGCTCTGAGGAGCTGGCACTGGAATACTGTCAGTTCCAGTCAAGCTTCCTGTTTATTGACCCTACCTCAAATGTGCACTTGCAGCATTTTTTGCCTCCACACCTATGCTCACACTGTTCTCTCTGTCTAGGATGCCCTTTTCCTCCCCTACAGCTATTCACATTTTTGGCACCTCTCAAGATCTAATTCAGACCCAATCTCCCTGACAAAGTTTTCCTTCACTACTCTAGCCTGAAGGGACTTCTCCTTCCCTTGAACTCCTATAGCAGTTATTGACTGTAGAATTCATTTAGTGATTAATCATTTACAGCCTTGTGACATCTCTTCAATTATTATCTTAATCTGTTATTTATACCTTCTGTCTTGTATAGCTTTCCTTGTAAATGTGCCTCTGGTCTCTCCAGCTTCCTTACAGGCTCCTTGAACTCAGAGGTAGGTTTTATTCAACTCTAGAGCCCCTACATCACTTGACTCAGTGTCTTACACAGAGAAGGTATTCAGAACATTTAAGTTGATACGCTTTAATTTAATAATCATTAACTTTCCAGGCCAACACTCAGATAATAGCCCTATTGTGTGTGTGTGTCTGTGTGTGTGTGTGTGCTTTAAACATGCTTAAGACGTTATTCATAATTAGCATGCTATTAGTTCCCCACTTAAATTTTTCTCTTTTCCTGTTTGGCTAGATTAAAGTAGAAATTTCACTTCATCAGTTCACTTATTTCAAAAACATTTTCAATTCACCTGCTGTTCCTTCGAAAAATCATGGGTCACATATGGTAAAATGGACCAAAAGACAATAGATATTAACCATTTGTATATTAATGATGCTGAGTAGAATTATTATTAATTTTTTTTATGATCGTTGCATTGGAAATGAGTTGATTTCTGGATTAGCAATACACATTTGGTCCATTTCAGTGGTCATATGTGATACAAAGTGATTGAAATGGGAGTGACCCAAACCTAAGCTAATTCCACTGTCTATAATAGCTTCCCATCTTCTTCAAGTTCTAGGTTCCATTTCTGTCTCAGGCTGATATATATATATATATATATATTTTGTTTGTTTGTTTGTTTGTTTGTTTTTGTTGTTGTTATTTCATAATAGAATGGTGGCCAGTAGCTGCAAAAAGATCACAAACTCAGGAGTCAAAAGTAATGGGTTCTGATCCAGTCCTCTAGCTTATTGGCGTGGTGCACTTTGGTTTATAACATCCATAAGGTTTAGTTTTTTCATCTTGTAATATTGACCTTACCTACATTCCAGATTATTGTAAGCACCAATGACATAATCTATATAAAAATTTATTGTAAGCTTGAATGTACTATGAAAATGTAAAACGTGTTGTTAAGACATCTTTTAACTAGTGGAACTTGAGTGTTAACTAATGGATTCAGAGATCCTGAAGTCCCGTTTATCTTCAGATAATTATTTAACAGAATGAGACTTTTTCTTGCTACAGACATGGTATATACTCTCCCTTTTCTATTCACAGATGCTTCTAAGAATTGATGTTGTTCAGTTCATTGCTGAAAAATTCTATCTTAATTCTTCAGTAAGGGTAAGAGAACTTGGTGGACAAGATAACAGTTTCTAGAGCTAAATGACTTGCCTTGAATCTGGGCTCTGCCACTTGCTGGAAGGTTGAGTCTAGGAAAGTTATTTAACTTCCCTGTCCCTCAGCTCCTTCATCTGCAAAATGGAGATTGTTATTACACCCAACTCACAGGTATTTTTTTTTTAAAGAAGATTAAAAGAATTATACCTTGTGAAGTTCTTAGTTCAGTATCTAATGCATGGTAAAGCCCTCAATCCATGCTTCTTAGCTGTTGTTTCTGGGCAACTCTGGTAGCATAGTGGCTAAAGCACTTGACTGCTAACCAGAAGGCTGGCGGTTCAAACCCATCAGCCACTCCTCGGAAGGATGGTTGGGCAATCCTACTTCCGTAGTGATACTGCCTTGGAAACCCAAGGAGGGGTCGCTATGAGTCGGGGCTGACTCGACGGCACATAACAACAACAACAACAGAAATTTCAGTGGAGTCTGTGGGTGGTACAAATGGTTAACATGCTTAGCTGCTCACAAAAAGGTTGGGGATTTGAGTCCACCTATAAGCACTGGGAGGAGCTCTGGTAGCATAGTGGCTAAAGCACTTGACTGCTAACCAGAAGGCTGGCGGTTCAAACCCATCAGCCACTCCTCGGAAGGATGGTTGGGCAATCCTACTTCCATAGTGATACTGCCTCGGAAACCCAAGGAGGGGTCGCTATGAGTCGGGGCTGACTCGACGGCACATAACAACAACAACAACATAAGCACTGGGAGCTCTGGTGGCATAGTGCCTAAGGCACTTGACTGCTAACCAGAAGGCTGATGGTTCAAATCCACCAGCCACTCCTCAGAAGGAAGATGGGGCAATCTACTTCCATAGTGATACTGCCTGGGAAACCCAAGGAGGGGTTGCTATGAGTCAGGTCCAACTAGACAGCAAACAACAACAACAAACGTAAACACTTGATAAGAAAGGCCTGGAGCTCTATTTCTTAAAGAAAAAAAAGAAAGAAAGAAAAAACAGCCTCTGAAATTTCTATGGAGCAGTTTATTCTGACATATAAAGGGTCATCATGAGTTTTAACAATGACAACTGGGGGGAAATAATGGAATTTCCATATTAAAAGTATAAGATTCTCATACCTCTATCTACACTGCTTTTACCAGAGAGGGACAGAGAGCAGAAGGTGAAGTGAAAGTACTCTGGTCTCTACCTCAGAGAGAGCAGGCTATAGTCTGAGTTCTGCCATTACTTTGTGGGTTATTTTAGGCAAGATATTCAACATCTTTGGGGTGCTGTAAAGATCAGGGAGTAAACATCTGTGAAAGTACTTTGTAAACAGCCTGCTTGCTTTACCCAAAGCAAGGAACTGCGGTTGAGAACAGGAAACAAGTTTAATTGATTCCATTTTTAAAATCTTACCCTTAGAACGTTTGCTCCAGGAAAAGAGTAACTCTTTGTCTCTCTTTGGTTGGATTATCCTGATTATCTTCTGTGGCCTTCACATTTATTTTTTTAAAACCACTAGTATTGTGGGAAATCTTTCTGGGTCTATGATATGCTTCCTTTTTTCACTTGTAAATCTGGTGGGTATACTAAATAAACAACCACATTAACCCAAGTCATACATATTTTTCATGGTTTAAACTCTGCTACTGTTCTTTGACAAAGGAGTGCTGTAGGAAACGGCAGTGCGGTTATAGCGGTAACTGGCTGGGGGAGCAAAAACACCCAAATCAGCCTTGCTTCCCTTCAGGATTCCTAAGAGGAATGTGTAAGAAGCAGGCTAAAAGCTTGGTTTCTAGCGTAAGACACCAGTGTTCAAATTCCAGCTGTACCACTTATTTTCTGGTTGACCATGGCAAATTACTTAATCTCCAAGTGCCTCATATTCCAAATCTGTAAAATGGGAATAATTATAACACCTATTTTATAGGATTGGTGGAGGTAATACATTGGCATGGGTAGAGTGCTTTTATACAGCATTTTTTAAAAAGAAAACATTTGCCATTGAGTCAATTTTGGTTAATGATGACTCTATAGGACAGAGAGAGGAACTCTGGTCGCACAGTGCCTAAGGCATTTGACTGCTAACCAGAAGGTTGGCAGTTCAAATCCACCAGCTGCTCCATAGAAGATTGGACAATCTACTTCTGTAAAGATTTACCACTTCAGAAACTCAATGGGGGTCACTATGAGTCTAAATAGACTTGATGACAGTAAGTTTGGGTTAGTTTTCGGTCTCTAGGACAGAGTAGAACTGCCCAGAGGGTTTCCAAGGCTGTAACCTTTACAGGAGCAGATTACTACATCTCTCTCCCACTGAGTGGAGAGAACTCTTAACCGAGCTCTTAACCATTGTACCACTTACAAAAAAACTAAACTTCCTTCTATCAAATTGATTCAGACTCATAGCGGCCCCTCCTTGGGTTTCCAAGGCAGTAGCTCTATGGAAGTAGATTGCCCAGTGGCTCCTTTACAGATAGCATATTGAGTACTATTTAATACATACACAAAGCCAATGCCAGTAGAGGCATGTTCTTTGGTACTAGATGAGAATTCCTTCATGCCAATGCGCCCTGCTCTGGGATAGATGGAGAGCCCATTTTATCTGGGTGAGAGGTTTAGAAGCAAAGTAAAATCAGTGACAGCAGGAACCTGACAAGACTGCCTCGTTTTGCTGGGTCTTGCAAGTTTTCTGCCTTTCACAGGGTGCAGTCTTATCACTTTTCTGCGACTCATTTTAATAGAAAATATTTGCATTTTCCTTCTCTGATAGGTTTCCACCTTACACAGTTTCCAGTTTTCATAGGTTTTACTATGGAACAGGCCTAATAGCTTTTCTGCTCCCTTTTTTTTTCCAAGCTGGGAGAAGTAAATTCAAGACACACCAATCAGTGAGAAAAAGATATGAGAGAGAATAAGCCTTAGTGCTAGTTTAGCCTGCCACCTAGGTCTTCCTAGAGCAGAGGGTATCACTCCCAATTAACTTGCTCGCTGGCTTAGTTGAGAGAGAAAGGTTAGAAATGAAGACTGGGCCTCTTTCTGAAGTGGGAGTTAACTCCTGACCCTAATTTTCCTCTCCAGACTCTTAGAAGGAAATGTGCCCTGAGACAGAGGTAGAGAAGAATCCAGAAAGAGATAACTGGATCTTCTGTGAAGTGTAACTTGCCACCTAAAAAGGTTGTAGGGGTAGCATCTGATGTCCTTTAACTTCACAAAAGGGAGAAGGATCAAGATCAACAGCCCAAGGCTGATTGCTGTGATGCTGAGGTCAGCATGCCTCCACCCTCTAACCTTTTACCAATTCTGTCATCCATTGTCCCTCCTACAGCACTCTACTGGTCTGCTTAGCTCAATAACTCATTGTAATGGCATAGTACTCACAGACAATGCTCACGATTATAGAATTTATTAGGAAAGTGATAGGTTACAATTCAGGATCAGAAATGATTCAGGATACAATCCTTTGATCAGGACAACCTCTTCTCAGCCATGCCACAGACAGGCCTCTCTCTGTAGAGAGGTAACCCCTTGGCCTCTACCCTGCTCAGGTAAGTATTACAAAGTTCTTTGAGATGTGCCAATACTTGCCCAGAGAGGCACCCTACTCCACCAGCAAGACTCCTGCCCAAAGGCACTCACCTTTTTCACTCTGTCTGCCAGGAAGCTCACTGTGTTGTCCTTTGCTGGATCTGCTGTCAGGTCTGCTGCTGCCATTTCCCTGCCACTGCTTGTCTTTACCATGTCTTACAGTATCAGCAAAGTGTTGCAGCTCTCCTTCTGTCTCTTGGGTTGAGGAGGTTTAGCACGGGATCTTGGATCCAAGCATATGCTCACTCCTGGCTCTTCTTTCCTGATGATAGTGAAATTCCTCTTGCGTGCCCCCCCGCTCCCATTTTTGCCTCTGGGATAGCTCATTTTAAGCCTAGTGGATGGAAAGACTGACTAATCCCCACCTTAGTGTTCCATGTGCCTTATTTGCATGGTTCTGCTCCGACATGGGTGCCATTCACCTTATTTATATTTTTAACAAGCTATCCAATCCCTTTGGTGGGCATCAAGCACCTCACATTTGCATTGTCCCACCTAGTCATTTGGTGGTAGTTACAAAGACTATGTCTGGAAGGGCCATACCAAGGGATTCAGTGCACCATACCACTTCAAAGAGCTCTGGTGGTGTAGTGCCTAAGGCATTTGACTGCTAACCAGAAGGCTGGTGGTTCAAACCCACCAGCTACTCCTCAGAAGGAAGACTGGGCAATCTGTTTTATAGAGATGCTGCCTCAGAAACCCAAGGAGGAATTTCCAAGGAGGAGTCGCTTTGAATTGTCTTATCTCTTGCTTCACAAGAAAGGAAAATAATCCAAAGAACGAGAGATCAGTGACAGTCAGATGGACTGGGCTTTCTCCTTAGGAAGAGTATGCAGCCCTTGACTCCTCCTCATCTCTTTAATTTCACAAAAGAAAATGCATTCCAAGAACCCAAAGGAGGGAAGTGGTGGGGAAAGGCCATTCACGTTGTAGTTCAGATCAGCATTTCCCAAATGTACTGTGCCTGGAATCATCTGGTAATCTTATTAAAAAATGGGAACTGAGACTCTGCATTTCTAACAAGCTCCCAGGTAAAGCTGTCACTGTAAGACAGAGGACCTCACTTTGAGTAGCAAAAGTCTTCCAGACAAATAATGTCCTTGAGTTGTGTGATGCACAGGGACTCTTATTAAGCTACTACCCCCTAGATAATGTGGCCATTATGTATATACTTGAACTTGGTGATGTACTTCTTGGAAATGGAATGACAATAAATGACCTAGTCCTGATTCTGATTCTGACCCACACTTTGAAAGAGTGAGGAGAAGTTGAAGAAGACAAAGGTGCTTATCTTGGCTAACCAGCTCAGTGAGTTTCAGTCTGTTTACAAGCTAGGGGTGGCTGACCTAAGTCTCAGTGGTGTCACTAGGGGGGCTGCAGACTGTACTGGGTGACACTATCAGAGGTTATAGATATCAGAATGAGTGTCTATAAAATTTGTGTGCTGGATTTTAGCAGAAATTTCTTTTTAATAAAAATATCCCTGTCATTAGTTATAACAACAGAAACATTTTTCATAAGCCCAACTTACATGTATCTACATACCTCCAAGGCTAAAACTCTATGCTGGTTTACTTTTGAATCTTCTAATGCACTCTGGTCAGAGCTGTCATTATTACCCAATTACAGTGATGAGTCCCATCACATGATTTCATCTCCACACACTACAAGCACAAGCATGCTGTTGTTTTCTGTTTGCTATTGTTGCTGCTGGAGTGTTTTTATACTTACAAATTTTGTCAAGTTTTCAGCTACAATATTGTGGTAATTAACATTTGTGAGACTGTATCAATAACTTTTTTGAGAATGAAGTAGTAATTAAAGGTAAAGAAGGAAAAATCAAAAAAGGCTTCCACTCAGTTACAAATAATGTAATTAATAACATAATTCAATGTAGAAAGACTTTATAAGACAATTTTGTTGTTAATATTTATATAATTTAAGAAACATATTTAAGGAATTTACAACTATATCACATATTATGCTACGATTAAAATTGATAATAAATATTACTAAGGTTTGGTCTGGTACTAGAGGAAATCCATGGGAAGGTGACACCATGTTCTATTGCACTGAGTGACAACAACCTTAGTGATACCACTGGTAAGAGTAGTATGAATTTTGCAGCTTAGCTTATGTCATTCATTATATTCATGATGACAGATGATAATTCCAAATGGCACTTTTAAGACGCTTTTTTTTATGACTATCAAATCTTATCAGCCCTTCAATTTAGCTGTCATTAATTATATATTTCCTATATACTAGTAAGGAGCTCTTGTGGTGTAGTGCCTAAGGCATTTGATTGCTAACCAGAAGGTTGATGGTTCAAACTCACCAGCCACTCTGTGAAAGGAAGACTGGGCAACCTACTTCTGTAAAGGTATACTGCCCCCGTAACCCAAAGGGGTTCACTACAGGTGGAATCAACTTGATGGCAGTGAGTTTTTTGTTGTTTTTGTTGTTGTTGTTTATATACTACTGGTTTATATACCTAATTTTATTTGATTTTCTGAAGACACATTTCAAAGTAGAGATCATCACCTCAATTTTACAGATGAGAGAATTGAGGCCCAGTGGCATTAAGTATTTTGCCCAAGTCTTCTCAACTATGCAAAGGTTGAGGCAGGGTAGGAACCCAGGTATATTTAACGTTATTTCTTCTCTTCTTTCCACCACCTCTGTGCCGCCCCATGGAAAACAGAATCATTATTTTTTAAATTAAGGAGAATTATTCATTATTTCAAAATAAATTCAAATCCCACCATTATTTGATAGCAACAATTCCTCTGAAGTGAATTTACAGTGAAGTTAATGGAGCATAAGTTTTGAAGTTTTTATTCATAATTTTGTATTATTTTCCTTAAGAAAAAGGGCTACCAAGATTATGAAAACTTTAGGGCCTACAAAACTGAATTTACTCCTGCTGGTATCAGATACATGAATCTTCTTTAACATTCTTAATTAATAGTTATTCAGCTTGCACTGGAATATCTCTAATTAAGAGGAGCTCATCACCCCAAAGGGTGTTTAATTTCATTTCAAATAGTTCTAATTCTTCAGAAGTTCTTTTTATACTGTGCCAAAATCTACCTTCTGATAATTCCCACAGTTGATCTTAGTTGAGCACTCTGAAACTACATAAAAATAAATCTAATCCTTCTCCATTGTATAAGGAGTCCCTGGGTGATTCAAATTATTAACACACTTGGCTGCCAACCAAAAGGTTGGAGGTTCAAGTCCAACTGGAGGTGCCTCAGACCAAAGGCTTGGAAAATGACTTCTGAAAACTCAGTCATTGAAAACCCTATGGAGCACAGTTCTATTCTGATACACACGGGGTCACCATTAGGTGAAACCGACTTGGCAACTGTTCACCCACACCCCTTTCAGTAGGCCTTATCTGAAGCTGTTATGGTACCCCATCCCAACTCTCCCTCATTGTTTACAACCATTCCCGATTTCTTACCATCCTGTCCCATCTTCTCTTCCAGTTGTTGAAGTCATACTTAAAAATCATTCCAGGTTTGACAGAGAATAAAGCAAACCAATTGCTATAATGAAGGAACTCTGGTGGCAAAATGGGTAAAGCATTTGGCTGCTAACCAAAAGGTCTGTGGTTTGAACTCCACAGGAGAAGGATGAGACATTCTGCTTCCGTAAAGACTGACAGCCTTGGAAATGGTATGGGGACAGTTCTACCCTGTTCTATGCAGTCGTTATGAGTCAGAATCACCTTGAAGGCAGTAGGTATGACTGCTATACTTGTTTCTTGAAAACTTTGCATCAGTCACTATTGAAATTTGTCATTACTATGATATTTGGCTCATTGTTGCAGCTTGTCCAATCACGTTGTATCCTAATTTTGTTGCACAGACAACCCAGTCCCAAGAGATGCTTCCTGGTTTTTCCCTGTCAAAGTCTTTCCCACCCATGTGATCTGTCAGGAGTTGTTAGAATTCAAGGGTTTGGCAGGATTTATAAGAAGGCTTCCTGGTAGATTCCAGAAACAAGCTCTGAGAAACAGCACTGAGACAACATTCCTGCACATAATCCTGCCTTTTTCTACCCCTGGGCAGGGGTTACTCCCTCCACAATCACACTCAATCCTGATTTTCTCAAATCACTTACCACATTCGGAAAACATCTCTATGAAAATAAGTCATACCCATTGAACAGAATGATTAAGATGTCATTTCTTTCCCACTTTTTTTTTTTTTTTTTTTTGTAACATATGCCATTTACATTCTTTCCTACATGAATTCCTCACAACTCTCCTGCCTTCTGGTTTATTTTTTATCAGTATTCCTTCTGTCCTATCTGGAATTTCCATGTTGTCTGGTGATGTAAGGGGTAGAAGAGCAACCCAAGCCCATGCATCCTCTGCACTGGTACACGTATAGGTGATGTACCCCTTTGGAAGGAAGCCAAACAGTACATTCCCTGCAAGTTTCAACCTTGTTACTCTAGGTGCCGTAGTCCCTCCTCTGTGTCCTTCCTCTCCAGTCATCCTCTGCCCACTTTTGTTCCACATTGCCTTATACATGCACACCTCCCTAAACTCTTTTCCTTTATTGTGCAAATGCCTTGCTCAATCTTTTAGGTAGAGACCTTAGTAAAAGTCAAAGTTCACATTCTTTTGAGGATAAGTGGAGACTCTTTTTCCTCTATTAAATTTTAATTGAATTGCTTTCTGTAAGCTTTATAGCAAATTGCTTTAAAAAATTAAACACATGAGGAACCCAAGACCCCCAGAGCCATAATTTGCTCACAAAAACACCTTTCACCACTTATATTGCTGGCTACATTTTAGAACTAGAATAGCAAAATTAAGACTGAGTTTTCATGAAGAACATAAACACTGTGAACAAGAAAGGAAAGGTATCCAAAATTAATTATTAAGTGCCTGTGGTGGAGATTATCTCATTTAATTTCTTAACAACTTTATAGGGTAGAATTATTACCAAAATTTTATACACAGAGGAAGAAGCTCAAAGAGGTAGTTTGTCAGGGAGTTGGAATGTGAGCCCTTGCTTGCCTGGCTCTGAAGCCAGGCCAAGCTCATTCTACTTGACCTCATTGACTCAGGAATGGCTATTAGCCAAACTGCACGGACTCTACTATTGATGTTCCTTAATAAATCTGCATTTTTACAGCCTCCCACATAGGAATCTGAACAGGCAGGAAGAGGAGTGACCAGACAAACCAGATCACAATCCTAAAAATTTAATATAAATTCAGGACATCCCTCCTTTTTCTCTTTATACAGTATCTTAATCTTAGAAATCACTCCACTTGTTCCCTTGAGAATAACACTTAGACCAAGCCTTTGGTGTTACCCCAAAACAGAGTAGCTTCAGTAGACAATCAGTCCCAATATTAGAAAAAAGGACTGAAACTAAAATGTAAAATTGTGGCTATTAGAATAAATTGTTAAATATCTAGCTTTGAGTTAATTCATTTAGTGATCTTATGGGTGTCATGAATTTGTTGACTGTCCAAAGAACTTTTGGGACACTTTGGAATAACAAGCTTACATATTATTGAATTTTAAATGAACACTTTATTAAAGTTACAGGGTTTTTTGTTGTTGTTATTGTTTTGTCTCAATCCTCCAAGTCCGATTTATAAATCTTAATGTTCTACTTTCATGTCCAAATGTATTTATTAAAAAAAAATAAAAACACCTTAATTTCAACTTTGTTTAATGCTGTATTGATCTCAAAATAAACACATAAACTTGCTCTAAATAACTAATCTCATGTAGGAAATTTAACTCTATTAAATATTTCAAATGTTCCTAAATTTAATATAATTAATTCTTCCAAGCGTTATAAATGTCTCAAATTGCAAATTCACAGCCCTAGCTTGCAAGTGGTATTTGTGAAATCACTGTTACTCTTCGGCGCTGGGAAGACTTTTGCTTTCTCTGAGAAACTGGAATTTTTCCTTCTTTCTGATAATGAGAATTATACAACCAATCATGTTTCTTTATTTGTTCTGGCTACTAGTGAGCTCAGAGTAGAAATTGAAGAGCAGATAAAATATATAAGTTGACACTATTATTGGTCATATTTGTTTTCTTCTGGGAAATTGGACCTAATGTTCTACTTCAATTCATATTTTACTACTTTACTTCATATGACTCAGGTCCTTGTGAAAACAAAAATATTACAAACCAACATAAATAAGGAAATAGAACCTGAAAATTATCACTATTAGCTGTCCTTGGGATGAGGAGCCCTGGTGACACAGTGGTTAAGTGCTCAACTGCTAACTGAAAGGTCAACAGTTTGAACCCACCAGCTGCTCCATGGAAGAAAGATGTGACAGTCTGCTTCTGCAGAGATTATAGCTTTGGAAACCTTGTGCGATGATTCTACTCTGTCCTATAGGGTTGCTGTGAGTGTCAATCAACTTCATGACAATGGGTTTGTGGCCTTCCAGGTACCTGAAGGAAACCCTAACCATCAGTAAAGATCAATGCCTATAGCTGGTACGGAAAATAACTGCTTATAATTTGGGAGTGTTCTCTCTGGGATACACACCTTCACCCCCACTCCCTGTGAATGTCGTAGTCTGTGTTTTAACCATGCCATTCCAAGTAACTCCCATATTTGATAAACACACCAGCCATTCTGCTATGGCAGGATAATTTTATTTGTAAAGATTATTACATATTAAAATTTTAAAATAATTTTACTCAATGTACTGAATTTTTACCATGGGCCAGGCACTGTTTTAGGGATTTAGGATATAATAGTGTACAAACCAAAAACCAAACTCACTGATAGTGGTATACGGGGGCCTAATAATAATCTATTCCTATTTTCCAGTAGAGGCTCTGGTATGAAAATGAATGCACTGCTGTGGAGTCAGATCTGACCCACAGCGACCCCTCCTTGGGTTTCCGAGGCAGTATTACTAAGGAAGTAGATTGCCTAACCTTCCTTCTGATAAGTGGTTGGTGGGTTTGAACCGCCAGCCTTCTGGTTAGCAGTCAAATGCTTTAGGGACTATGCCACCAGAGGCTCTGCTGGCACTATAGTTAAAGCATTGGGCTGCTATCCAAAAGGTCTTCAGTTTGAACCCACCAACTGCTCCATGGAAGAAAGATGAAGCAGTCTGCTTCTGTAAGGATGTACAGCCTTAAAAACCCTATGAAGCAGTTCTACTCTGTCCTATAGGGTCGTTATAAGTTGGAATTGACTTGATGGCAGTGAGAGGGTACTTTCCAGTGCAGAAAACAATTTTTACCTATATAGTATAAAATGTACATTATCCTTGTGTTTATAAATATATTTTAATGAACTATGGAAATAATTAATTTAGATTGGTATTAGCCTTTTTGAAATAGGGTTACAAACATATAGAAAATATGGCAAAACCTGGAATTGAACTCACTCTCATGCCTTAACTTTCAATCAAACAATGGACAGGCATACAAGGTGAACAATTACACGAGATAGGTATACTCCTTAAAACAATCAACCATGGGAGATCAGAAGGGCAACATTTGCATAGGGAGAAAGTTCAGAAGGCAGGAACGCAGAGGAAAGAAGGACACAGGTAACCACAGGGAGGAAGTGGAAAGAGAATTGTTACATTGTGGGGATTGTAGTCAATGTCTTGAACAAAATCTGTATGAAGTGTTGAATGGAAAATGAAATTGCTCTATAAACTTTCACCCAAATCACAATAAAGTTTTTTAAAGAATACATGGCAAAAGATGGGAGCTCTGGTGGTATAGTGCCTAAGGTATTTGACTGCTAACCAGAAGCCTGGTGGTTCAAACTCACCAGTCACTTCTGGGAAGGAAGGTTGCACAACCTACTTCCGTAGTGATACTGCCTGGGAAACTATGAGTCGGATCCGACTTGATGGCAATGTGTTGCATTTTTTCATTACGGGAAAAGACAAAACTATATAAAATAAAAGGACAGATAATAGATTGGGGAAAATATATTAGTGATACAAATGACAAACAAAGGCTTAATATTATACAATCAGCTCCTAGAAATTGATAAGAGGATGACAAACAATACTGTCTGAAATAAAGAAGCAAGGGCAATTTGCTGCAGTGGAAATGAACATAGAACTAGGCAAATGCAAAGATGTTCAACCTAGCGGTCAGGTAAATATATTCTTTACCTATTGGTTTGCAGTAAATTACAAGACCAGGAATAATCAGTGCTGGTGAAATTATAGGGAAATGAGCACTCTCATACATATCAGCTGGATATGTGGAATAAAACAACTTTTTTGTACATTTTACTGTATATATTAAAATTTTAAACATGCATATATTTTGTGACAACAATCCCACTATTGGAAATCTTTCCTTCTACTGAAATAAAAGTACCAGCATAAAATAATACCTGTGCAAATACCAGTGCAACTTAGTTTATTACAGATTATTTATGGTCAAGTGAAACACTAAACAACTTGAGTGGTTATTAATAGAAGTATTTTTATTGAATAAATTATATTTATACAATGAAGTACTATATTAAAAATAACCTATTGCCATCAAGTCAATTCCAACCTCATAGAGATCCTATAGGACAGAGAACTACCCCATAGGGTTTCTAAGCCTATAAATCTTTATCCAAGCAGGCTGCCATACCTTTCTCCCATGGAGCAGCTAGTGGTTCAAACTATTGACCTTTCGATTAGAGTTAAGCGCTTGACCACTGTGCCACCAGGGCTCTCTTTATTGAAAAATAGTGATTTGTGTTTTCAGTTTTTGACATGGAGAGATAGCCATGATATATGAATGTGAAAAAGCAAGTTTGTGAGTATCTATGTGTGTGTGTGCTTGCACACATTTGTGTGCACATGTGCATGTTTATGGAATTTTATGTCAGCACACATGCACACATACACATATCATATTTCTGTAAGTCTGGGAAAAGTGAGGACATGCCAATATGCCAGTCAGCCAGCAGTGATGAATTTAGTGTTTGGAATAGAGGTGTGTGGTGCAGTGAATTACTTGGTATGACTCTTCTAGGCATGGATTTTGTGACTCCCACCGATGACTGGGTGGAACTATGCAAATGTAAGATGCTATGCATGGTCTACCAAGCGGATTGGATAGCTAGTTAATAATGTAAATTAAGGTACATTGTTCCCTTGTGGGGGTTGGATCATAGAAATAAGGCATATGGAACTCTAGCACGGGGATTGGTCAGTTTTGCTATTCTGCTAGGCTTAAAATAAGCCATCCCAAAAGTGGAAAGGGGGATCTCAGTACCATCAAGACAGAAAGAGAAGCCAGGAGTGGAGTGCTCTTTGGACTTGAGATTCCTGTGACAGACCTCTTTGGCAGAGAGACGGCAACAAAACCATGAGACTGGCATGAGATGGCGCATGCACTTGCAGGCCCACAGAGCAAGAAAGCTGAGTGCCTTTGGGTAGGAAGCTTGCTGGCAGTGTTAGGTGTACCTATCAGCAGAGCTAAAAGATCTTTGTAACACTTGCCAGAGTAGGGCAGAGGCCAGGCCAAGAGGCCAAGGGCCAAAGAGAGGCATGCCTGAGGGCATGGCTGACAGGAGGCTGTCCTGATTGAAGAATTGTATTCTGAGATTTCCTGAACCTTCGTGAGTATTGTGTGTGAGTTCTGTGTGGTCACTGCAATGAATTATCAAATCCAGCAGAGAAGCTGGGAGTACAGTGGGAGGGATGGCTGGTAAAAACGGGTTAGAGAACGGCAGCATGTCTAATCTCCACCTCATAGGAACCAATCTTGGGCTGATGCTGCTGATGGTGATTCTGTCACCCTCTCATGAAGTTAGAGGTCAGAGGCCGCTGCCCTCATGCCCTTTTTGCAAGGGAGATGAAGAGAGGAGTTTTACTTATATAAGTCTGTGTTTGGCTTGTTACACCTAACAAATTTTAGTAATAAAATTAATACTACTACTAGAAATGATGGGAGCTCTGGTGGCATAGTGCCTAAGGCATTTGACTGCTAACCTACCAGCCACTCCTCAGGAGGAAAGTTGGGCAATCTAGTTCCATAGTGATACCACCTCGAAACCCAAGGAGAGGTCGCTATGAGTCAGATCCAATTCGATAGCAAACACAACTAAAAATGATAGCTAACATTTAATGAGCATTTACTATGTAATAGAGATTCTTCTAATAATTTATCTCATTTGATTTTTAAAATGTCCCTATGACATGTCACTATTATTATATTTGTCGTTTTATAGATGAAGAAAGAATGAGGCTGAGAGGAAGGAATAAACCCCGGAGGAAGAAACCCCAGCTCTGAGGGGTTAAAGTCACTTGCCAAGATTGCATTTTAGTAATTGTCAAATTGGAATTTAAATCCAAGTAGTCTAATTCCAGAGTTTATAGTCTTTATAAAAATCCAATGAAAGATTCTTTTATTAATTAAAAATACAATGAGTTAAGTATATGAAATTGGAATGCTTTGGAGAGTTATGACTGCAAACACAACAGGCATTTGTGCTCTGTATTTTCATGATCACCAATCACTATATACCACACACACACACAAAAATCAACTGCCACCTAGTTGATTTCTACTCATAGTGACCCAACAGCACAAAGTAGAACTGCCCCATAAAGTTTTCAAGGATGTAAATCTTTACTGCCTCAATTTTTTCCTGAAGAGCAGCTGGTGGATTCTAACTTCTGACCTTTTGGTTAGCAGCCAAATGCCTTAACTACTATGCCACCAGAGCACTATATCAATTTATTTATGCCTCAGTTTCTTCACTGATCAAATATTCTTTTTCTTGTGATAAGTATAAGTCTCATTATGGTCCTTCCAACATATAAATTGATATAAAAATATTGGATAAGTGTTTATATACTATGTTCCATTAACTGACAATAGCTACTAATTTTGTTCTAATATGAATTAACAATAAATGTAACTGGGTTAAAATCATAACTTTTATACATTTAAAAATCATGGATTAGATCTTCTGAAGTTGTACAGGAACATATAAGAGCTAAGAGCTTATGTGGAATAGCCATACCACCAATTCTTGGTGGAGGAACACAGAGAGTCTGTCTTTACTCATTATTTGACAGTCATTTAAAACATTATTTACAACTCTTAAAAGGCCTACACATATATAGTCACCTCTGTTACCTATTTCCATATAATGGTTCTATATTCAAGTCCCAATTAAATTAAACTTAAAATTTTAAAACTGTCTTAAGATTTTCTCTGCTTTCTAAAAACAATTAATGTTGGTATTTAAGAAATTCATTTTTCAAAAAATGTAGTTTTGTATACTATCTGGGTTTTATTATGGTGGGAACTATGTGTAGTCTCCTAGATATACTAATGATGTAACTTGTTTTAAACAAAATGTGCTCACTGAGCTGGTGTCTAACTCCTGGTCAATGCACTTTGGAGCAGGAGTGGATGTTAAACTTTGGCCTTTCTCTGGTTTGCATCTTTTCCAAACCTTTTTCTTTCTGTTTCCCAAAGGCAAAATGAAGCAGCTTAACAGTTAGTTATTTCAACAAGTGGCTTCCTGATAAAACCAAAACTAAACTGCCATTGAGTCGATTTTCCTGTTAGAGACACTCAAAGCTAGTTCCTTTCTATTATTCAAGCTGCTTCTATCATATTCATCCATAAGCATATTAGTCTCACTAAATGTAATGGGAGCTCTGGTAGCCTAATGCCTAAGGCACTTGACTGCTATCCAGAAAACTGGCAGTTCAAACTCACCAGCCACTCCTGGAAGCCTGAAAAGGGAGCTCTGGTAGCATAGTGCCTAAGGCAAGGCATTTGACTGCTAACCAGAAGGCTGGCAGTTCAAACCCACCAGCCATTATTCAGAAGGAAGGTTGGGCAATCCTACTTCTGCAGTGATACTGCATCGGGAACCCAAGAAGGGGTCACTTTGAGTCAGGGCTGACTCGACAGCACATAACAACAAGTGGATAGATGTTTTACATCTGAAAAAGACTGTGAAAAAGCCAGCAATGTTTTTCCAAATGTAGGCAGAGATTTGATTTAGGTGTGCAGTGTGATGAACAGGAGACCTGCCAGATTCTAGACTTGTTTTGCAGTATAATTAAAAATAGGAGTTTTCTGCTACTACAAAGCAGGATTGGTGGGATAGGGAAAAAGCCCATAGTGCACCATTTTTATTTTCAAACTTGGGGTTAGTACTAGAATTTTCAAATGCAACATGTAGTACGACTAAGTATTTTTTTTCTTTAAGTTTTGTTTCAGTTAACATAATTGGTGGCTATTCAACTGATAATTTTTGAGACAGCTCTACCGTCTGTATTAGCCTGTGACTAACCATTAGCCTTCAAATTCCCTCCCCAACGACATGTTTGCTCTGCACTGTCTAGTAACTACAAAGGTAATGTAGGGCAGGGGGCCTCCAGGAAGCTGCTTATTATAGCAGTGTCTGATCTTATTGGTCAGTTCAATATTCTTCAATGTTTTGAATAAAAATGCTGGTCATGTGTGTATGTGTGTGTGTGTGTCTGTTGTACATAAACATATAGAGTCAGAATATAAAAATACTTATTATTTTGGATCAGGATTTTAAAAATTTGAAAACCACTGTTCTTCAGAGGAAGGAACTTTTTAGGTCAACTGTTTCCTCAGGGAAGAGACCACTCTGGAAGGTGTGAAGCTTAGAATTTTGTTCCATTTATACTTACACTTACTCTCGACAGCAAATGGTACTGGTAGAAACTTTCCTTCTTGAATACATTACTCTAGGAAACAAGGTAAATTGTTTTAAAGAATGACATTAAGTGAATCATAATACAAATGGTAAAACAAACAAACTCACTGCCATGGAGTCAGATCCGACTCATAGTGACACCTCCTTGGGCTTCCGAGGTGGTATCTCTACAGAAGTAGATTGCCCAACCTTCCTTCTGAAAAGTGGCTGGTGGGTTTGAACCTCCAGCCTTCTGGCTAGCAGTTAAATGCCTTAGGCACTACACCACCAGAGCTCCCAATACAAATGGTGTATAACTTTAAATTGGGAAGGCGCTATGAGTAACTATAATTTTGGAAATTCCTCATCTAACTAAACCTTCTATATAGGTAATAAAATGATGCCTGAAAAGTAAGGAGGTCTGGTGGCACAGAGGTTAAAGCATTCAGTTTAAGGTTAGCGGTTTGAAACCACTGGCTGCTCCACAGGAAAGAAATGAGGCAGTCTGTTTCTGTAAAGATTTACAGCCCGGGAAACCCTGTGTGGCAGTTCTGCCCTGCCCAAAAGGGTTGCTATAAGTTGAAATTGACTCCATGGCAGTGGGTTTTTAGTTTGACCTGAGAAGTATTTAATTTATGTTACCTGCCTGAGGTCTCATGGCTCAGTCAGGGATTTAAAGCTTTTTGGTCCACCATAAACAATAGCTGTGTTAACTATGTTAACCAGTATTACTACTTATCTTTAAGGCACAGACTATTTAGGATAGTATACTACTATACTATCCTAATATACTACTATTTAGGTTAGTGTACTGCATGAATAAGCGTTCTTTTTATCCTGTGGTTCAGTGCCAGTGATACTGCCTTTCTAAAGCAAGTGTCTTAAGGTAAGAAAACTACAAGGAATGCCTCAATTCGTAAGACAGCAAATGTCTTCCTTCATTCCTCATGGTGAATTGTTGTTGTTGCTGTTGTTGTTATGTGCCCTCAAGTCCAGCGACTCATAGGAACCCCTCCTTGGGTTTCCGAGGCAGTATCACTACAGAAGTAGATTGTCCAACCTGCCTTCCCAGGAGTGGCTGGTGGGTTTGAACCGCCAGCCTTCTGGTTAGCAGTCAAGTGCCTTAGGCATTATGCTACCAGAGCTCCTTCAGTGGTGAATTAGGAGGGAAAAAAAAAAAAAAAAACCCTGAGGATACACAGTGTGTCTGTAAATTCAAAAAGCAGTTTTGAGCGTTATATATTGTACACGATATGGGCAAAAAAAATAGGTTATATAAGGTTCATTTCATAAAAGGAGGGTAGACAATACTATGTAACTCTTTATTGGAATTGCTTTGTCTCACTGCACGGCTTTGTCATCAGCCAATGTTGCAATTACTTTAACAAGCAAAGGAAATTCCCATCTAGTGCAGCACCTGGGACCTCCTCACACTTGTAACATGTCAGGTCTCTGGGAAGTCTATGGCTGAGTGTGCAGGCCAGGCAAAGAGTGGCTGTGAATCTGGGTGTGTTAGGGTCCCTTGTCCCCAAGGCCAATATTTACATTAGCGAGTACCTCCACCTTTAGTACACTTAATCAGGCGCTGATTACATTCCCTGGTATCACCCTTGACTTCAGGATTTTGAAGGAAAGCTGGGGGCAGGGGACTGCTCATGTACGTTTGACAATAAATAGCTTTGTGCAGCCCAATTCCACCTGCCCAGAAGCTTATACTTGAGCTTAGAAATGAGCTGGATTGACCCACATGCAGCTGGGTTTTTTCTTTGCTTCAATAATCTTGTGAGGCTGATCAGTGTAAGAAGTCCGTCAACTACGCGGGCTATTCCGCAAAACAAGATGTAACCTCGGCCAACGCGTCACTGCTCCGCTCCAGTAGCCAGGCAGAGAGACAACAAATAAAATGGAAGATCCTTCTCAGTAGGAAAACAGGCCTCGTATTCGAAGCGGGGTTCTGTAGGGTAAGGCGAGCAAAGAAAGGAAAGGCGAAGGCGCTGCTCAGAGATGCCGGGTTCATTCAAACCCTGAGGACAGCAAACCCCGCCTCCCCACGCCGCGGCCCGCTCAATCGCCGAGCGCTCCGGGTGTGAGCTCGCCCCACGGGGAGCGGCTTGGAGCCGAGGAGGCGGTGGCAGAGGTGGTTTGGGCAGCCCCGCGCGGCGGATAGGCCCAGGCAAACAACACCCATTCCCCCTCCCCCTCGCTCAGTTCAACTCCCACTCGGCCCCGGCCACGCCCTGCCGCCACCGCCCCCTCGGGCAGCTTTCCGCTTCGCAGCCGGGCCTTGGTCGGGGGCGGGAGGGGGGCGGTGCCTCGGGGAGGCCGCTGCGGCCGCCGGAAACTACAAAGGCCGAAAGGCTTTGCGGCGGCTCCCCGCCCCCGTTCTCCCACCACTCAGCGCGCGTCACCAGGTATCAGCCAATGGAGAGCAAGCCAGGGAAAAAGGGCGCCCGGGTCCGGATGCGCCTCAGGAAAGCCATGCTCCCTGCGCGGGGGCACCAAGCGTTTCACCCGGCATGCTGAGCGGGTGGTGGTCCTTGTACTCTTACATCCAACCTTCTTGCTTCTCTTGGGCTAGATCCGGACTTTTTTCCTTAGTAGCAATTCCGGGGGGATGCTGGACCAGGTTTTTGAGGGGAGGGCGCTGGGAAATGAGTTGGGGGCGGGATATCCTGAGACAACAAGTTTGGCTGTATAGAGGACCAACCGGCAGCGAGCCTGAACTAGAACGCTGAGAGAGAGAGCGTGAGAGCAGCTGAGAAAGAAAAAGAAAAGCTTCTGAAAGAATAACCCAGAGAAAGGGGGTGGAGAGGAGGCGGCCCCAGCGCCCCGGCCCCCGGCGGGTCGGCGGCCAATCCGCTGGGGGAAGGGGTGGAGAGTCGGAGGCTCCAGCAGAGAGAGGCCGAGGGGGGTGGGGAGTCGGCCGGGCTTGCACCGCCCCGGCCCCGCCCCCGGCCCGCGCCACCGCCCGCGCCGCCGCTGTCAATCAAGGGCGAGTCAGCCGGGCTCGGGCGGAGAGAGGAGCTGCTACGCCACAGCCCAGCGGCGGCCATTCGCGGAAAAAGAGGCAGAGCCTGTGCCAGCTACAGCCTCCTCCGAGCCACCGCGGGCGGGCGGGACCGGCCTCTCCTCCCGCCTCGCCCCCACCCCCACCCACCTCTATCCCAGTGTCTCCGTCTGAGGGTTTGTCCTGTTAATGCGGGATGAGCGGTACGTATTCTCCACCCTCCTCGGTCTCCTTCACCGCCTCCCTCCCAGACCCTGCTCGGTTCTCCCCCTCCCCTGGGGCCGCTGAGATGCTTTAAGGGGAGGAGGAGACGGAGGGAGGGAAGGAGGGTTGTGTTTTGTCTTAATGTCTGAGAGAGAACAACCTCCTTCTGGGTGTTGCTCTGGAGCCGATGGGTCGGGTTTCAAACCACGTTTTGTGATATCCCCCTCCTCCCTTCCCTCCTTTCCCCCCACCCCCTCCTGTGTGCGTGGATCGCGGGTTTATGGAGATTAATGTTCGGGGGGAGGGGGAGAAGAGGGGAGGGGAAAGACAAATAATAATAATCCTAATAACCTGTTGTCGTGTACGTGGGGGGTTTGTTGCAGATCAGAAGAAGGAGGAGGAGGAGGAGGCGGCGGTGGCAGTGGCGATGGCTACAGAAGGAGGGAAAACCTCTGAGCCAGAGAATAACAATAAAAAACCCAAAACCTCAGGCTCCCAGGTAAAAGCAAATATGAAAAAAAAAATGCATCCGAAACATTAGGGGAGAGAGGGAGTTATACCCTTTAAATGCCCAGAAGTGAAGAACAGAATAAAAATGTTTATCCACTCAAAGCATCTTTCTGAAAGTGAGGAACTTAAACATTAAATTGTAAATTCTTACAGATTTCACATATTTGAGGGTATAACATTGTTGAAGATTACATTAGGAACTCAAACTATAAGAAAATGTATGATTTTCCCGAGGACATTTTTAAATTTAGGAAAATAATACTTTAAGAAAAGTTTGTTAGAAATTCCCTTGTATTTAAACTTTATATTGTAGGTCTTTTAGTGCTTTCGTTCATATATCTTTTTGATTCCTGCCACCACTTCCTGAGTAAGTTCTGATATTTAGAACTGTCAAAAAAAAAAAAAAACACACCTCCCAACTCCTGGCTTCCACTAAATCTGCCCACTTTTTCTCCCCCCTCTCCTTTACCATCCCATTTTGGGTAGGACTCTCAGCCCTCTCCTCTGGCTTTACTGGCAGCTACTTGCAGCAAAATAGGGACTCCTGGTGAAAATCAAGCAACTGGACAACAACAAATTATTATAGATCCAAGCCAAGGACTGGTGCAACTTCAAAATCAACCACAACAGCTAGAACTGGTAACGACACAACTTGCTGGAAATGCTTGGCAACTTGTTGCCTCCACTCCCCCTGCTTCTAAAGAAAATAATGTTTCTCAACCAGCTTCTAGTTCATCTAGTTCTTCCAGCAGTAATAACGGGAGTGCATCTCCTACAAAAACGAAATCAGGTAATTCTTCCACCCCTGCTCAATTTCAAGTCATACAAGTACAAAATCCAAGTGGTAATGTACAGTACCAAGTGATTCCACAACTTCAAACAGTGGAAGGCCAGCAAATCCAAATCAATCCTACTACTAGTTCATCTCTACAGGATTTGCAGGGTCAAATTCAGCTCATTTCTGCAGGTAATAATCAAGCTATACTCACAGCTGCTAACAGGACAGCTTCTGGGAATATTCTTGCTCAAAATCTGGCAAATCAGACAGTTCCCGTCCAAATTAGACCTGGTGTTTCAATACCACTGCAGTTACAAACGCTTCCTGGTACTCAGGCTCAAGTTGTGACAACCCTACCAATTAATATTGGAGGAGTGACTTTAGCTTTGCCAGTGATAAACAACGTGTCTGCTGGAGGAGGGACTGGACAGGTTGGCCAGCCTACTACTACTACCGATAGTGGGACTTCCAATGGAAATCAGTTAGTTTCCACACCCACTACCACTACTGCTTCTGCCAGTACCATGCCAGAATCTCCCTCCTCCTCCACTACCTGCACAACTACTGCTTCAACATCTTTGACGAGCAGTGACACATTAGTGAGCTCAGCAGATACCGGCCAGTACGCAAGCACATCAGCCAGTAGTTCTGAACGCACCGTTGAAGAATCTCAAACACCTGCTGCCACTGAGTCTGAAGCCCAGAGCTCAAGTCAGCTTCAGCCTAATGGACTACAGAATACACAGGATCAATCCAGTTCTCTTCAGCAGGTACAAATTGTAGGCCAGCCTATTTTACAACAGATCCAGATCCAACAGCCTCAGCAACAGATTATTCAGGCCATTCCACCACAGTCATTTCAACTCCAGTCAGGGCAGACAATTCAGACCATCCAGCAGCAGCCTTTACAGAATGTTCAACTTCAAGCAGTAAATCCGACTCAGGTGCTTATCAGGGCTCCAACTTTAACACCTTCAGGGCAAATCAGTTGGCAGACTGTACAGGTTCAGAATATTCAAAGTCTTTCAAATTTGCAAGTTCAGAATGCTGGGTTATCCCAACAATTAACCATCACCCCAGTGTCTTCAAGCGGTGGCACAACTCTTGCCCAAATTGCTCCTGTGGCTGTTGCTGGTGCCCCAATAACTCTGAATACTGCCCAGCTTGCATCAGTGCCTAACCTTCAGACAGTGAGTGTTGCCAACCTGGGTGCTGCAGGCGTTCAAGTGCAGGGAGTTCCAGTTACAATCACTAGTGTTGCAGGTAAGTTTACATCTTTTCCCTTTACCTCTTAAACAGTTGTGCTGTATTTTATGCAGATAATGTATGCATGATGCATTTTTTTGTAAGCCACACAACTCTCTTGCTTTAGTTTCTTAATGCGTGCTATGTGCATTATATATGTGTGTGCATTTTTTACATGGGTTCATTATTTGCAGAAAAATACCATAATAACTCAGTTATTGCTTTGTTTGGTTACCTCTTAGGTTTGTCATAGACTTCTTATGTAAACAGATAATTAGAGGGAGTAAAAAATAGTAGTATTTAACTACCAATTGGAACACAATCATGATCAATGTGACCAGTTTTTGTAGATCTAGTATTGTTTTATGCATTAAATTGGTTAGATGAACAGTTTATAAAGATTACTCTTTCATAGAGCAAAACTTATTGATTAAAATCATAATTGTCTTCTGAATTTAGAGATCATATATGAGCACATTTGAACTCTTCAGAAAGAACCCTAGTTAAAATGATGTTTATCTCTTCTTTAAGAGAAAGTATATTTAAAATTGAATTAGTGTAGAGTTGTGAGTCTGTTGACGTTTCAATTCTACAGTAATAGGGTTAACTTTTTAAAAATATTTTATTGGAAGTTACTTCTTAAGCTTAAGTGTTTTGCCAACCAGGCTTTTTGTGTTTTATGACTAGATATCGGTGCAGTTGGAAAATAATAAATTTTAAGTTGCAAATTGTTCAGTTAACTTTTATGGCTACTTTTCTGCTAAAATCAGGTTTTGGTCAGGATTTTGTAGTAAAATTATTGAAGTTGTAGGGTTGTGACATAAAAATAGTCCTTTATAAAATTATACTTAAGTAAATCTTATGACCATTATGTTGTTTATTTATAGATATTTTAGTGTGTGGTTTTGGAAAGTTGTTTGAAAAGAACATAGTAAATGTCAGTAATTTAAATTGATGGGTATAAGGTCATTCTTATATAAAGCAGTTTTTATTTGTTATACGTTGTAAATAGATATTTCTGAAATACTTAGAAAACTAGTCCTATTTAGTATTTAAATCTTTTTAAACCATGGGCTTATTTTACCCACTATCTTGTGTTTTCTAACACCTAAACACTTTTCATTGAATCTAATTTGGTGAAAACCTAGTTATGGTTTCAGTGTATTTGGGATGTTCAGAACTCTTAACAATTTCTGTTTCAATAATCTGAAATGTGTAAGTTTATCACTTTTGAATGACCTTCTTAAAACAAATTGCAGGCAAATTGTGCTAGGGTTCTTGTACAGTTATTACCAAAAGGAGATGTGTATGTGTCAAATGGAAAATTGCCAGAATAGCACCTTCTGATTCTGTAGAACAAAGATTACGTTTTTGATTAGATACCCACTGTCTCTAGACCAGTACTATCCAATAGAGTATTTTGCTTTGGTGGAAATGTTTATGTGTTGTCCAGTGTATTAGCCACTAACTACATATGGCTTACTGAGCACTTGCAATGTAGCAACTGTGACTAAGGAACTGAATTTTTTAAATTTATTAATTTAAATAGCAACATGTAGTTAATGGCTACTATATTACTGTATTGAGTAATCTCAAAGAGTATTTTGAGTGTGGTACTTCCCCCTCCCCCAAAACTATTGCAGCATGGTTATATAAATTTCACTTACTATGTTCCTGCTTATTTTCTAAACATTGACAATAACTTGAGTATTTCAGGTAAATGTCAGTTTTGGTTGGTTGAATGACAGTTTACATTGTCAAAGCAAAAGTTACATCTCTTCTCTTACATTTTGTCTTACCTATTAAGCATTAGTGAATTATGACTAACAGAAACAAGTAATTTATAATTTAGGTTAGAAATACCAATTCTTTTGCTCTCTATTAGATATCCATTACAACCCAGAATTTTTTCCTTGCCCACTGTGAGTATAAACCATTGTTACTTAAAAGTATGAGTTACTTAATTACCTATCTTAGATTTACTTGAATGGCGCATTATAAAAACAGTTCACCCTCTGGAAATAGAATTTTTTGCGGTTGAGGGTCAGGATTTTCATTTCAAACAAAATTTCTGGGTGATTCTAAGGGTCACTAGGCATAAGCAATGAACAGACTTGATCCAAGAGGCAACTATGGAAGCAGGTGAGCATTGAGCTAGTTCACATGTGCCTCAGAGTTCATGTCAATGAATGGATTTGGATGACAAATACAGCTGTATGGTTTTTATTCTACTTGGTTATGTTGACTGCCAATTAGGTACTAAGCACTCCAAGCTGTGCTTTTTTATTTCCTTTGTCTTCAGGGATAATGTTTTTTTACTTAAAGACACATTTACATAATTTGAGGGTCCAATTAAGTATAAAGACATTTAAACTTTATATAGTTGGGTATTCTTCTGAAACCAAAAATTTTAAATGTTGTTGATGTTGAAGAGGTTAATATTCTAATAGATATTCTTAGACATTTTGAGAAGACTTCCCATGAGACCAGAAAGGTACCTTGATTTAGACATGTCAGGGCAGTTAATGTGGGCCTACTTGCAGATTTTATTGTAATCCCTTGTACAGTAGATGCTTAACAAATATTGCCAGAATTAAGGTATAAAAATTGATGAGGAAGATAGCAACTTGGTATTGTGAGTAATGCCTTCAAGTGGTTTTAATGAAGCTATTGAATTTTTAAGACATTAACAATGGGCACAAAGTATTTTACTAGAGAAAAATGAGAATGAGCATATGAGAAGGGCCTAGAGGTAGTTCTCCTGTGACCTATAAGGACCCTGTGAGTCAGAATCAGTGGGTTTATATATCTTTTATAAATGATCCAGGAAGTTCAGATCTTTTACTTTTTGTGCTCATTCCCTTTTTATAGTATTTCCTTGGTTATTTTATGTTTTCCCTTAGGAGAATGGTATTGTTTAATTTTGTTAAACTTGTTGAAGAAAAGTTGCTTTAAATATTTGACAGCTATTACCAGGGCTTGAAAATATTATTAATCAGCTGTGACAGTGTAATAACTAGGTCAAGAGCAAAGAACTAAAACTTCTCTACCATCCTCATTTTGTTCTTCATGGGGTAGGGGAAGAATCTGAATGATGTGGACAGAACAGGGGGAAAAAAAAAGAAACATGTGAGACAAACCAGTTTCTTGACACCAGGGATGATATGTTGAGCATAATGTGTTTTTGTGTTTTGATCTCAACTGCAAATCCTGAGTTCCACCTTTAAAATCTAATTAACTAATTGTAGTCAGTACTAAATACATGTACCCCCTACATTTTGTTTGTTTTCTTATTGTGAGTCTGAGTTTGCGTTTGACTGAAGGAGGAGCTGAAACCATTTTAAACCAAGCCCAAAGGAATTAGAAATACCATTTGATCCAGCAATCCCATTACTATGTATATATCCTGAAGAAGTGAGAGCCAGGACAAGAACAGATAGATACATGCATACCCATGTTCATCGCAGTACTATTTACGATAGCAAAAAGATGCAAACAGCCTCGGTGCCCATCAACCGAAGAATGGATAAGCAAACTATGGTACATACACAAAACGGAATACTACGCAACACTAAAGAATAATGTAGAATCTACAAAATACTGTAACGTGGATGAACTTGGAGGACATTATGCTGTGTGAAATAAATCAGTCGTAGAGGGACAAATATTGTATGAGTTCATTATTGAAAAAGCCAGGGAAAGGTTTATATGTGGAAGGAAACTTTCTGTGTTGTTTACTAGAGGTAGGAGCGGAGGGGAGGGAACACTGGGGGGAAAAAAAGTGAAGCCCAAAGGTAACATTTACTGCTAGTTTAAGAGCATTTCTTATATTAACTAAGTGAGGAAGGTAGAAGGTCCTCTGATCAAAAAACTACCTGTTTTCACAATACCTTACAGTAACCAAAGAGCCTGAGATAAAATGAGCTTCAGGAGTTATATCTCCTTAAAGTGCCAAGAATTTACAGAGACCATTCCAGACTCACTGCCATAGAGTCGATTCGACTCATAGAGACCCCTCCTTGGGTTTCTGAGGCGATAGCACTGCAGAAGTAGATTGCCCAGCCTTCCTCCCGAGGAGTGGCTGGTGGGTTTGAACCACCAGCCTTCTGGTTAGCAGTCAAATGCCTTAGGCACTATGTCACCATTAGTACCTAAATTAACTTGCTGTGGTCAGGAATTTGACTAATTTCTGGCCCTACTCATCAGCTATAGTAACACATTATACTATAGACCTTTTGCTTGATGAAAGGGTATTTCTTTGTCAATGTTAGTGGAAATTAACCTTGTTATGCTAATTGCCTCACAAAGGAAGTTCAGACATGTTGATAAAATGTTGTTGACCCTTAAAGAGCTTGACTTTTACCTTCCTTTTCTTCTCTAGGGAATTAAAGTATGAAAGCTGGGCATGTAGCAGAACCAGGAAAGGGAGAGCCAATTCTTCATTATTGGTGAAAATGGGGACCAAAGAAAATAATTGAAATTTATATTTATCTAAAAACCTAACTTAATCCATAGTCAATGTCTTCTCCAGAGCTACTAAAAATAGAAAATTGGTGTGCAGTTTAATCCAAATACGGTTTTTCTTTTCTGTATGTGTTGTATAAATTTGGATTTCTCTATTAGACATCTTTAAATAACATTTTTGTATACATATATATGCATACACTCTTGTGTTTGGTTATTTCCTTTTGCAGAGAAGTTTATTCTTAGAATTTTATTTCTCTAAAATCTTCTAATACTGTTTAGATTGCAATCCATTATGAGGAACTTACATCTTGTACCCTGTGCAAGGAATTTAGGTTCAGAACAACCAAGTTGGTTTTACCCATTAAATAATATGTGACTTTTATGGCAGCAAAACAAAATTATTGTGTATTTTTTTTTAAGGATGCCATCCATAAATCTTGTAGAAATAATATGTTGTTGTTAGTTGCCATCGGGTTGATGAAGACTCATGAAAACCTCATGAGTCGTAGTATGTGCAGAGTAGAACAGTTTTCAAGGCTATATCATATATATGACCTTTTGGAAGTAGTTTGTCAGTCTTAATGTCTGAGACACCTCTGGGTTCCAACCGCCAACCTTTTGGCTAATAGTCTAATGTTTAACCATTTGTACCACATAGGTTACCAAATGATAGTATTTGATACAAAGAATTGCTCACCAATTGTAGCCTTTCAGGATATTGCTGTTAAAGTCTACTTATAAAGGCATTTTGTGTTTTCACTATCTTAGATGTAAGCAAGACTATTTCCTCTCATTCTGCACTGCTACATTAAGTTCTTGGAGATGACATAGTAAAGACTGAAAGTGTAAGGGTAACATAGCCTGATAGCAGGCCATACACATGTATGTGCTCTTTATTCATATCTGATATAGGTATGAGTTAAGATTGGATGTTCATAATGTTTGTCATTTTGCTACCTAGTGAATGAGAAAATTGTAGCAAAGAAAACTCATGAACAAGTTCCTTAGGTAAGTATGTGGTGAGATAAAAACTTAGTGAAACTGTAGCTAACTGAGGTAACTTAAAGATAATCAAGCATTTTTCCACTTTATTTTCTCAGCCTTGTTTTTAAAAGGAAGGAAACTAAAGCCCAGAAAGCTTGAATGACTTGCTTGCACTTTGTGGCAAAGTGAGGACTGGAATCTTGACTTCTGCTTCAGTTGTCTTTCTGCTAATATTTCTGGATTTGCTACCAAATCTCTTACCAGTAAATGAGTAAATTTAGCTGAAGTTTAGTGAACAGTGAAGGATAACACCCAACTTGAGTCTGGTTACTATCAGATAGGTTGCCCTTCTTGGCTGAATATTCAGCCCTGTTTATGGAATACACTGTTGGTGAAAAAAAAACCACAGTTTTCTGTGTCTCCTTAGTATTGAATTTAATAATGAAACCCAAGTGGTATTTTGTTGTTTCCTTAAGAACAAATTCAGACCTAAACAGCTTATTAAATTCTACATGTAGGTAAGCAAATCCTTAGACAATTGAGACATCTTTGTATCTTTTCCCAAATTATTGGACATGTGTTTATTTGTAATGAAACTGATGAAGGGAAAAAACATTTATTGTGTACCTACTGTGTGTTTGGTGCTGAGCTAGGTACACACATTATCTCATTTAAACTCCATAATATCCTCATAGTATAGATACTATTATATCCATTTTACAGATAACCTCAATGACCTTTAATTTCTTTAAGAAATCTGCCCTCTAATAAGTGATGGAGCCATGATTTAGAGTGATGTCTGATTCTTAACTTCATTCATGTGATACAAGCTGACAAAGAATATTTTTCACCCTTTTAACTTCTGATTAGTTGTGCATATTTAAATCCTTATAAGAGTAAGTAAGTAAATTGCTTGAGCAAATTGATGTAATATTAAGAGGACAGAAAATGCAACACTTCATTCTGCTTCTCTTAACCAGCAAGGAAACTAAATGAAATTTAGTTTCCAACTGAAATGACTAGAATTGTAATTCATTCTGAGATACTTGTTCAAGATAAGTGAGGAGATGACAACATTTACTTGGTTTTGGAAGTCAGGATAATCCAGATGATTACTACCTATATATCGTCAGAAGGAACTTTGAGATTTGGTTTGGGGCCAGTATCAGTAACTCAGAAATCATGAAGCATGGAAAACGTACCAGAACATTGAGTATGAATCAGCAGCTCACTTTTTCTAAAATCCTAAACCATAGACAGATGAGCTTTATATTCATCCTTTACAAAGTTCTTGAATGAATTATTGAATGGTTGGCCCATGAGCATTTATGGAAGAATTCATGGATCATTGGAAGCCAGCGTGTGTTCACTAAAAACTAACTTCATACTTTTTCTTTAGGGTTCTCAGGTAAGTGCACAAATAACGTCAATGCATTGTATCTGGATTTCAGTGTTGTTGGTCATGGTATCTTTAAAGTCTCATAGCTGACTGAACGATTGTATGAAAAGTGTTGATTGTCAGTCTCAATAGAGGTACCTGGTATTATGATACTGGGTTCTGTCCTTGATCTGGTCATGATTAGCAGGTTTTTCAAATACCAGACTAAAGGATGGTCTCTTTACTGAGCTTAAAGATGAGACACTTTTAATATGATAAGGGATAGAATTGAAATTCATAATGACCTGGGTAGGCTGGAATGTTGTTGTTGTTTGCTATTGAGTCGATTCCAACTCATAGTATTCCTGCATGACACAGTAGACTGCCCAGTAGCTTTTCCAAGGCTGTAAATCTTTACAGATGCAAACTGCCACATCTTTCTCCCAAGGGGTGGCTTGGTGAGTTCAAACAGCCAGCCTTTTGTTTGCACTCGAGTGCTTAACCACTGCACCACCAGGGCTTTTAATAGGCTGGAATACTGGGCCAGAATTAGCAAGATAAATCAGGTAAAATTTTCTCTTTAAAGTGGGTTTGAGAAATTGTACACACATACAAGATGTCAGGGAAACATGGCTGGCAGGACATATGAAAGTGATTTGAGATTTATTGGCTTAATATAAACTAACAATAGAGTAAAATTCTTGGTGTACTTTATGCTAGTCAGACCACATCTGGAATATTGTGTGCAGTTTTAGGTGGCACATTTTAAATAGGACATTGTCAAACTGACAAGCATACCACAAAGAGTTCCTAGGGTGAAGAATGTGGAAAAATTTTGTACTAGCGATAATTGAAGAGTCGGGATTTTTATTGTTAGAAGAAGACTGAGAAAGTGTGACAGCTATCTTCAGATATATGAAGGGCTGTTTTTGGAAAATGAATTCTGCTTTGTTTGGCACAAGAGTTGAACGTGTGTGTATGTAGGTACGCAATAGAATAGAACAGTTTGTTTGATAAGGTAGTCATCTCCCTATGATTAGAGCATTAGAAGCTGACTATTCATCAATCAGATACTGTAAAATGTGGAAGAATTTATTGTACCATATAGAAAGTTTATTAAATTATGAGACCTATTTCTAAAACCAATGATTCTGTGAATATCTGAGTACATAGTCCTATTCTTAGGAGCTCTGGTGGTGCAGTGGTTAAGGCATTAGGCTGCTAACCAAAAGGTCAGTGGTTTGAACCCATCAGCCGCTCTGCAGGAGGAAGATGAAGCAGTCTCCTTTCATAAAGATGTGCAGCCTTGGAAACCCTATGGGACAGTTCTGCTCTGCTCTGTAGGGTCTCTGTGAGTCGGAATTGACTTGATGGCAGCCGGTTTGCTTTAAGTTGATCGATTCTCAGATAGTTCCATCCAGCATATGGTCAGAGTTCTCTATAAGTCTTAGATGAATTTACTGGTTAAGTATTTAGAGTTTTTGTTAAGAAGGTGTTGAAAGTCACATTTTTTACTTTTGATGTTCTTAGTTACAGTTTTTCTTACTATGGAAGCAGTATAATTAGGACAAATTCTATTAAGCAATAAGCACAATAATTCAAAGAATTAATGGATTTTTATTCTTCATTGTTTATTAGGCTTGCTGACTGTGGTTTTAGATGTTATTTTTCTATGTCATTTATTTTATTTGGTGAATGCTACCTTTAAAACATTGTTATTTTAAGCATACAGTACTATAGTACCCAACACTGCGTTTTAGTTAGGATATTTTATCTCATCAGCTCTTTAACCATAATCATATTCTGATACTGTCATTTTAGTATGAACATGTGATTATTTTTTCTTCAGTGAAATTAGAGGGTAGTTGAGAAATCTAGGATCCTAATAGGGTACAAATTCAGGCAGTACTTCACAGTTTTAATTTTACTAATTTAGTCTGTGAAGTCAGAAGTCTATATGTTTTGTTTTCTTTTTGCCTCAGAGTTTCTAGCCCATATGAGTTTTAAAAAATACTTGAGACCCTTTTAAATAAAAAACAATGATAATACAGATATATTAAGGTCCTTGTTCCTTGAGGGATAGTAAATTTAGTTAAGAAGTAGAAAATATCTGTACTTGATCCAGAGGTGTGGTGCCAGTAGTAGGTTTGGTGTTATTGCAGACATATGTATTTAGAGGGTTCATAGAGCAAAGGCCCGAGGATTTGAACTCTTGTATTCTTGTTTGGGTCCCTGATTCCGTTTCATCTTGGACATACATAATTGGAGCTTTATTCATTTTCTTCATTTGTAATATAATGGTATTAACACCTTTCCTTTTTACTTCATAGAGTTGCAATATCAGGAGATAATATGTATAATAATGCTTTGAATGTTGAAAAGAAAAATACATATGGAAGATAGTAACCTGGTAAAATCTCTGCATAGTGACACTCACCAACCAGAAGAATGAAGTAATAAAATGGAAGAATGAGTTATTTTAGGAATAGATATTAGCTGGTGTTAAATCTTAGAAATAGAGAAAGGATACATATAAAAGGACTATCAGAAAGCTTGGTGAAGTGCAATGGAAAAATGGGGAGACACATACCTACAAGTGGAAAAGAAGCAGAGTATTTCAGTGTTACATGCTCTTGAGTTGATTCTAAACTCAACGAGCCTATAGGACAGAGTAGAACTGCCCCCATAGGGTTTCCTGGGTTGTAATCTATAGGAGCAGATTGCCAGGTCTTTTCTTCTATGGAACCACTGACCTTTGGTTAGCAGCTGAGTGCTTAACTGTTGTGCCACCAGTGCTCCTTGTCTGCGGAGCCCCATGTTAGGTAGGGTCTGAAAAGTACTATTGTTGTTACTTACTGTCCAGTTGATTCTGACTCATGGTGACCCTGCATGTGCAGAGTACAACTGCTTGCTCATAGGGTTTTCAAGGCTGTGGCCTTTTGGAAGAAGATCCCCAGGCCTGTCTGAGGCACAGCTAAGTGGGTTCCAAGCACAACTTTTTGGCTAGTAGTCTAGCACTTAACCGTTTATACCACCCAGTGACTCTGAAAGTACTAACAAAGGGCACTTATCTTATTAGTAGCCTTGGTGGCACAGTGGTTAAGTGCTCAACTGTTAATAAAAAGGTTAGCAGTTAGAACCTACCAGCTACTCTGTGGGAGAAAGATGAGGCAGTCTGCTTCTGCAAAGACTTTGGAAACCCTATGGGGCAGTTCTTCTCTGTTCTGTAGAGTCACTATGAGTTGGAATCAACTTCTGGCACCAGTTTTAATGTGTCTCACATTAAAGGTGGTGGTAGATTTGGTTTTATGTTGGAAAAAAGGCCTGCATACGTGGAACAATTACATAATAGCTGCAACTGCGTATGAGACTTTATAATTAAGTATTGGGTTTTGAAGTATAGAAAACAAATGTGAGAGCTCATAGACAAATGAGATCAGTGGATTGAAGTGAACAAGGAAGGCTTCTTTCTGTGGTAGAGATAGGACTTCAAATAGGCCTTGAAGATGGATTTGGAAAGTGGACACTTTTAGGGCTTTGAGGGTGATGAGGTGAAGAGAGAGGACGTCCTAAGCCAAGCTGCTGAGCTTGGAATGAGCACTTGACATGGACCAAAGTTTGGAAAAGCACAAAGCCCTTCCACGGAAGCTTATAGCTAACACAAGGGACAATCTCTGTGCTCTGTTTCATAGAGGCATAGGGGTCCCACAGAGGTAGGTCAGGGTGTGCCAGGTGAGCAGCCTTCCATCCCTGCCTTAACCCGGAGAAGTTCTGTGTTTATTAGATTGTTTCCTAACACTGTTTGAAGAAAAGATTCTGCCAAAATAATAATAAAAGTAAGTTTTGAAAAACCTGAATCTGGTGGATAAAAGGAATCACATGGAAAGATTTGTGATGAAAATGATATTGTTAGCATGTTTCTCTATAGATAAGAGTGTGGAAAGGTTAGAAATCAGAATCCTGATAAAAAGGACAGTGTTGCAGTAATTTAGCCACGAATTCACAGTGGCCTCTAGAAAGGCTATAGCAGTGAAGTAATATAATATAAAGAATCAAGAAGTTACTTAATATAAAGAATCAAGTTATCATACTTCTCTTTAGTACACAAAATGGTGACATGAAAGAACAGTAAGGGTTTTAGGTAAAAACATCAGGTTTGCTTTTCTTTTCCACTACTCTGTATCAAGCATGGTAATTGGCATTGAGTAACTGCAGATGAAGTGAGAAGAGAGGCTTGTATGCCACTCTTCCAAAATATTATCTGTTGCAGGAGACATACTGTATTTCTTTGCTTCTGAGACATACCTTGTTTATTTATTTATTTATGACTGTTTAGCCTCTTTGAAATTGAAGTGCACTATATAATCAATACCATGTCATAGTTTAATTAGCAACATTTTTTCCATTAAGACTTAATGGAATATGATGTATATATAGTTAATTAAAATATAATGTGGCAAGTGCTCAGTTTATAAAAGTTATGAATGAATTGTTACAGAAGCTAAGAGGAATGAGAAAGGTGTTCTGATTGAAGTATTCTGGGAAGGTTTTCATGGAGGGGATTATAGCTGAGCTGGGCCTTAAAGGATGATATTAAGTGTTTGCTAGATCAGGAGGAGGGAGGCCATTTCAGGTTATGTTGGGTATCACATGTAGTTTGGAAATGCAAGTAAGGAGTGTTATTATAAATACTGCAAAAGTCAGGTTTAGATCAAAGAATATTACTATACACTTAAGATGAATTTTAAGCCCCTTGTAGGCAAGGGCTGTGTCCTAATTTTTTTTTTTTTTTTCTGTCTCACACCTTGCTCAATATTGAGCTATGAGAAAAGGCTCATAGTTCTCATAGGAGAACTTTGACTTCATAGGAGAATGGAATGAATAAATGCTTGGAATAAATTCAAGATGTATACTGGAAAAGAAGTGAGTTTATGATCATAAAAGGAGAAGTGATCAATGAAGTGAAACAAAGGGAATTTACATCTGTTTATTTGATATCTTTTGGTGAACAGTTGCAAGTGAGACTAAGCAGTGAGGGGAATTTTGAGGAGAAATTGAAGATATTTAAAGTTTCCAGGTTTCTGTCCTTCTGAAGTTATGTAGGTGCCTCATACAGTGACAAATCAGAGAAGATTAGTACAGGTCTGTAAATAATGAGTCAAATCACCATAGCTTTTTGTTCACAGAAGCGGAGCTGCTTTTGAACAGGAGTATAGGAACCAGATAGTGATCTGTGCTGTGGTAAGTGGGTACCTATGCCTGGTGTGGGGTTGTGGGAGGGGGTGGAAAGTCCTTGTTTGGGTGTCATTGAGGGTATCTAGAGCAGTGAATTCAGGGAGAAGAGGGAAGAGGACAAAACTAGATACAAATATGATGACACTGACTAGATTTATATAGGAGAAAAAAATATACTGAAAGTGGTTTATAAATCCTACACGTTTCCCCAAATATTTCAATCTCCATACAAACCAATTTGAGACATTGACATTTATCAGATACGTTTCATACATATTACAAGCTATGATAATATACTTGTTGAAGCAGAAATGTGATTGTGATTTTATTAATTTAGTTTTATAAAGTTAAAACACTGCATTTTTTATTTCTAGGATTTTATTCACATTTTGTTATTTGTAGGATGTCAGTAGATTTTAGTGATAGGGCAAGTGAATGGTTTTAGTAACCTCGTGATAAACTTTGGTCTATTTCATAAACTTCCCCTGGCAGTCAGCAAATAAGATACTGTCTATATTGGGAGGCTTGATGATATTAGTCCTTATAGGACTGAATTCCTTTTTCCATAATGTTCTAGTGGGGAAATAAGTCATATCTTCTTCTTTAATCCTTATTTTATTTTTTTCATTGACATTTACTACATGTTTATTATATGCCCAGTGCTATGTGCAACATGATATATTAACTCATTTAATCTTCAAATACCCTATGAGGTAAGTATTGCTGCCATCCCTATTTTCTAGTATAAAAACAGAGGCCCAGAGAGGTTAAGTAAGTAATCAGTTGAGGCACACATTAAAGATGGCGACAGAATTAAAACATATGCTCCAGAACCTAATGTTTTAACCATTACCACTTAAAATTGCTTACTGTATACTCCCCCTATACTATAATGTTTGTTTCCTTTTATCATTTGTGGAATTAATTCATTGTTTGTCTACTATGTATCAGACTGTGCTAAGCACTTGAAATATATTAATTCATTTATTATTCACAATCCTATGAGAGAAAGTGATAATGGAAACTTCATTTATAGAATGGGAAACCAAGGCTGATAGAGATTGAGTTACCTGGCCAACGGTCATGACCGTAGGTGAGGGAGCTAATAAATGAAAACACTTTATAAGGCTGGTCTAGATGAAGAGGTCTGTCATCTGCGCTTACAGCTAAGCAGTGCTTTTTCAAGTATTTTTGTAATTATTGTAATATATTTTATAAGGCACTGATTGCTCTATCTGTAAGTAAGTGCTCTACTCCTTGTCTTCCTTTAGGGGCCACAGGTCACATACCCCATAGAAAGAATTGTTGTTGTTGTTATGTGCCGTTGAGTCAAACCCGACTCATAGTGACCCCTCCTTGGGTTTCCGAGACAGTATCACTATGGAAGTAGTATTGCCCAACCTTCCTTCCGAGAAGTGGCTTGTGGGTTTGAACCGCCAGCCATCTGGTTAGCAGGCAAGTGTCTTAGCCACTATGCTACCAGAGCTCCCATAGAAAGAATTACAATAAGAAAAATTTTGTTACTAAGGTACTTTGTGTAGATTGAGAATTTGAGGCTAATAAGAACATTTTCTTGTTCAAATACATGTGTGCTGCAATCATTTTGAGTGAATTTTTAAAAAAATACTATGAGTGTGAGCCATATAAAAGTCTTATATTTCATTTTCATTAATATTTGTAAAATCAAAAAATATACTGTATGAAGATTATATTTTGTTACTTTTTGATCAGGATGTGACATGTCCCCAGATAAGAATTTATGCATTTTTTATGAAGGCAATTATGTTAAGAAATGACATTTAGAAAACCCAAAGACCAAAAGAACAATATGTTAGAGTTTGTGTTCTTCAGATAATCCTACATGTCATTTTTATGTAGCATTAGTTCATTTGACAGGGTTGCTGCTGTGACTTAGTGTTTTCTTATAGATAAATAATAAGAAATACTTGAATATCTGCCATTATATGTCAGACATTGTTCTAGGTGCTGAGAAAACAAAAAAAGACAGGTTCTCTATTCATTGAGCACTTTGTGGTAGGTGAGTTGTATATTATCTCCATATTAGATTATTTCTCTCAGTTTATAATTATATAACTTAACCCAGTGTTACAGAATTAATACATAGGGATGTTGGGAAAAGAACCTAGATCCATCTGGCTTCAGAATTCTTTCTGCTTCATCATGCAGCCTTGGGGCCAAGGAAATCATAGTTTCAGGGCTTCTTTGTCATTTTTTATTAACAAACTACTAAAAAGAATTTACATTTTCTAAAACATTAATAGTGATATACAAAGTACATTCATTGTAGATGAGATGGAATAAATGTAATTTTGTTTATATTAAGGATGTGATTGAGTTCATTTGGTGTGAGTGTGTGAGCACGCATGCGTGTGTGTGTGTATACGTTTATTCACTAGAAACATATTGACAAAAACTTAAAGGCATTATGCTTTGTATCTGTTCATTTGGACCCATTTATCACTTTCCTTGTTCTCCTGATCTTACCCTGTAATTAAGGATACCAACCCATTTTGGGGATAATTCTAAAAAATAGCACACACTTCCTTACATCCCTGTCCCCTACCCCAAGCCACCATGAAAACTTGTTTGTTCAAGACAAAGTGCTCAGACAATTCTCAGTGCTTTTAAAAAGATTCAGACAATTCTCAGTGCTTTTAAAAAGATTCTTTGGCAGATTTCTGAATGATAGTAATAACTATGTATAATTTTCAAAGTGGAAGGTAAAAATGTTTCATTTCATAAGCAGTTTGTGATGAGCAGAGGTCACTGATTTATTTAGGAAAAGAACTGTGCTGGGTAGATTGTCTGCAACAGTAGTGTGACCTTTGGGAATGGAAGCTTTTTTTTTTTTTTTTTTTTTCACTTTTACATAATGAAAAAAAAATTTTAATGAAATACTTAGGGTAAATATTTTAAAGTCCATTCTAGTGTTAAAATTCTGTGGAATACAAATTGAGTTTAGTTTTATTTCAGTGAGCCAAGGGAAAAACCATTTAACAATATTAATTTTCTAGTATGGAGTCTTACACTGTTGTCCACTAAAGATACTCAGTTCTCTAGGTTTGAATCATTATTAAGAATTTACAGAATTTATTTAGAAAATGATTCACCAGTGTCCTTGTAACTAAGCACATGCCCAGTCTTCAGTAACAGCAAAGGGCTCTAAACCTTTGGGCATTCAGATTGCCATCTGTGGCCTCATCTGACTACTCCAAATGCCCTTGCCAGAGGATACAGACATTGAAGATTCCTGGTTAGAGACCAGCTGCCCTCTAAATTAAGGGAGTATGACTACTTGGGCCTGAGTTTCTCTATTTTACAAGCAGCGTAGCCCTATGATAGCAACTACTGCTACGGTGACTTTGTAGAGAGCTTTCCAACACAATGTTTTTTCTTTCTAGAAGTTAATCCTGATGTCCAGGCCAAGGATTTTACCATAGTCCTTATTGCCTTCTTGTGCTCCAGCTTTTTAATAACTATCTCAACCATCCTAATCATTTTATTACCTTAGCACCTCATGACATGGCTTCTAGTCAGCCTGCCCTAGGGACAATCGTGTAAAATCAAGAAATTCAGAAATAGAAGAGTTGGTGTATCTCAGTTTTCAAAGGAGAAAGTTCTGCGACTACTTCTGGAAGGTAGGGAGTATGACAGTTGCTTTGTAGCCTGAGAGTTCCTATAAGAGCAGTGATGTATTCAGTTGCTGGAATTTTATGCCACAGATATTAAAGTCAGGAGATCATTTTCAGCCTCACAACTACTGGTACAAATGGAGTTTAAAATCTGATTGTAGCTGCTATCTTGAGAAGAAACCAAACAAGACTCACTTCTATGAAGTCGATTTTGACTCATAGTGACCCCCAAGCATTTCTAAGGCTATAAATCTTTATGGAAGCAGACTGCCTCATTATTCTCCCACAGAACGGCTGGTGGGTTCGAACCACGGACACTTTGGTTAGCAGCACAATGAGTTAATGACAGTGCGTTAATGACTAGAACTCCTAAAAGAAAATGCTTCTTTAAATGTTGATTTGCACATTTAGGAAATGATTCTTTTGAAGAATTCTTTTGGAGAAATAATAAATATAGGAATTTTAAAAGCAGTGTTTAGTATAATATTCGCATGGATTTCACTTTTTTGTTGTTGTTGTTGTTACTTGCCATCGAGTCGCCCCCGACTCATAGCGACCCCTCCTTGGGTTTCCGAGGCAGTATCACTATAGAAGTAGGATTGCCCAACCTTCCTTCTGAGGAGTGGCTGGTGGGTTTGAACCATCAGACTTCTGGTTAGCAGTCAAGTGCCTTAGGCACTATGCTACCAGAGCTCTGGGCTAATCTAAATTAATAAAAACACTTTTTTTAAAATATACATTTAATTGCCTATGGTTACTAAGACATAATAGAGTCACTGGATAACTGCCTTGGACACCCAAGGAGGTATTACTGTAAGTCACAATTGACTCAATGGCAGTGATGGTGGCATAGGACCTCTGGTGGCATAGTGCCTAAGGCATTTGACTGCTAACCAGAAGGCTAGCTCTTTAAACCCACCAGTCACTCCTTGGAAGAGAACTGGGCAATTTACTTCCATAGAGATACCACCTCAGAAACCCAAGGAGGGGTTACTATGAGTCGGAATTGACTCGACGGCAGTGAGTTTGGTGGGTTTTTCTCTTTTTTTGTTTTTTGGATGTGGCATAGTGGTTTAAGCATTTGGCTGTTAACCAGAAGGTCAGCAGTTTGAACACACTAGCCTCTCCTTGGAGAGAGATGACACAGTCTGTTTCCATAGATTAGTAGCCTTGAAACCCTATGGGGCAGTTCTACTCTCTCCTGTGGGGTCACTATGAGTCAGAATTGACTTGATGGCAGTAGGTTTGGTGTTTTTTTTTTTTTTTGAACTAAGAAATAGCTGTTTTGAGAATCACGTCATAGAAAGGAGAAAGGTTATGTGTGGTCTAGTACTATACTATTATACAGAAGTGAAAAAGAAGTTGTGTCTGACTCATAGCGACCCCCATTGGGTTTCCGAGGCTGTAATTCTTTTCAGGAGTAGATTGTCCCATCTTCCTTCAGCGGAGCAACTAGTGGATTTGAACCAATAATCTGGTTACCAGTCAGATACCTTAGGCACTGTGCCACCACAGCTCCTTTACCTACAAGCAACTTCAGTAAAGAACTTATGTTCCATGGGTTATTGATAGTCCTGTGTGCTTATTAACATAATGTTGGCTCATGCTTATGGATCCTCAGTGGTTACGAATAACTATTTATTTCTGTATAATACTCCTATAACTTTAACCTAAAAATAAGGAGGCACCTGGTGCTGGTGAAAATAGTGGACCAAGAATCAAGACCTGGGTTGAACTCCCAGATGTACTAGTTATTATCTGTGATTTGAGGATGTTCTATAGTTTTCCTGAGCCTCAGTCTTAAATCACCTTTAAAATGAGAGTAGTAACCTCACTGGCCTTTTCTAATGATTAAGTGGGGGATAGCATGTATGAAAATGTTTAAGTTTGCCCTTACCCTTTTCTTCTAAATTGTGTTTGTAGTCTTGTTTTCTTATTACATGGTAATTTTCATATCTGCAGTGTATACTGCAGTGCTAGTATATGGTGAGTGCTCAGTAGATAGCAGAAATGAGACTTCTCAATTACTTGGCATAATTCGACTACTAAATTTTTAAAATTTTGGTAAAATATATATAACAAAAAAATCCCATTTTCAACCATTTTAAGTGTACAATTCAGTTGGCCTACTAATATTTTACCAAACAATCTTGCCATTAAGAAGTAGCATTGAATAATGTTAGGGTTAAAGCTTTCTTTAGTAGAAGTAACTTGAATAGATATTCAGAATGGTATTGAAATAGCTATTTTGTATGTATGCATATGTAGATACAATTTTAAAAAAAAAAAACCTTATTGGATGACAAATTCTGGGCTCTAAACTACTTTTAAAGATCATCTTTGGTTCAGCTCTTTTTCTATTTAAATGAAATAGCTAATGCCCAGAGTGAATACGTGGTTTACCTAGATCACACCTTTAGTTGTTGGCAAAACAGTAATAACCCAGTCTAACTCCATGAGGCTTAGAATAGACATTCAACTATCATAAGCTTTTTACTGGGAAGAAAATTATAGATAACTTTTTCTTATTTTTCTCCTTTCTCAAGGAAGTAAGGTCTTAAAGTTACTTTTGTTTTCTTCCAGCCCAAGTGGTAGTAATTTGGTTGCTAAGTAATTGTTCTAACTGATCTATCTACCAGTGAACTACTATAATGACGAGTTACCATCAAGTCCATTCTGACTCATGGTGACTCCATGTGTTTTAGAGTAGACCTGTGCTTCATAGGGTTTTTAGTGGCAGATCTTTCAGAAGTAGATCAACCAGGCCTTCCTTCTGAGGTAACTTTGGGTGGACTCAAACCTCCAGTTTTTCAGTTAGCAGCTGACCAGTTTAAGTTTTACACCACCCAGGAACTCCTTTATTTTATTTTTTAAAATAATAGATCTCAGATTATTCATGTCTAAAACCCAGCCATTTTGGATCTCTGTTCTTTTGTCTAATATGTTTTGTTTTAGTTTTGGAGGTAGATTTCACAAGCTTAGAAACTTGTAGCAGCCTTCAAGCTAGGTACTTTTAAACATTTGCTAGTATTTCTAGTACTTTTATGACAAATTTGATTGAAAATAATGTGAACCAGAGATAATATGGGGAGGGATTATTGATTAGAGAGATCAATGGATTATAGTGAACAAAAAAAACTGATTTAAGAATGTTAGTGAGTTTTTTTCTCTTTTTGGCCGGGGTGGGGGCGTGTGTGTGCTGCTGCATCATAAGAAGTAAAAATGTAAGATTCATGGTAAAATAACTTTGTATTTTGTTCTATATTACTGTTGTTGTTGTTATATGCCATGGAGTCAGACCCGACTCATAGCGACCCCTCCTTGGGTTTCGGAGTGGTATCTTTGCAGAAGTAGATTGCCCAATCTTCCTTCTGAGGAGTGGCTGGTGGATTTGAACTGCCAGCCTTCTGGTTAGCATTCAAATGCTTTAGGCACTATGGCACCAGAGCTCCCTTATCTTGGTTTTCTCCAGTACACGTAGACTGTGTTTTGCGTATGGTTGGTGCTTAATAATTATTTAGTGAGTAGAATTAGGTCTAGTGAAAAAAAAATTGTATTTAATACTCAGTTCCATTTTCTCTTAAGTGTGTGGGCATTTTTCAAAACTTATTTTCAATTGTTTTAAAGAGTAATATTTGTTTCAGCTGTAGCAAATATACAGAAACTTTGGGTTTTATCTTTTGGAATACTTTGCCTTTTTTGTTAAATAAATAAAAGATGATTGATTTATTCCCTTAGCAGCATGAAAATCTCCATGTTTTGTATTACTATGAAATCTGATTTTCTTTAATATGTGTATTTATTTTGTGTTGTCTTTGTGTTTTATAACTGCTAATAAAAGTTACATTAAACAATTAAGTTTTTCTTGTGTTTTAGTATTATAGTTCCTTTTCATACTGAAACATTAAGATACTTACCTGGATGTTTGTATTCCAGGTACTATAAATCTGGCTGATATTTTAAAAAAATTTTTGAGGTAGAATTTTAAAATCATTCACAAGATTTTGTTTATTAATGAACAAGAAAATTTTCATGAGACACCAATGTAGTAGCATCCTTTGGAAGAACTTAAGTTAGTAATTTTTCAGGTTTCCTGAGAAACATCGCTAAATGTAGTTTTCAGTTTTGTTATTTTAAGCCATTCATTAAGTTTATGATATTTACTAGGTCTAAAAGTAAAAACACTTGCATGTTTCCTTTCCTTTTCAGAATCTTCAAGGGCAAATAGACAAGAATATCTTTTGTAATGAAAAGATCAATGTCTGCCCAAACTGAATAAAAATTAGCATATTGAATATTTCCAACAGACAACAAAATAGAAATTTAAAGTAATAATTAAATCCCCCTAAGTGACAAGGGGAAATGGCACCTATGACCACTCTTCCCCCCATCAGTTATTCTTACATTTTATATCATTTATTTCTTCTCATTGCCATATGTCATGGTTAAATGCATGTGTAAAAGTAATTTTGAGATATTTTATCTGTGAACAATTAGTGAAATTAATGACCAGTTTTTAAAATGGTAATACACTTACTGCAAAGTCATGATCTTTCAGTGATGTGACAATATGCATAAACGTAAGCGTTCTTACATCTCTTTTGAGGAGTGAATGAAGAGGTTATTTGTTTAAAAGGAATTAGGCTTTATCACTGCTTGATTATAATTTTACAGTGAGATGCATTCCTTTCCTTGTCTGAATAGTTCTTTAAATTTGTCTCTTCCATTGAATGCATAAATGGTTCTCCTGTCCATAAAGGTTTATTTCTATTAATGAGTTGTTTAATTCTTCAAATTGAAGATGTGTAAAATTTTCTCTTGGCCTATGTCCTAATGGGGAGCTCTTATAGCATAGTGGCTAAGACACTTGCCTGCTAACCAGACGGCTGGTGGTTCAAACCCACCAGCCACTCCTCGGAAGGAAGGTTGGGCAATCCTACTTCCGTAGTGATACTGCCTCGGAAACCCAAGGAGGGGTCATTATGAGTCGGGGCCGACTCAACAGCACATAACAACAACAACAACAACATGTCCTAATGTGTATTTATGTATTTATTTCAAAAACATTCTGAACGTATTTGTGTTCAGGAAAGTCAGTATAATAAAAACTTAATTTACTTTTTCCTCCAAATATGTGTTTATTCTCCAAAACCAGAAAAACCAAACCCACTGCCACTAAGTCAGTTTAACTCGAAGTGACTGTACAGGACAGAATAGAACTGCCCCATTGGGTTTCCAAGGCTGTAAATCTTGACAAAAGTAGACTGCCTCATCTTTCTCCCATGGGGCAGCTGGTAGCTTTTAATGCTGACCTTTTGGTTAGTAGCCCAATGCTTTAACCACAGTGCTACCAGAGCTCCTGTGCTCATATTCATCTTATCTTAATTACAAGTGAAAAGAGATGACTGGAACTGAATTCCTCACAACGGAAGATGGGTCTGGATTGCTTGGTGGAGGATATAGGATGGTTCTTACATGTTTAGAATGATCCCTGCTACACGTGCATAAGAAATACATGTAAATTAAACCTATCAAATCATAATGTGTAATAATGTAACTGGATACTCAACTTTAAGTGGGAAGGGAGGAACAAAACAGGAATAGAATTTTACAATGTTAATGCATGTAATGTATGTATTATTTGTATATTAAATGATGTCAGCAAGCTGAAATAAGTTGCTGCACTTGTAAGTTGTTCAGTGGAATAATTGTGATAACCACTAAGAAAATACCTAGGAAAAATAGAGGGGAAGAAGGAAGAAATCAAAAAGCTCAATATAAAAATGCAGCTGAACAAAAAATAGCAGAAATAGGGGAATAATGGGACGAAGAAGATATGACACAAAAAACAGTGAGCAAAATGAATAAAATAGGTGTTTAGATTTCAGTGATTACCTTAAATGTAAATGATCTAAACTCCTTATTCAAAAGGCAGAGTGGCAGAATGGATTTAAAAATACATGTATATGTATACACATATATATATATGTATAGATCATATATATATATATGTGATCTATTCTTACACTGCCTACAAGAGACACCTGAGACACAAGGATACAAACAGACTGAAAGTGGAAGGATGGAAAAGAGTATTTCCATGCAACTAGTAACTAAAAATGAGCAAGGGTGATCATACTGATATTGGATAAAATACACTTGAAAAAGTCAGAATCTACTATAAGACATAAAGACAGGCATAATAAAAGGGTCAGTTCATCAAGAAGGCATAAATATATATTCACTTAACATCAGTGCTTCAAAATTAATGAAACAGATACATATGGATATGAAGGGAATAGCAGACAACTCCACAATAGTGGTTGAGGACTTTAGTACACCACATTCACTTCTGGACAGAATATGATAAAAAAAAAAGGTCAGTGTTGTTGTTGTTGTTGTTAAGTGCCATCGAGTTGGATCTGACTGATAGCGACCCCTCCTTGGGTTTCCAAGGCATTATCACTGCAGAAGTAGATTGCCCCATCTTCCTTCTGAGGAGTGGCTGGTGGGTTTGAACCGCCAGCCTTCTGGTTAGTAGTCAAGTGCCTTTAGGCACTACGCTACCAGAGCTTTTGTTGTTGAGTCAAGTCCAACTCATAACAACCCTTTAAGGACAAAGTAGAACTATCCCAAAGGGTTTCCAAGGCTGTAAATATTGAAGCAGACTGCCACATCTTTCTGGTGTTTGAACTGCCAGCCTTTCAGTTAGCAGCTAAGGTACCTTCCATAAGCCAGCTAGACTTGATATAGAACACTCCACTCATCATCAGAACAATACACATTTTTCTTCTGTGCACATGGGTCATTTTCCAGAATAGACTATATGCTAGGCTACAAAATAAGTCTCAAGAAATATGAAAAGATTATACAAACAGTCTTCTCTGGCTATGAAGGAATAATATTGTGGAAATTAACACACTAATAACGAGTAAGTCAAGGAAGAGATCAAGAGTGAAATATCTGGAGATAAATTAAAATGAAAACATCATGCCAAAACACATGGGATACAGCAAAGGCAGTCCTCAGAGGAAAATTTACAGCCATAAATGCCTACATTAAACAGAAAGGTCTCAAATAAATAGAATGATCCCTGCTAAGTTTTTAGAGAAATTCTGTCTAGTTTAGCCTTGAAAGTAGAAAGCTAATATTTCCTGGTTGTTCAGTTTGCTGTTTAGATGAGCAGCTTAAAATAGTCATGTATGGGCTAGACTGATCCATGACAGCTTAACAGTGTTCATTTGGTCTCCCTTGGCCCTAAACTATGCAACTATTTTAAGCTGACCCTAGGATCTGACGGGGAATACTGTACTGCTTAGCACGGAATGCCAGTTCTGTGTTTCCAGGGCTGGAAAATTCAGCTGCAAACTTCTATGGAATTAGGGTATTATTTTGATATTTAGGGAATTCTCATTCCTAGCTGCATAAGTTACTAGCTTGTTTTGATATGTCACGTTCCATAAACATAAATATAATTGTAGAAAAACAAAAACTTTTTTTTTTTTTTACACATTTTCTTTTGAGTATTGCTTCTTTGGATAAACTTTCTTGAAAGAGAACCCCAAGGATCATTTGATGATTATTGTTACAAGATTATGCTAATTTTTCAGTGGCCAATACACTAATGTCTGAATCTGTAATTGCTTTTGCTCTTCTTTCTTGCCCTTATGTCAGATTGCTTTTTTTTAATCCTCACTTTCCTTCCTGTTTCCTGTATCCCCTGTCTAATTATTGGTGTTCTTAATTCCTGACTTTTTCTTGTCAAGAGACCTTAAGAAGACAAGTGACAAGATTAGATGTGTGAATAAAGAGGAGAAATATTAGGGTAGTTCTTAAGACTTTGAGCTTAGATGATTGTGTCATTGAAAGAAATGACATTCACCAGATTTGCTGGTCTGATAGAGCCTGATGGAACCACTGAGACTACGGCCCCTAGCTGCCCTTCAGGTCTGGAATTGAACCCACTTCTGTGGCTTCCAGCCAAGCAAAAGACAGGCATATGTGCTGAACATTTACATTAGGTAGATATACTCCTTGGAGAGATCAATCGTGGGAGAATAGAAGGGCTGTGTATGCAGAGGGAGACAGCTTGGGGGTCAGGAATGCATGGAGGGAAGGACACAGGGAAAAGGTAACTCTGGGTAGGAAGTGGGAGGGGAGCTGTTGCACTGTGGGAAATTGCTGTCGATGGTATGAGACAGTGTATGTGAGCGCTGAATGGAAGGTGAATTTGCTCTGTAAACTTTCACCCAAATCACAATAAAAATTGAAAAAAAAATGAGATTCAGAAAAACAGCAAATACTAGTGAACGAAGGTGGTGAACTTGATATTAGATATATGTTAAGTTTGAGCTAATAATGAAACAGTTTTAGATGTCCAATTTATAATTGGAGTTTTAGTCTAAGAAGAATCAGAGTTGACGTAGATTTGGAAATCTTCTGTATAAAAGAGATGGTTAAAATCACAGCATTGTGTGAGGTTGATGATGGAGATAATATTCAGTTTGAAGTGTAGGAAGTGGTAGGATGAGGACTGACTTTAGAATTCACCCAGTCTTTTGGGACCAAGAAGAGAAAGTAGAGTGAAGAGAAGGGAGAGCAGTTAGAGTGTGGTGTGTTACCAGCTAACAGGAATTTCTGGGTATGTGGAGTGTTCTAACGATGATTTGGAGAAAGGAGTGTTGAGAAAAGTTCTTTGGATTTTATGATTGAATCATTTGATTAGACCTTCCAACTGAGCTATTCAGTATGAATGCCACTAGCTCTTGTAGCATAGTGCCTAAGGCATTTTGACTACTAACCAGAGGGCTGGCAGTTCAAACCCACCAGCCACTCCTCGGAAGGAAGGTTGGGCAATCTACTTCGTAGTGATACCACCTCGGAAACTCCAGGAGGGGTCACTATGAGTCAAAATTGACTCAATGGCAGTGAGTTTGGTTTTCTGGTTTTTAGCCACTAGTGTCTGTTTTAAGTTAAAATAATTAAAATTAAAAATTAATATCCTTAGTTGCACCAACCACATTTCAAGTGTTAATTGCCATGTGTGGCTGGATGCTACCGTATTAGAAGCACAGACATCATACATTTTCATTATTAGAGGAAGTTCTGTAGGCCAGTACTGGTATACTTTAGAAAGCTCAGGGAATGCTATAGCAAAACTGCAAGCATTTAAATGGATGAATGAATGGTAAAACTATTGACATAGTAAATGTAGGATACATTCAGGAAAAGTTTGAAAAGGAAGAGTGTTGAGTGTTGACATTTAGAAAGACTGATTATGTTCATTATTTAGTAAATATTTATTGAGGGCCTATTCGCAGTGCCTAAGGCATTTGAATGCTAACTAGAAGGTTGGCAGTTCAAACCCAACAACTGCTCCATGTAAGGAAGATGGGGCAGTCTACTTCCATAAAGATTTACAGTCTTAGAAACCCAGTGGGGGTCACTATGACTTGGAATCAACTTGATAGCAGTGGGTTTGGTTTTAGTTTTTTGATATTTTGTAGCAAGTACTAGGTATGGAGAGCACAGTGCTAAGGGAGACATTAAAGCCTATAAAGTATGTTACTGGAGTGGGGGTGTTTAGGATGGGGATTTAAAATCAGATTTATCATGAAACAACATGATAATGCTTTTGATTGAAGGACTTATCTGTGGAAACAACAATGTGGTATACAATCAAACTGAGAGATTTGTGAGGCCAGCTTCCTGGAGGAGGTAATATAGGATAGCTCAAGTAACATGACTAGAATTTGGCCAGATTGGGAGAGAAAGGACACTGTAAGCAACAGGTCAGAGTCATGTAACAATGTCCTGTGATCAGGGAACTGCTGATGTGTTTAGTGCAAGAGTGCATATGCTGTGGTCATGGTGGCAAGGACTAGGCCGTGGAGGTTCTCCTTCACCATAATAGGAATTTAAACTGTATCCTGAAAGCTACAGAGGATTCAGGGGACCCTAAGGATTGGGATATTATGGTCAGATTTACTTTCTTTCTTTTTTTTTTTTTAGCACAATGTGGACAGCAGATGAGAGAAGGCTAATCTAGTTTCAAGGAAATTGATTCTAGAGGAAAATGGAACCAGTGGAGAGGGAAGGACTTCAGAGAGAGTGAGGAATAAGGGGATAACTAAACATGTTTTCTGAGGAGGTAGTAGGAGATGAAATCATAAGAGGAAGTGCTTCTAAGATGAAATGAAAAAGGGGGGAGAAAAGGACTCAGAATTTGGAGAAATAGATGCTGCTACTAGAGACAAGGGAAGATGAAAAGACTTGTTATGGGTGATATTAATCATCTCAGTAAATTAGAAGGCTTTCTTTAAAGTGCTGAAGAACGAACATGTCTCTTTGAACACTAAGGCACGCCTCACCCAAGCCATGGTATTTTCAGTTGCCTCATATGCATGTAAAAGCTGGACAATGAATAAGGAAGACCAAAGAGGAGTTGATACTTTTGAGTTGTGTTGAAGAATACTGAAAGTACCATGGACTGCCAGAAAAAGGAACAAATCTGTCCTGGACGAAGTGCAGCTGCAGTACTCCTTAGAAGCAAGAATGGCCAGACCTTGTCTCACGTACTTTGGTCATGTTGTCAGAAGGGACCATTCCCTGGAGAAGGATATCATGGTTGGTGGCATGTAGGGTCAATGAAAAAGAGGAAGACCCTCAACGAATTAGATTGACATAGTCACTGCAATGATGAGCTCAGGTATAGAAAAGATTGTGAGCTTGGTGCAGGACCGTGCAATGTTTTCGTTCTGTTACATACAGGGTCACTATGAGTCAGAGCTAACTCAGTGGCACCTAACAACAACAACATCTAATGATTACAAGGTGCAGTGGGAAGGAAATGAGGACTTGAGGACAGAGAAAAAATTGGACAGCTAATGAAATGATATATTATGTATACATTGCCAATAAGGGATGAGTGAAAGGATACAAAGCCACAGCAAAGACCCAAGCAGTGCTCCATTAGAATAAAATTTTAAGGCTCTATCAGCCCTTTAATGAGCTCTGGTGGCACAGTAGTTAAGCTCTCAGCTGCAGACCAAAAGGTCGGCAGTTCAAACCCACCAGCCACTCTGCGAGAGAAAGATGTGACAATCTGCTTCCATAGCTTACAGCCTTGGAAACCTAAACCTAAATGGGGTGGTTCTATTCTTTCCTACAGGTTCCCTATGAGTCAACATTAAGTCAGTGGCAGTGGGTTTTGATATGAGCCCTTTTGCAGCCTATTCTCTTTGGTGTTTGGCAGTCCAAGAACAGAAGAAAGTAGATGGCGATAATTACCACCAGATACAACAGAACTTCAAAGAGAAAAGGTATTAACCCAGATGCCAAGTGAAGCCAGAGGAAGGGTCAGGATTGGGAGTACATGTCCAGTCAATGACTGAACAAGATAAGGATGTTCATGAAGTTAGAAAGTGTCGGGAGCAGTGGAAAGTTAAATGATAGTGGTCAGAGAAGGGGCAGTGCTGTGCTGGATTTGTTGGAGATGAAGTAGTTCTAATTGATGACAAAGTTAGGCTTGTAGGAAACATCTTGAGAGTAGAGCTGATATTTCTTTCTAGATCTGCTTTCCCTGCTGAGTTCCTTTGACTTAGTTAAGGGTATAATTCTCCTCTTTATCACTCGGACCAGAATTGAGATTGTTATAGACTGATTTGATCACCATGAGTTAATGATTTTAACCAAAGTTTGTACTTTTATGCTTGAACCTTGTAATTTAACCTTGATTCAAGTGTTGGTTTTGCCACTTAAATCTTAGTCAGTTGTTTGTCTAGGTCTGAGTGTCCTCATTTGTGAAATGGTAATACCAGTATTACTTTAGTAGGATGACATATATGTAAAGTGCTTTGTACAATGCTTAGAACATGAAGTTTTTATTAGGTGCTAATGCTATTATTATGGGAGCTCTGGTAGCATAGTGGCTAAGACACTTGCCTGCAAACCAGACGGCTGGCGGTTCAAACCCACCAGCCACTCCTCGGAAGGAAGGTTGGGCAATCCTACTTCCGTAGTGATACTGCCTCGGAAACCCAAGGAGGGGTCGCTATGAGTCGGGCCGACTCGACGGCAAACAACAACAACAACAATGCTATTATATAATTATTAATTATTTGTATACCCAGTTTTTCCTTTTCTCTTGCTCTTTCAGAGTCTCATCAACCAGATGGTAAAATGGCTTCTTTCTTAACTGGTTTCTCTGCCTCTAGATTTTCACATCTCCAATCTGTATTTGACATTCCAGAATTTTCATAAAACCCAGATCTGATTATCCACTCCCGTCCATCTCTTGGAAGAAGACCTTCCTAGATTTCCAGTTACAGACTTTTCAAGTTATTAATACTTTTAATACATTTCATTTTTAATAATTGATAGAAAGGATAAAAAGGAGCTCTGGTGGTATAGTGGTTAAGGCATCTGTCTGCTGACCAGAAGGTTGGTGATTCGAACATACTGGCTGCTCCACGGAAGAAACATGAAGCAATCTGCTTCCATAAAGATTTGCAGCCTTGGAAAGTGTATGGGGGTCAGTATGAGTCAGCTGACTCGATGGCAGTGAGTTAATATATGAAAAGAAGGAAAGTAAAGTAGGGTAAAGGGACAGAAAGGTAGTATTAAATGCATGGTGGATGTCTTTGTTTTGATTGAGCTTTTCTCCCATACTTCTGCCTTATTCATCTATGTATTCCAACATCTGTAATACTTAGTGCATGGTTATTGTTGTTATGTGCCATTGAGCCAGCCCCGCCTCATAGTGAGCCCCCCTTGGGTTTCTGACGTGGTATTGCTATGGAAGTAGATTGCCCAACCTTCCTTCCGGGGAGTGGCTGGTGGGTTTGAACTACCAGCCTTCTGGTTAGCAATCAAGTGCTTTAGGCACTATGCTATCAGAGCTCCTTAGTGCATGGTAGACACTTGATGAATGCTTGTTGCAGTAAACAGAACTGGATACATGAACCAGACCACTCTATACATTGTATCATTTGCTTGCCAACCTACTAAATTCTGAAGAGGAAAATTACATACTGATTGAGTCCTTTTCTTTGTATGCCAGTTACTAATTTGTAACCTTGAGAACTCTTAATGATATCCCATAACCAAATAATTTTGGAGGAAGATGTGAACTTTTATTATAAGCTAACATGAGAGATTCATATTGTTAAAAAAAAAACATTATTCTGGTGATAGATTGTAGGAACAATATTGTTGCAGGTTAAGTATAAGAAAATAAAGAAGGTTTTTTGTGGAATATGTGCTCAAGTGAGTACCCATTTAAATACAAAACTTATTTAATAGCCAGTGTCATGTTTTTAAACTGGGCATTTTTGAAGACACATTAAGTTCCTCATGACACGGAGGCATTGCTAATCTCTAGGGCATTGATTAATTTGGTGATCTCTACCACTGTTTTTTCCAGAGTTCTTACTCAGTCACATTCAATCATTATAACTGAATGCATATTTTGTATATAATTTTGCATACTTTGCAAGCTGTTTCTATCTGCTCATGTTGTTGTTAACTGCTGTCAGGTTGGCTGCTGACTCATTGTGACCCATGAGCAGAACATTGCCTAGTGAGGTTTTTGTTTTTGTTTTTTTTTTAATGACCGGTTGCAGATCAGACCATTGTGATCCATAGGATTTTCATTGCCGGATGTTTGGAAGAAGATCACCAGGCCTTTCTTCCTAGTTCATTTTAGTCTGGAAGTTACAACCTCTTTAGCGTCAAAGCAACACACACAAGCCTCCACTGACGACGGGTCGTGGCTACACCTGAGGTGCATTGGCCAGGAATCAGACCCAGGTCTCTTACATGGATGGCAAGAATTCTACCACTGACCCACCAGTGCCCCCACATACTTTCATAGAAACTCTAAAAGAAGGCAGCCTGATTTCAAACTAGACTGTTACTACTGATTTTTTTACTACTCATTTCTCGGATGTTTCATCTCTTCCAGGAAGTCTTCATGGTTTTTGAGATAAATTACTTTTCTTTGTACTATTTGTGTAGTTTATGCATGTTTTGTTATTGTACTTATTTGCATTATTTCTTTGAGTTTGTATCCCCTGCAGGTGAGATTTTCAAGCCAGGTCTTAATGCATCTTTATTTCCCCAGCAGTGTTTAGTACCTAGCAGTTTCTCAAGAAATGAGCAAATGAGTAAGTCACAGTTATGTATTAAGTTCTCATACAAATCAGAATGCCTGTTATTAAGTATTTGTACTTAGTAATGTAATTTCAGATGTTTTGGAGTTTACATTCTTCTCAAGTGTTTACCTTGTTCCCAAACATTATACTGAATGTGCTACATATTTCAATTAACTCCCACTCTTCTGTTAGATCCTCAAAGGAAGAAAATGAAGAGAGAATCAGAACTCAAAGGCAGAACTGACTGATCCCCAAAACTCTATGTATAATCTTTAGGCTCTGTGGAACTATCTGCTGTCCCTATTCAACTCAATATTGGTTATAAATTAAATGAGCCAAAATATGTAAATAATCCTGGGAGTCATTGGCTAATATAGTTCAGCTTTGTTTAAGAAGTGTAGGGAGCACTCAGTTTTTCTTTAACTTTATCAGGTTATACAGTTTATGTGTTGGAAAGCAAGTAGTTGCAGTTATTGAATAAGATAAAGAACGGGTTTGTAGTTAATAAGCATAATTTCCTAACTCAAGTTATTATTTTTACTACCACTGTACTGTTGGAACTGTTCAGTCATAAGTCTGTCAAAACTTATTCCTAAATTCACGTTATTCATTTTTGTAAAGACTTTCATTCAGAGTCATGTAGTTTCTGATTTCTCTGGAGACTAATGTAGTACATAGTTTTTCTAGGTATCACATGTTGGTTGGTTGGTTGGTATTTGCCGTCGAGTCGCCCCTGACTCATAGCGACCCCTCCTTGGGTTTCCGAGGCAGTATCACTACGGAAGTAGGATTGCCCAACCTTCCTTCCGAGGAGTGGCTGGTGGGTTTGAACCGCCAGCCTTCTGGTTAGCAGTCAAGTGCCTTAGGCACTATGCTGCCAGAGCTCCTAGGTATCACATAGATACTCCACATTTAAATTTTTGATGTGTTTGATTTTTGCTTATATTTATTAACAATGTTAGGCCTACATTAGTTGAGTTATTTTGAAGATCGTTTTAAGCAGAGTTTCTGAACCTCAATACTTTTGACATTTGGGGCTGAATAATATTTTTGTTTAGGGGCATGTCCTGTTGATGAGTCCCTGGGTGGTGCAAATGGTTAAGCACTTCACTACTGACTGAAAGTTTGGTGGTTTTGAACATAACCCAGAGGGAGGCATCTCAGAAGATAGGTCTGGTGATCTGCTTCCAGAAGGAAATCTTGTACCCATTAATAGTCCTAGTTTCTCCTTCTCAACCCCTAGACCTAGACATATCTGGTTATATTCATTACAAGATCTTTGTGTTTGCTTTAAGGCCAGATTATAATGTAAACCAAAGCCTTTTTAAAATTACTACTTACTGAAAATTACTTGGAATGTAAGAAGATGTTAAAATATTATACTCTACTATAGATCTATGGATTCAGAGCCCCTTAACTCACTGCCGTAGAGTCGGATCCAACGCATAGTGACCCCTCTTTGGGTTTCCAAGGCGGTATCGCTACAGAAGTAGATTGCCTGACCTTCCTTCTGAGGAGTGCCTGGTGGGTATGAACCTCCAGCCTTCTAGTTAGCAGTCAAATGCCTTAGGCACTATGCTACCAGAGCTCCTGCTCCTTAGACCTTTAAAAAAAAAAAAAAAAGTGGATTCTAAGTGCAACCCGTAAAGAAATAAGAATCATTTTAGTACTATTCAGAATACTCAGAAGTCCCTTTCATCCATTTCTAATGGTAATGGGATTGATTTATTTACTGTTAGATAGATAGCTTTTGTTTTGTTTATTAATTTGCGGGTCTGTCTTACTTGCAAAATAATGTCACCTATTGCTCAGTATAAAAAATTGCAAGTTATTTTTTCAGTAAAAAAGAATAAGGCCCAGTAGATTATCTTGGGTCTGTTTTCTTATTTGTAAAATCGAATTATCTGTCCTACTTACTTCAAGTGGGTTATTATGAAATGCTAGAAGAATCAAATTAATAACAACCTAAGGAAATTGGCAATAAGATTATTCCTTCATCTTATGTTATTTCTTTTTTCCTTGTGGTCTCTTATTTTTAAATTGAAGTGTCAGTTTTTTTTAATGTCAGTTATAACTGACTTTCACTACCCATCTGTCAGTTTCTCCTCCTATGGTGTCTGTCCTGTGTGTAGATATGATACTGGAAGCTATGCCACTAGGATTTCAAATACCAGCAGGGTGACTGATTGTAACAGATTTCAGTGGACCTTCCAGACTAAGACTAGGAAGAAAGGTGTGGTGATCCACTTCTGAAAATTTGCCAGTGAAAACTTTATGGATCACAACATAACATTATCTAACTGCTTGCTTTGGACGTACATATCATCAGGAGAAATCAATTGCCAGAGGAGGCAGTTGGGGAAGTGGAGGGCATGGGAGACCATTGGTGAGATAGATTGGCTCAGTAGTGCAGTCATGGACTTGAATATGCTGGCAATTATGAAGATGATGCAAAACTGGGCAAGGTTTTGTTCTGTTGTATATAAGGTCGCCATGAGTCAGAATCTGACAACTAAAAGCAGTAACAGTGGCTGACTTCACAGTGGTTGGCCCAAGCGTGTTTCCTTTGGTTTTAGTATATAGTTAATCTTTTTTTTTTTATTATTATTTTTATTAGGATTTGGGTGAAGATTTACAGAGTAAATTCACTTTTCATACAGCAGTTC
>NW_006921595.1:15419827-15423450 GCF_000298275.1 Orycteropus afer afer | reverse complement strand
TTGGGGTTTAGTCCAAATCTGCATCCTTTCCTTCAAGGCTCAGGGGTCCAAGATTATCTTCTGTGTCTGTGTTAATTGGTTTCCCTTTTCTTTGTAGAAGAGGGTCTGTGCAATCCTTCTGCCTAGTCCGCCATCTTGCCCCGCCACCTGGTTTTAGTATATAGTTAAAATGCATGTAGCATATAAAATATTTGCAGCAGTAAGACACCCATACGAAACCTACTGCCATTGAGTCATTTCCAACTCAGTGACCCTATAGGACAGAGTAGAAATACCCTATAGGGTTTCCAGGGCAGTAAATCTTCACAGAAGTAGACTGGCCCATCTTTCTCCCTCAGAGCCCCTGGTAGGTTTGAACTGCCAACATTTTGTTTAGTAGCTGAATGCTTCTGGACCCCAGAACTCCTTAACAGTAAGATAAAGGGTCTTTTATATGTGATCTATGCGAAAGAAAAGACATAAATGGGCTGAAGTCACAAATGTACAATTCAGAAAGAATATTGAAGCAGCTGATAAACATTTGGAAATACTCAACTTCATTAAGAATCAAATAAATGCAAATAAAACAATAATGAAGTGACATATTAAATTACCAAAGTGATTTATTTCTTTTGAAGTTTGTCTTTAATTTATAAAACCAGTTGTTGTTGAATCGTCTCCTACTTACTGTGACTTCTTGTGTATCAGAGTAGAATTGTGTGCTCCGTAGCATTTAAAGTGACTGATTTTTCAGATCTTAGGGAGCTGCTGTTGTTAGATACCAGTGGGTCGGCTCAGACTTGTAGTGCCTCTGTGTACAGTAGAACGAAAACTGCCCAGTCCTGCATCATCCTCACAGTCCATTCTATGCTTGAACCACTGTGTCAGTCCATGTTGTTGAAGATCTTCCCCTTTATTGCTGACCCTCTACTTTTCCCAGCATGATATCTTTCTCCAGGGTGGTCCCTTCTAGCATCATGACCATGGTAGGTGAGACAAAGTCCAGCCGTTCTCACTTCTCAGGAGCATTCTGGCAGCACTTCCTCCAGGACATAGTTTGTTCATTCTCCTGGCCAAAACTGAAAACCAAACTCATTGCTGTCGAGGCGATTCAGACACATAGCGACGCCCTTTAGGTTTCCAAGATGGTACATCTTTACAGAACTAGATTGCCCAGTCTTTCTTCTGCGCAGTGACTTGTGGGTTTGAACCACCAGCCTACTGGTTAGCAGTCAAATGCCTTAGGCATTTTGCCACCAGAGCTCCATCTCCCCTAACCAAAAACCAGGCTCACTACTATCCAGTCAGTTGGACTCATAGCAACCCCTCTTTGGGTTTCTGAGGCGGTATCTCTAAGGAAGTAGATTGCCCAAGCTCCCTTCTGATGAGTGACTGGTGAGTTTGAACCACCAGCCTTCTGGTTAGTAGTCAAATGCCTTAGGCAATATGCTACCAGAGCTCCTCCAGCCCTCCATGGTATTTTCAGTGTTCTACAACAGGACAATTGAAAAGCACCAATTCCTCAGTCTTTCTTATTTGTTGTCCAGTTTTCACATGAGTATGAGGCCACTGAAAAGACTATGCATGGCTTGGGTGAGCTGCACCTTAGTCTTCAAAATGACATCTTTGCACTTTTAACACTTTAAAGAGGTCTTTGGCATCGGATTTGCCCAATTTCTTGACTGCTGCTTCCATGAGTGTTGATTGTGGATACAAGTAAAGTGAAATCTCTAGCACCTTCAGTCTTTTCTCCACTTACCATGATGTTGCTTATTGGTCCAGTTGTGTTTTTTTTTTTCCTTTATGTTGAGGTGTAATCCATATTGAAGATGGTGTCTTCCTTCAATCATGATGCTTCATTCTTTTTCATATAGTCTAGCTTCTTGGATTATTTGCTCAGCATACAGATTGGATGAATATGGTGAAAGAATGTAACTGTGATGCACACCTTCCTGAATTTAAACCACACACTATCCACTTTTTCTGTTTGAATGACTTCTTGGTATGTACATATTCTGCATGAGCACAACTAAATGTTCTGGAATTCCCATTCTTTGCAATATTATCCATAATTTCTTAGGATCCACACAGTCAATTCTTTGCATAGTCAATAAAACACAGGTTCTTTTCTGGTATTCTTTGCTTTCAGCCAAGATCCATCTGACATCACCAGTGATATCCTCATTTCACATCCTTAAAGCAATCCATTCATAGTCAGGAATGACATTCCTAAAGATGAGACATCACATTTACTAAAGAGTCAGTTGTGCAAAGATCTGAGTGCAACTCCTGTTGCCCAGACTGAAGAGTACAAGCAAAAGCCCTAAAAAGGGAGTTACCTTGATTTGTTTGAGGGCCAGAAGGAAGCCCCGTGCGTCAGCAGCCAAGTGAGCAAGGGAGAGGCTAGTACAAGATGAAGTCATGGGATATACTACATACTCACCGCCATCAGGTTGGATCCGACTCATAGCAACCCCTCCTTGAGTTTCCGAGGCGGTATCACTACAGAAGTAGATTGCCCAACCTTCCTTCTGAGGAGTGGCTGGTGGGTTTGAACCACTAGCCTTTGGGTTAGCAGTCAATTGCCTTAGGCACTATGCCACCAAACCTTCCAAAGTCATGGGATAGATAAGGGTAAATTTAAGCAGGGGCTTGGAATGCTTAATAAGGAGCTTAGTGGCTTATACTCAGTTGATAGCACTAGAGATGAAAGAAAAGTAGTATTGGCCAACATTGAACTTGAGCTGTCTGAGATATTGAGGTGGAAAATTCCAAGTGGTCAGGCTTAAATTTATAAATTTAAATATGATGTCCTTACTGTAATTTTTCATAAAAACAATTTGCCAAGTTGTTTAGGCATTAAACAAATAAATGTTCATTACTGGGAGGCTTGAGAAACCAGTCTATCAATGAAGTTATTGGGAAAACTGTGGGTGATTTTCAGCTGGTGAGCAGGGATCTGTAGTAGTACTTTGATATAATGAAGGACATCTTTAATTTCATTGCAGCCTGAAAGGAATGACCAACTGTTATGTGAACAGTAGCTAGAAAAATTATGACCAGATACCTCTCATGACCTCAGGGACTTTAAAGAATATTTGCCAAATTAAAATACTTTTATCTTCAGAGGGACCATGCTATAGAGACTACGTATAGTTTTGGTTCAGGTAGAGCTCTCATTTGCAGAAATGCATTTTTTGTGTAAAACAGTACGTGTGTATCACTGGATTTCTAGGTGCACAAAGCAGTTTAGACAGTTTGCTTAGCCATGGCATCTGTTTCTATTGAATATGTAAAACTTATATTTACTGGAGAACTGTAGTGTGCAAGGCTATGTGCTTGAAACATATATGGAAGCATAATTATACTTTACAATTATTTTACTATTGTATCACTTTACAATTTGCAAAACCTTTTCCTGTAACAGTCAGTTTGCTCTTTAAAAACAGCTCTTTGATTGGTAACAGGTTGCGGTTGAGTTGATTGTGACTTATCGTGACCCCACATATTTCAGAGTAGGACTGTACTTTACTGTGTTTTCAGTGGCTGATTTTCTGAAGTAGACCTCAGGCCTTTCTTCTTTTTTTTTTTTTTTATTAGGATTTGGGTGAAGATTTACAGAGTAAATTCACTTTTCATACAGC
>NW_006921595.1:15417183-15419212 GCF_000298275.1 Orycteropus afer afer | reverse complement strand
TGCCAATTGAGTTTGATGTCCCCTGCGACTATGGTCCCAAGCCTGCAGGATCAACTACTCGGTCCCTCTGGGTAGCTGGTCAGGCCTTTCTTCTGAGGGACCTCTGGGTAGACTCATTTCTCCAACCTTCTGGTTAGGAACCAAGTATTAACTGTACTCCTCAGGGACTCTTGAGGTAGATAAGGATTATTATTTTAAAAATGAAAAAACTGAGGCTCTCCAAGTGCCCCATCATAGACTTAACCTGTTTGATAATTTGCATTGCTTTTCCTATCACACCTTGCTAATTCAAAGGTCAACAAAAATTAGACTTCAGTAGAAGTGATACAGTATGTACTCTTACTAAAACAAGGCAGAACACATCATATTTGTATTTGTTTTATAGTTATAAGTGCTACCAATGTTTTCAGAGTGCAGTAAGTATATATAGGAAGGTAAGATTTACTTTAGCTAGGAGACTTAGAGGTTTAATTTTGTTTAGAAAATGTGTGCTGTTTTCTTATTTGGTAATTTTGATTATTTTTTGTTGTTTGTTGTTGCTCCACATATTTAAAATACTACATATGCAGCTTTACAATAAGTCCTTTTATTTTGTTTCTGCTAGCATATTTTTTTCTTGTATCACCACCCAACACAGTAGAGACTAATAATAATGATAGCTAATATGTAATGAACAGTTCTGTGCCAGGCACTGTGGTAAGGGATTTGTAAAAATTTATTTAATTCTAACTCTGTGATTTTTCTTTTCCATCAATTCACGTATTTATTGTTCTCACACTTGATGGGGGATAAAGTAGAACTCCATATATATATATATATTTAAAGGTAATTATAAAGCATTTCCAGGTGTCCTTCAGGATAAAATTAAGACATATGTAAATAGGTATACTTTTTTTCATATTATGCATCATTTATCATATTTTTCCATAAGTAAGCCAGGCTGGTATATGTACTAATCTAAGAGGTAAAGCCTGAGATAGATAGCATGAGTGAAGAGAGTGATAATAATCTAAATGTTTGCTTTATGAGTACAGTGACTGTGTAATGATCATGGATGGTTTTTCATTTAAGTAAAACACTTCACATGTATACTAGAAAAAATGACTCATCAATGAAGGAGATGTTTGTAATTTAAACTATTTAGGAATGAGAAATGTCCATATTTTCTCAGAATGAATATGTTGCTTACTGTGGAAATAGTAATAATAATGCTTTGTATTTATATAGCATCTTTCATCTGAGGATCTCAAAGTGCTTTTCATGTAATGTCTCATGAATCCTCACCACACTTTGGTGAGGTAAGTAAATGGCAAGTATTATTATCTTCATTTTACAAATGGAGAAATTAAGCCATAAGAAGGGTTAAATGCTTTATGTGTAGTCACATCAACCAGACAAAGAGGCAACCTGAGCTACTCAAGTAAGAATGTTGTATTTTAAAGAGATGAGCATAGTGTAAGTGATAAACTGTGTTTGCTTTTATACTTTACATATATCTTATGGAACATATATGTTAGCTTTAAATTGTCCACACGAACATTTTTTTAATCCTTTCTTAAGGAATGGAACACATTATAATACTCTCCTCCTCCTCCCCCTTTTCAGGTCAGCAGCAAGGACAGGATGGAGTAAAAGTCCAACAGGCTACTATAGCTCCTGTAACCGTAGCAGTTGGAGGAATTGCTAATGCAACGATAGGTGCTGTTAGTCCTGACCAACTCACTCAAGTGCATTTGCAGCAGGGCCAGCAAACTTCGGATCAAGAGGTACAACCTGGCAAGAGGCTTCGAAGAGTTGCGTGCTCCTGTCCTAATTGTAGGGAAGGAGAAGGAAGGTAAAAGCACTGTTACCAACTCTTTACCTTTCTGTAAGGCATAAAATAGTAGTTAAAACCAAGTCATTGCATTATGCTGAGTGAAATAAGTCAGTCACAAAAGGACAAATATTGTATAAGTCCGTTATTGTAAAACTTAAGGAAAGGTTTATCTATTGGAGGGAATTTTCTTTGTTGGTTACCAGGGGTGGGAGG
>NW_006921595.1:15413829-15416162 GCF_000298275.1 Orycteropus afer afer | reverse complement strand
ATTGTACTGTAAATTTTGGTCAATGACATGAGACAAAGTATATGTGAACTGCTGTATGAAAAGTGAATTTGCTCTGTAAATCATCACCCAAATCAAAATAAAATTAAAAAAAAAACAAAAACAAAAAAAAAACAAGTCATTGGCCGGGTATTTTGATCACTAGGAGCTCACTGACTTTATTGTCCAGAAGTTGAGGTAGCCTATAAACTTCATATATTTGTTATGAAGGGGATTAGTTGGGCTATTTTAGGAGTGGAATTTGAATCGTCTTCTGCCTTTTACCGTACGTGGTTCTTTTTATAGTTTTATTTTTTATGCATATTTTTTGAAAATTATATTGAGATACATTCACATACCATAATTAACCTATTTAAAGTATAACTTTCAGAAGTTTTTTAATATGTTCAGTGAATTATGAATTTTAGAACATTTTCATCACCTCAAAAGGAAGTCTAGTACCTTTAGCTACCAACGTCCTATCTCTTCATCCACCTCTTAGCCCTAAGAAATGACTTCTCTTCTTCCAATTCTGGACTTTTATGTCTGGCTTCTTTCAGTTAGCATAATGTTTTCAAGGTTTATCTGCATTGTAACATGTATCAGGACTTCATTTCTTTTTATGGCCAAATAATACTACATTGTATGGCTATCTCATATTTTTTAATCCATTCATGAGTTGATGGACATTTGATTTCTTTCCATCTTGTCACTCATATGAATAATGCTATTGAAAAAACACTTGTGTACAGGTTTTTGTGTGGTTATATGTTTTTGTATAGATACCAAGGAATGGACTTTCTGCGTCATGTGGTAATTATGTTTAACTGTTTGACTAAGGCCAGACTGTTTTCCAAAGTGGCTACAGTATTTTACATTTTCATCAGCAGTGTATGAGGGTTCTAATTTTTCCACATTGTTACCTACCAACATTTATTATTTTATGACTTTTTGCTATAGCCATATTAGTGTGTGACTAGTAGTATCACATGGTTTTGATTTACATTTTTCTGATAACTAATGTTGGTGAGGATATTTTAATATGCTTATTGGCCATTTGTAAATCTTTGGGTAATATATATTGAGATACTTTGCTCATATTTTTTTTTATATTTTTAATTTTGTGTTGAGGTACAAATAAATGATCGTAAAACATTTGCCAGTTCAGCAATTTTTTACATGTACAATTTGGTGACATTGATTAGATTCGTCATGTTATATGATACTACCACTGTCCTTTATCCAAATTGTTTCACTATCATTAACAGAAATTTATGGCCCCTAAGTAAAGACTCTCTCATTCCCCCTCCCTTATATCCTTACTAAACACTAATAAGGTTTAGTCTCTATAAATGTGCAAATTTCAAGTAAGTGGGATCATGAAATATTTGTCTTTCTGTGACTGACTTATTTTACTGAGTGTATCTTTAAGATTCATCCATGGTATGAACTCTGGTGGCATAGTGCTTAAGGCATTTGACCGCTCACCAGAAGGCTGGCAGTTCAAACCCACCAGCCAATCCTCGGCAGGAAGGAGGTTGGACAATCTACTTCCCTAGTGATAGTGCCTCGGAAACTGAAGGGAGGGGTCACTATGAGTCGCATCCGACTCAACGGCAATGAGTTTGGTTTTTGGTTTTGGTACAGCATGTATCAGGACTTCCTTCTTTTTATGACTGACTATATAATATATTGTGTGTATATATCATATCTGGTTCATCCATTCACCTGTTGATGACCTTTTTTCTAATAAGATCATGTATGGTTACTTGTAAGAGTTCTTTATATAGTCTAAATACAAATATCTTTGCAGATACATAATTTACAAATATTGTCTCCCATTCTGTGGGATGCCTTTTCACTTTTCTGCTAGTTTCATTTGAAGCATAAAAGTTTTTAGTTTTGATGGAGTCCAATTTGTTCTATTCTATTGTTGCTCATGTTTTTGTGTCATTATCTCAGAATCCATTGCCAAATCATAGGTCATGATGATTCACTGTTTTGAGAGTTGTATAGGTTTTGCTTTTACAGTTAGGTCTTTGATCCATTTTGAGTTAATTTTTGTATATAATGTGAAGTAAATGTCCAACTTTATTCTTGTGACTATACTTACCCAGTTATCCTAGTAACTTGTTGAAAAAGACTCTTTTTTCTTGTTTTTGGTATGGGCTGTAAACACCATTGTCGAAAAACATTTGATCATAGACCCGTGGGCTTATTTCTGGACTCTCAATTCTATCCATTAATTTATGTTTGTCCTTATACCCATTGGGAGCTCTGGTAGCATAGCACCTAAGGCATTTGACTGCTAACCAGAAGGCTGGTGGTTCAAACCC
>NW_006921595.1:15402604-15413729 GCF_000298275.1 Orycteropus afer afer | reverse complement strand
AAGATGGGGCAATCTACTTCCGTAGTGATACTGCCTCAGAAACCCAAGGAGGGGTCACTATGAGTCGGGTCCGACTCGACGGTACATAACAACAACAACAACATATACCCATTACTCAGCTGTTAGTCTGTCATCCTGTGGTTGCTTGTGTGTCATTGTGATGCTGGAAGCTATGCCCCTGATATTTCATATATCAGCAAGTTTACACATGGTGGGCAGGTTTTAGTGGCGCTTCCACACTAAGACACACTAGGAGGAAGGACAGCCAGATCCACTTCCAGGGGAAAAAAAAGAAATTCACCACTGAAAACCTTATGAATAGCAAAGAAACATTGTCTGATACAGTGCTGGAAGATGAGCCTCTCAAGTTGGAAGGTACTCATAACACAACTGTGGCAGAGCTGCCTCCTCAAAGTAGAGTTGACCTTAATGATGGGCTGGAATAAAGCTTTCTGGACCTTCATTTGCAGTGTGGCATGACTCAAAATGAGAAGAAACATCTTCAAACATCCATTAATAATTGGAATGTGGAATGCATAAGAATATATCTAGGAAAATTGAAAGTTGTGAAAAATGAAATGAACACACTAAAGATAGGTATCTTAGGCATTAGTGAGCTGAAATGCACTGGTATTGGCCATTTTGAATTGGACAGTCATATGGTCTGCTATGCCAGGAATGACATAGAGGAATGGTATCACGTTCATTGTCAGAAAAAAACGTTTCAGGATCTATCCTGAAAGTACAATGCTATCAGTGATAAGACAATACTCACACAACTACAAGGAAGACCAGTTTTACTACTACTGTTCGAACCTGCACACCAACCACTAAAGCCAAAGATGAAGAAAATGAAGATATTTACCCACTTCTGTAGTTTGAAAGCACCACTCATCTGTCAGTTTGTCATATTGTGGTGGCTTGCATGTTGCTGTGAGCCTGAAGGCTGTGCCACTGGTATTTCAAATATCAGCAGGGTCACCCATGGTGGTCAGGTTTCAGCAGAGCTTCAAGAGTAAGACAAAGTCAGAAGAAGGAAGGGGCCATCCACTTCTCGAAGTATTGGCCAGTGAAAACCTTATGAATAACAGTATAACACTATCTGATATATTTCTGGAAAACTTTATGAATAGCCCTGAAGCATTGTCTGATATAATGCTGGAAAATGAGCCCCTTAGGTTGGAAGGCACTCAAAATAAGACTGGGCAAGGGCTGCCTTCTTAAAGTAGAGTTGACCTTAAGGGTGATTGGAACATAGACTGTATGAAGTATGAACTAGGTGCCAAAGGGGCATGGAAGCCACATCTTCTGACCTCCCGTAACCCCACAAGAGGAAGACAGAATCACCATCAGTAGCCCAAGGCCTATTCCTGCGAGGCCAGACATGCTGTCTCCCTCCAACCCTTTCATCAACCCTGGCACCAACTGTTCCTCCCACAGCACCCACCACTTCTCTGCTGGCTTTGATAATTCGCTGCATTGGTCACACAGAACTCACAGATTATGGAGTTTATTGGGGAAGCAATGGGCTACAATTCAAGTTCAGGAACACGCTTAGTCTCAGCCCACTGTCTCTCGGCCAATAGTGTCTTTCCCAGCAGTGCGTGTTTCGGTGTCTCTCTCACTCTCTCTCAGCAATGCATGTCTGTCACATCTCTCAGCCAGCAGTGAGAGATTTCTTCTGCCTCTAGGAGGGCTCCTTTTGAGCCTGGCAGAATTCTTTTGAGCCCAACATCAGAATTCTATACACATGAGAGAGAGCAAACTTCCCAGGAAATTACTTTGTGCTGCTCCCAACAGAAATACCCCAGGTAGATACCTTTAACAATCAGGAGCTACTTAGTTGGTCAATTCTACCAGCAAGTTTGCAAAGACTGATGGCTAGAAAAGCCACACTACGTAATTTACTACACTGCACTAGGAAAATTGTCAAAATGAAATTGAACACATAAAGATTGATACCTAGGCATTAGTAGGCTGAAATTGACTGCTTTTGGCCATTTTGAATCAACCATGTTATCTCCTATGCCTGGAGTGACAAATTGAAGAGGAATGCCATGGTATTCGTCATCACAAAAAAATGTTTCAAGTTTTATACTGAAGTACAGTGCTGTCAGTGATAGGATAATATTCATATGCCTAGAAGAAAAACCAGTTAATACTGTTGTTGTTGTTATGTGCCGTCGAGTTGGACCCAACTCATAGCGACCCCTCCTTGGGTTGCTGAGGCAGTATCACTAAGGAAGTAGATTGCCCAAACTTCCTACTATTATTCAAATTTATGCACCAACCACCAAAACCAAAGACAAGGAAATTGAAGGTTTTTACCAACTTCTGCAGTCTGAAATTGACCAAACATGCAATCAAGATATGTTAATTATCACTGGTGATTAGAATACAAACGTTGGAAACAAAAAAGAATCACCAGTAGTTGGAAAATATGGTCTTGGTGATAGAAATGACACTGGAGATCGCATGATAGAATTTTGCAAGACCAACAACTTATTCATTGCAAATACCTTCTTTCAACAACAAACAGTGTCTATACACGTGGACTTTGCCAGGTGGAATACACAGGAATCAGATCAACTACAGCTGTGGCAAGAGACAATAGAAAAACTCAGTGTGTTCGGGCAAAGCAAGGCCGGGAGATAACTGTGGAACAGACTATCAGCTGCTCATATGAAAGTTCAAGTTGAAACTGAAGACAATTAAAAGAAGTCCACAAGAGCCAAGATACGACCTTCATTATATCCCACCTGAATTTAGAGAGCATTTGTAGAATAGCTTTGATGCTTTGAACACCAGTGACCAAAAACCAGAGGAATTGTGGGATGAGATCATAATCTGTGGTGTTCTGGTTACCCAGTGCTGCTGTAGCAGAAGATACCACAAATGGGATAACAAGAGTTTATTCTCTTACAGTTTGGGAGGCTAGAAGTCCAAATTCAAAGTGCCAGGCTCTAGGGGCTGTGTGAAAGCCCCTCAACCTTGGGCTTTAGCTCTGCCTCTTGCTCCCGGCCCACTGAAGCTAGTGGCATCTCTTCACTCAGGCAGCTTCTGGCTCCTGAGGCCTACAAACTCATGGTTGACAAATGAAAAGGCACAGTCCTGATGTTACCAAACCACACAGCAGGCCATTGATTCAAGTCCATTGATAGTCCCAGGATCGGCAAAGCTGGCTGCTGAACAATGACTTGGCTACAAGGGAGGTTCAAGCATGCCATAAGCTAGAGACCACTCCCAAAGCTGCTGCTTATATATGGGAAACAGACCACATCCTTAAAGCAGCTACTCAGCTGCTTGTGGTAGATCCCATCATGGAGTTGATTGCCAGTCTCCTCATAGGGCATAGCTACCACCAGCTGCCCAGCCACTCAACCAGGCCTAACCAAGTTGACACACAAACTTAAGTACCACACACACATGGAGAAATCAAAAGGTCATTTAAAAGACAGGAAAGGAAGAAAAGACCAAAATAGATGTCAGAAGAGACTCTGAAATATCAACAGGATAAAGGAGTTAAACAGATGATTTCAAAGAGCAGCTTGAGAAGACAAAGTCAGTTATTGTAATGAAATATGCAAAGACCTGGAATTAGAAAAACAAAAGGGAAGAACACACTTGACATTTCTCAAGCTGAAATAACTGAAGAAAAAATTCAAGCCTTGAGTTGTAGTATTGAAAAAGTCTATGGGCAAAATATTGAATGAGGCAGGAAACATCAATAGAAGATGGAAAGAATACACAGTCACTGTACCAAAAAGAATTGGTCAGTGTCTAACCATTTTGAAAGGTAGCATATCATCAAGAACTGATATAAATGAGGGAGGCATGCACTGAAGGAATAGGCAAAAATCAAGGCTTCAGGAACAGCTACAGAGCAGGAATCACTCACTGGTTTATGGCAAGAAATTTGGAAGATAGTTACCTGATCAGCCACCTGGAAGGGATCCCTATTTATGCCCATTCCAGAGAAAGGTCATCCAACAGAATGTGGAAATTATCAAAACAGTATTATTACTGTCTCATGGAAGTAAACTTTAGCTGAAGATAATTCAGCCATTCCCAAAAGTATGTTGACAGGGAACTGCCATAAATTCAACAGATTCAGAAGCGAATGTGGAATGAGGGATATCATTGCTGATGTCAGGTGGATCTTGGCTGAACGCAAGGGATACCAGAAAGATGTTTACCTGTGTTTTATTGACTATGGAAAGACATTCAACTGTGTGGATCATAACAAATTATGGATAACATTGCAAAGAATGGGAATTCCAGAACACTTAGTTATGCTGTACATAGACAAAGAGACAGTCATTTGAACAGAACAGGAAAATACTGCATGGTTTAAAATCAGGAAAGATGTGCGTCAGCATTGTATCCTTTCACCATTCTTACTCAGTCTGTATGTTGAGCAAATATTTCAAGAGGCTGGACTGTATGAAGAAGAACATGGCATCATGATTCAAGGAAGACTCATTAACAACCTGGAATATGCAGAAGACACATCCTTGCTTGCTGAAAGTGAAGAGCACTTGAAGCACTTACTGATGAATATCAGCCTTCAGTATGGATTACATCTCAGTATAAAGAAAACAAAAGTCCTCATAACTGGATAAGCAGCAACATGATGAATGGAGAAACAAATGAAGTTGTCAAAGATTTTATTTTACTTGGATGCACAATCAGAGCCTTCAGATGCAGCAGTCAAGAAATCAAATGATGTTTTGCATTGGGCATATCTTCCACAGAAGACCTCTTTAAAGTATTAAAGAGCAAAGATGTCACTTTGAAAACTAAGCTATGCCTGACCCAAGCCATCGTATTTTCAGTCTCCTTTATATGCATATGAAAGCTGGATAGTGAAGAAGAAAGATAGCAGAAGAATTGATACATTTAAATTATGGTATTTACAAAGGATATTGAATATATTATAGATTGCTAGAAGAACAAACAAATCTGTCTTGGAGGAAGTACAGCTAGAATACTCCTTAGAAATGAGAATGGCTCAACTTTATCTCGTGTACTTTAGTCATGTTGTTGCACCTAATCCCTAGAGAAGAGTATCATGCTTGGTACAGCAGAAGGTCAGGGATAAAGAGGAAAACTTTCAGTGAGATGTATTGACACAGTGCTGTGGTGATGGGCTCAAGCATGGCCATGATTTTGAAGGTGATGCGGGACCAGGCAGTGTTTCATTCTGTTGTGCAAATGGTCGCTGTGAGTCAGAACCAACTTGATGGCACCTAACCAGCCACTCCTCGGAAGGAAGGTTGGGCAGTCTACTTCCATAGTGATACTGCCTCGGCAACCCAAGGAGGGGTCGCTGTGAGTCGGGACTGACTCGACGGCATACAACAACAACAACAACAACGTAGGAATCCTAAGATATCCACTAAAAAACTGTTAGGATAAATGATTTCATCAGTTACTGTGTACAAGATCAGTATACAAAAATTAATTGTAATTTTTGTGTATTTGCAATGAACAGTTTGAAACCACTAAAACTATAATTTACTTATAAAAGCAAGTAGTAAGGAATAAATTTAATTAAATAAATGCAAAACAACATCATTAAAGAAATTAAAAATCTAAAGAAATGGAAAAACATATCATGTTTATGAATTGGAAGATTGAATATTGTTAAGTGGCAGTACTCCACAGATTAATCTACAGGTTCAACACAATCACTGTCAGATTTCCAGCTAACTTTTTTGAAGAAATTGATCAGCTTATTCTAAAATTTGTATGGGTCCTAGAATAGGAAAACCATCTTGAAAAAGAACAAAGTTGGAGTGAGTGCTTGAATTTAAAAGTTACTACAAGACAAGAGTAATTCCAATGTGGTACTGGTGTAAGTGTTTTTATCATATAGGGTGTTGGATTTAGTCTAATGCTTTTTCTGTGTTTATTGACATGATCATGTGGGGATTGTATTTTGTTTTTTATTTCATTGATATGACTTACTACATTAATTGATTTTCATATGTTAAACCATCTTTGCATGGCTGGGATAAATCCCACTTGTCACAGCATATAATTATTTTGCTGAGGATTTTCTTTAACTCCGTATTCGTAACAGATACTCATCTGTAGTTTTCTTTTGATGTGTTTACCTGGTTATGGTACCAGGAAAATACTACTGGCTTCTCAGAATGAGTTGGGAAGTATTCATTTCTGTGTTATTTTTTAGAAGAGTTTGGAAGAATTCATCGTGAAGTCGTCTGGTTCTAGGTTTTACTTTGTGGGTAGGTTTTTTTTTTTTTTTAATTTTGCCTCCTTATATAAGTGTATTCAGATTTTGTATTTCTTGTGTTAGTTTGGTTGGCAGTTTGTCCATTTCAGCTATCTAATTTATTGTCATACAATTATTCACAATATTCCTTAATCCTTTTTCTTTCTATAAGGTCAGTAATGATTTTTTATTCTAGTAATGTGAGTCTGTTAATTTTTAACTTTGTTTTTAGTCTCCTTTATCATTATAAAATAATGAAATTTCTGCTGTCATTTTTTGTTTAAAGTCTGTTTTGTCTGATATTATTAGCATAGCCACTCCAGCCTTCTTGTGGTTATTTGCATAATATTTTTTTTCCATTCTTTTCTTTCCATCTGTTTGTATATTTGAATATAAAGTGTGTTACCCTTAGACAACTACAGTTGGATCTTTTTTAATCCAGTTTGATAATCTCTGCCTTTTGATTGGATTGTTTAATCTATTCACATTTGTTGTTGTTATTGATGTGATTGTATTTATGTGTGCCATTTTCCTTTTTTTTTAACATATATCTCATGTATTTTTTGTTCCTTTCACAATGAATAGAGAAGAGATTTAAGTTGTCAGGGATTTCATTTTGCTTGGATCCACAATCAATGCCCATGAAAATAGCAGTCAAGAAATCAGGTGTTGTATTGCACTGGGCAAATCTGCTGCAAAAGACCTCTTTAAAGTGTTAAGAAGCAAAGATGTCACTTTGAAGACTAAGGTGCACCTGACCCAAACCGTGGTATTTTCAGTAACCTCACGAATATGAAAACTGGGCAATAAATAAGAAAGACTGAAGAAGGTTTGATGCATTTGAAGTGTGGTATTGGTCAAGAATACTGAAAATAGCATGGGCTGCCAAAAGAATAAACAAATCTGTTTTTGAAGAAGTATAGCTGGAACGGTCCTTGGAAGTGAGAATGGCCATACCTTGTCTCACATACTTTGGTCATGTTATCAGAAGGCACCAATCCTTGGAGAAGGATATCATGCTTGCTAAAGTAGATGGTCAGCAAAAAAGGGGAACACCCTCACCAAGATGGATTGACATAATGACTGTATCGATGGGCTCAAGCATAGCAAGGATTGTGAGGGTGGTGCAGGACCAGGAAGTTTTTCATTTTGTTGTACATAGGGTCACTGTGAGGTGGAGCTGACTTGATGGCACCTAACACCACCACATTCCTCCTCTACTGCTTTCTTTTGCATTTAATGGATATTTTTTTAGTGTAGCATTTTAATTTCTTTCATGATGTGCTTTGTTTTCTTAGCATGTGCTCTATGGCTTACTATATATACATCTTAACTTACCAAAAATCAGTTTCAGGTATATGCTAAATTTCAGTAAAATACAGAAACGTCATTCCTTTCTATTTCTGTTTGCCCCTTGTTGAGGCATTATTGTTTTATATATATTACATCTATAAATGTTGTAAGTCCAATAATGTATTGTTATAACTATATTATTTAATGTATCATTTAAAAGCTGAGAGAAAAATGGATAGCATATATACATTAAAAGAGAAAAAGCACAGGAACACACGTTTTTGTTATTCTCAAAGGGGCAGGGAGGGTTCATCTTCTGACCTCCTCTAACCCCACAAGAGGAAGACAGAATCACCATCAGTAGCCCAAGGCCATACATGCTGCCTCCCTCCAGCCCTTTCACCATCCCTGGCATCAACCATTCCTCCCGCAGCACCTACCACCTCTTTGCTGGGTTCAATAATTCGCTGCAGGACCACAAAAAATGCACAGATGATGGAGTTTATTAGGGAAGCACCAGACTACAATTCAGGTTCAGAAGTGCACTCAGTCACTCGCAGCTGGTTGTCTCACTCAGCAACCAGCAGTCTCAGTTGCACATAGCTCTTTCAGCAGTGTGTCTCTCGCATCTCTCTCTTGGCAGGGTGTATCTCTCATGTCTTTCAGGAGTACGTTTCTCTCAGCAGCACATCTTTCTCAGCCAGCAGTAAGGGAGACTCCTGCTGTCCCTATGAGGGCTCTTTTTGAGCCTGGCAGAGTGGCCAAACTAACCAATCCCAACACCGGAATTCTGTACACCTGCAAAGAGAACTTCCCAGAAGATTGCTTAGTGCCACTCTCAACAGAAATACCCAAGCGGATAACTTTAATAATCAGGAGCTACTCAGTTGCTCATGGCAAATTCCACCACCGAGTTTACAAAGACTTAAGGCTAGAAAAGCCACACTATGTAATTTACTACAATGCAGTTATGTTAACCTGATTTATCACTTTTGGTTTTCTTTATTTAGTCCTGTGGATTCAAGTTATCAACTGGAGTAATTTCCTTAGCTCATTACAGCTTTGCACCCACCTATCTCTTTTGTGCTGTTATTGGCAAATATATGCTACATGTCCAAAAGTACATAATATACACACTGTTTTACATAATTTATTTTTAAAATCAATTCAGAGAAGAAAGAAAAAAATATATACATTTTTTGTACTGCTAGCAACAAATTCTCCAAGTTTTTCTTTATCTAGCAATACCTTTATTTTGCCCTTATTTTGAAAGATAGTTTTGCTGGATAAAGATTTCTGATTGGAATTTTTTTTTTTCTTTGAGCTTGACTTTTGAATACTTTTGAACACTATGAATATGTTATATCACTGCTTTCTGAGCTCCATTGTTACTAATGCAAAGTCAGCTGTTAGTCTTATAGGGATTCACGTGTAATTGTTGAGTCATTTTTCTTTTGCTACTTTGAACATTTTTTCTTTTGTCTTTAGTGTTTAGGATTTGAAGTATAATGTGTCTAGATGTAGATTTCTTTGCATTTATCATACTTGGAGGTCACTGAGGATGCTGGATTTGTAGATTAATGTTATAAATTTGTGAAGTTGTCAGCCTTTATTTTTTCAAATATTTTTTCCACTCCTTCCCTTTCTCCACTCATTCTAGTACTCTCATTTTGCATATGTTGGTGCACTTAATGGTGCCCTACATTTCTCTAAGGCTGTTCATTTTCCTTTATTTTTTTTCTCTCTCTCTTTTTAGATTGTATAATCTTTATCTGTTTGCAGTTAATTCTTCTGTTGAGCCCACCATGAATTTTCAGTCAGTTATTGTACCTTTCAACTCCAGAATTTTTGTTTTCTTTTTTTATAATTTCTTTATTGATATTCTCAACATTGTCATCAGTTTCCTTTGTTTTTTAAATTATGGTTTCCTTTAGTTTAAAATTTTTTTGAGGAACCTTTTTGACACAGTAGTTAAAGCACTTCTTGGCTGATAATTGAAAGGTTGGGAGTTTGAACCCACCAGCTGCTCCGTGGAATAAAGATGTGGCAGTTTGTTTCTGTAAAGATTTACAGCCTTGAAAACCCTATAGAGCAGTTCTGCTCTATCCTACAGGGTCATTATGAATTGGAATTGACTCAATGGCAATGGATTTTAGTTTTTATAATATATTTATAATGGTTACTTTTAAGTATGTTAAATTTCACATGTGGTCACTTTTTTTTCTTTTAATATTTTATTTTGTTTAAGGTAAGATATTACACAGCAAATTAGGTTACCATTTAACAATTTCTATACAAATTATTCATTGATATTGGTTATATACTTCACAGTGTGCCACCATTTTCATTCGTTCCATTCTGGTTATATCACTTGTGATACTCTCATTTCCTGCCCCCTTAACTTATAGATATATAGGGCTATGCATACTTATATACACACATATTCATAGTTATATACTTATATGCTTGTATATGTATTAGTGTAACCATACCCATATGTATTTTTGTTATTGGGGTTGCTTCCAAATTATATTTGCCATATCCTTTACCAAAGATCTTTTTGTCTTGTATACTTTATAATGACCTCATATACCTTGGTCAGGCTGTGAGCACTTCACCCGTATTCAATGCTGTCTTTCCCATCACCAAAATTAACAAGTGTCTAATACGTTGAGAGTGTTTCCCCTCTCCTCCATCTCTGGTAAACACCACTGAGTGTTGGTTTCTGTGTGTGTTGTGTGTGTGTATATATTTGTATTCTTATAAAAGTACGATCATACAATATTTTTCCTTTTGTGATTGACTCACTTCACTCAGTATAATATCCTCCAGATTTATGCATGTTATACAAAGTTTCAAGACCCATCATTATTCTTTATGGCTGTATTCCATTTTATGTATATACCACATTTTATTTATCTGTTTAAGTTTTCTATCTTTTTGCTATTGTGAATAATGCTGCAGTGAACATAGGTGAGTATATACCTAGAATTAAGATTGCTGGATCATAAGATATCCATTTCTAGCTTATTGGGTATGTGCCATACCAGTTTCCATAGTAGTTGTACCATGTGCTTACTTTCATAAGCAGTTTCTGCTGCTTGCTTTTTATTCCAGTGTTGTGAGTCATTTTTTTCTATTTTTTTGACTGTCTTACAATTTTTTGTTGGAAACTGCACTTTGGATAATATATTATAGCTACTTTGGGTACTGTTTGTTTTTACCAGTCCTCCCTCCCCCATACTCCAGCTTGTTGTTATTTGATTATTCACTTGTTTGGTGATTACCTGGATTATTTTAAAGAAATTTAATCATGCACACACACACTGTGTGAAGCAGCTGATGTTGCTCCTCTGGGGCACAACTTTGGGTATACTCAGAGTCTTCCTGGGATGGCAATGGTTTTGGCAGGATTCTCTTTGATAGTCTCTTTTCCTGACCACATCCAGCTGTTTAACTCCACCTAATTACTAGGTGATTGCTGTATTGCTTTCAACAATGCACTGAAGCATACCTTGTTCCACAGATTAAACCAATCAAATTACTCCACAAACTAATCCAATAAAATTCAGACTTACTTTTTTTTTTTTTTTT
>NW_006921595.1:15379739-15398236 GCF_000298275.1 Orycteropus afer afer | reverse complement strand
TGAAGTCAGTATTTGCGATTTGTTCTGATCCTAGGTTGGGCTTCTCATAGGTTTCCCTGACAAACTTGGCCAGCTTAAGAGTTTAGTCTGTGCAAAGAATCTGTCAGTCTCTTTCCAGTTGCTTTTTGCCATAGTACCCACTGTTTGGGAAAAGAGCCTTTAGACTTGTACTTCTCCATACTCTGGTGCAAATGAAATCAGTTCCTTTGGGAAGAGATTTGAACCTATTTTATGGCCTAGGGGGAGCCCTAGACAGAGTCTCTGAGCCATGGTTTAAACCAAACCAAAAAAATGGAGATAATGATGTATTTCTGAGTAATACCCCATCTTAGGAGTTGCATGCTTGGTGGAGGAGAGGAAGGTTGATGCCTTGGGTGCTCTTGGATTGCATCACTTGGCTGGAACCTCTGACTTATGAACTACTAATGAGCAGTATAGGAACCCAGTGGTTAAGCATTAGGCTGCTGTCTGAAAAGTCAGCAGTTGAAACCCACTAGCTGCTCCTTGGGACAAAAGACCTGATGATCTGCCTAGGAAACTTTATTAGACTGTTCTACTCTGTCCTTTGGGAGCTCTGGTAGCATAGTGGCTAAGGCACTTGACTGCTAACCAGAAGGCTGACGGTTCAAACCCACCAGCCACTCCTCGGAAGGAAGGTTGGGCAATCCTGCTTCCGTAGTGATACTGCCTCGGAAACCCAAGGAGGGGTCGCTATGAGTCAGGGCTGACTCGACGGCACATAACAACAACAACAACAACTCTGTCCTTTATAGTCTTTATGAATCATACTTGACTTGACAGCACACAACAACAGTACTGCATTGGAGTGAGGGTGATCCAGCTTCTATATTCTCAGCATACCACATCCAAAATAGAGCTTCCTTTCTACAGGTGGAGTCTGGATGGAAGAAGGTAACTCCTCCCACTCATCCTCATTGCCCCAGAATTTCACCTTAGCAACAGGTAGCTAGGGTTAGGGTGAGGAAATGCTGACATTATGTCCTCCTTGTGAAGATAGCCCTCTGGCTGGGAGCTTGGAGGAGAAGAGAGCACGGTGTTTTTTGACTGTACCCAGTTGGAGTGCACTTTCTATCTCAGGAAGCTGGGAGGAGAAAAGGAGGGAGTGGCTCTTGATTTAAATACACAGACTTGATGTTTTTGCTAAGTTTTATTAGATTTTATTTGTTTATTTAAAGTGTTTCTTCAGATGCTGTATGTCTTTAAGACCATTTCCAGAAACTCTAAAATAATTTATACAATTTCTCTGGATTGCAGGTTCATGGAGCTTGTCAGACTGGGATACCAGGAGTGAAACTTTACACCTGCACTTTTAACTGGGGATTACTGTCCTTTTAGAAACGTAGAAGAGAGGTTTTAAGTGTTATGAATAACTTAAAGAAATTCTTTTCTAAAGGCAGAACTTACTAGGGAAACAACATGACTTGCAAGGTAGATTATAAACTGAGATTAACACATTCTCATAGCAGTTTTGTATTTTGTGTACAGACATCTTTCACTTTGTTACTGCAGATTTTCTGATTTTATTTGTATTTGTGGAATCATGATTTTTAAAAAAAAACATATATCCAACTCAATGGCACATAACAGCAACAACAACAACATAATCCAGAAAAGCATCTTTTAGTTATCTTGATTCCCTTTTATTATTCCATAGTTACACCTCAGTGTTTGGGAGTATAATTAATGTTTGGTTTTGGTTTTCATTAGAGGCAGTAATGAACCAGGAAAAAAGAAACAACACATCTGTCATATTGAAGGATGTGGGAAAGTGTATGGTAAAACATCTCATCTACGGGCACATCTTCGCTGGCATACTGGAGAAAGACCTTTTGTATGCAACTGGATGTTTTGTGGAAAAAGATTCACAAGGAGTGATGAGCTTCAGAGGCATAGAAGAACCCACACAGGTTAGTTGATTTATTCTAGGAATTGTACTTTTTATTTATCTGTCCATTGTTTTTCTCTGTCATATTAGAAATAAGCAAATTAAGGGGAAAGAATTGACTGTAGTGGTTATATGGAAGATGCTTAAGATAAAAAAATTTTAACTCATTTCTGAGTGACAGTTTATTCTGAAGTTATTTCACTATATTTATGTGAACTAGGGTTTATTCTATTGTATTCTCCTTGTTAGATGCTATTGAGTCATCTCCAACTCACAACCACCCTCTGTACAACAGAATGAAATACTGCCCGGTCCTGTGCCAGCCTCACAATCTTTGCTGTCCCTGAGCCCATCGTTGCAGCTACCGTGTCAATCCATCTTTGAGGGCCTTTCCCATTTTTGTTGACCCTCCACTTTATGAAGCATGATATCCTTCTTTAGGGCATGGTCCCTTCTGATAACATGAACAAAGTAGATAAGACGAAGTCTAGCCGTTCTCACTTCCAAGGGGCATTCTGGCTGCACTTCTTCCAGGACAGATTTGTTCATTCTTTTGGCAGTCCATGGTACTATCCATATCCACCAACACAACTCAGAAGCATCAACTCTTCCTTGGTCTTCTTTATTCACAGTCCAGCTTTCACATGCATGTATGAGGTAATTGAAAATATCATACCTTGGGTTAGGTTCACCTTAGTCTTCAAAGAGAAATCTTTGCTTTTTAGCATTTTAAACAGGTCTTTTGCTGCAGACTTGCTCAGTGCAATACATTGTCTGATGTGTTGACTGCTGCTTCCATTGGTGTTGATTGTGGAACCAAGTAATATGAAATCTTTGACAACTTCAATCTTTTCTCCATTTATCATGATGCTCTTTATTGGTCCAGTTGTGAGGATTTTTTGTTTTCTTTATGTTGAGGTATAATCCATACTGCAGACTGTAGTCTTTAATCTTTATCAGTAAGTTCTTCAAGTCATCCTCACTTTCAAAGTATGGTGAAAGGATACAACCCTGACACATTGCCTTCCTGATTTTAAACCATGTGGTATCCCTTTGTTCTATTTGAATGACAACCTCCTCATCCATGTATAGGTTCATCAAGAGCACAATTAAGTGTTCTGGAATCCCCATTCTGCTCACTGTTATCCATAATTTGTTATGATCCACGCAATCAAATGCTTTTGTATAGTCAGTGAAACACAAGTAAACATCTTTCTGGTATTCTTTGCTTTCAGCCAAGATCTATCTAACATCAGCAACGATATCCCTCATTCCATTTCCTCTTCTAGATCCAGCTTGTAATTCAGAAAGTTCCCTGTCACTATACTGCTGCCACCAGTTTTGAATTATCTTCAGCAAGATTTTACTTGCATGTGATTTTAATAATTCTGTTCAGTAATTTCCACATCTTGTGGGACCATCTTTCTTTGGAATGGATACAGATATGGATCTTTTCCAGTCAGTTGGCCAGGCTGCTGTCTTCCAAATTTCTGGCATAGATGAGTGAGTGCCTCCAGCATGGCATTCATTTGTTGAAACATCTCAATGGGTATTCCATCGATAGCATTGTTTTTCACCAGTTCTTTCAGTGCAGCTTCGACTTCTTCCTTCAATACCATTGGTTCTTGATCATATGCCACCTCCTGAAATGGATGAACATCGACCAATTCTTTTTGGTATATATTCTATATAATATATATTCTATATATTCTTCATCGTCTTTTGATGTTTCCTGCATCATTCAGTATTTTTTCCATAGAATCTTTCAGTATTGCAACTTGAGGCTTGAATTTTTCCTTCAGTTCTTTCAGCTTGAGAAATACCAAGCAAGTTCCTCCTTTTTGGTTTTCTAACTCCCAAGTCTTTGTGCATCTCATTGAAATAATTGACTTTGTCTTCTTGAGCTGATCTTTGAAATCGTCTGTTCACCTCTTTTATCCTGTTGATTCTTCGCTTGCTTTAGCTACTCTCCATTCAAGGGCAAGTTTCAGAGTCTCTTCTGACATCCATTTTGGTCTTTTCTTCCTTTTCAGTCTTTAACGACCTTTTGCTTTCTTTGTGGATGATGTTCTTCATGTCATCCCATAATCCCTCTAGTTTTCAGTCATTGGTGTTCAATGCATCAAATCTGTTCTTTAGGAGAAATATAATCAAGGTCATATTTTGGCTTTCTTGGACTTGTTTTCATTGTCTTCAGCTTCAATTTGAACTTCCACATGAGCAGTTGATAGTCTGTTCCACAATCAGCTCCTGGCCTTGTTTTGGCTGAAGAGACTGAGTTTCTCAGTACCTCTTTCCACAGATGTAGTTGATCTGATTCCTGTGTACTCCATCTGGCAAAGTCCATGTGTGTAGTCGCTGTTTATGTTGTTGAAAAAAGATACTTGAGTGAATCAGTTGTTGGTCTTGCAAAATTCCATCATGCAATCTCCAGCGTTATTTCTATCACCAAGGCCATATTCTCCAACTACAGGTGATTCTTTGTTTCCAACTTTTGCATTCCAATCACCAGTGATAATCAACACATCTTGATTGCATGTTTGGTCAGTTTCAGACCAAGTTGGTAAAAGTCTTCAATTTCCTCATCTTTGTCTTTGGTGGTTCGTGTGTAAATTTGAATAATACTGGAGCTCCCAGTGTTAACTGGCCTTCCTTGTAGGCATATGGATATTATCCTATCACTGATAGCATTGTACTTCAAGGTAGATCTTAAACATTCTTTGTGACGATGAATACCATGCCATTCCTCTTCAGTTTGTCATTCCTGGCACAGTAGATTATATGGTTGTCTGATTCAGAATGGCCCAAACCAGTCCATTTCAGCTCACTGTTGTGTAGGATATCGATCTTTATGCATTCCATTTCATCTTTGACAACTTGTAATTTACCTAGATTCATATTGCGTACATTCTATGTTCTACTTATTAATGGATTTTTACAGCTGTTTCTCCCAATTTTGAGTCATGCCACTTAAGCAAATGGAGGTCCTGAAAGCTTTACTCCATCCATGTCATTAAGTTCGGCTCTCTACTCAGGAGGCAGCTCTTCCCCAGTCACATTTTGAGTGCCCTCCGACTTGAGAAGCTCCTCTTCTGGCACTGTATCAGACAGTGTTTCAGGGCTATTCATAGTTTTCCAGTAATATGTCCAGACAGAGTTTTACTGCTATTCATAAGATTTTCACTGGCCAGCTCTTTCAGAAGTGGCTGGCCCCTTCTTTCTTCACAGTCTGTCTTCGTCTGGAAGCTCTGCTAAAACCTGTCCACCGTGGGTGACCCTGCTGGTATTTGAAGTACTGGTGGCATAGCCTCCAGCCTTACAGCAACACACAAGCCACCACAGTATGACAAATTGACAGAGAAGTGGTGGATTATACTCTTACCATGTTGAATTCACATGTTATTTTTTTTTGGTCAGGGTTTGAATAGACAAAAAGAGTTGGGTTATGATCTTTTGGTGATCTTCATAACTCCGTTTTTTTATTGCTGTCTTTTAAGGAAAGAGATAGTCACTGGTGATTTGCCATCATGTTTATCCTTCTAACTATCAAAGATAACAGCTACCATGAATTTATTGTGTATGTTTTTAATACTCTTCCATGTATTGCTAGTGGATATATATGTAAAATACCTTGTGTGTATTATGAAAATATATACGTGCTATATTGCCCTGTCATAATTTTATCCATCACTATGTTTTGAGATCAGCCCAAGTTGATGTATATGTATGTGTGCATATATGTATTTCTTTTAATTGACATGAAGTAATTTATGTCAGGCCCAATTGTATTTATTCTATTCATTTCCCAAACCAATTAGGTTATTGCTAGCTTTTTTTTTTCTTCTTCACTATTACAGACTTTACTGCCATAAACGTAAGGTTGAACATGTACGAGAAGTGAAATTATTGGATTGTAGAGAAAGTATATGATGGTTGGTTTTCCTAGACAATGGCCAAATAGTCCCTAAGGTGGTTGTTAGAGTCTTTCCTCCATAGTGGTGATTAAGAGTTTCCATTTTGTGTATCCTCACCAACACTCAGTAGTATCAAATTTAGAACATTTTTATCAGTCTAAAATGGTATCAAGTGGCAGTATTGAAGGATACTATGGACAAAATACTGAATGGTACAAGAAGCATCAGAAGAAGATGGAAGAAATATACAGTGACTGTATCAAAAAGAGCTGGTCTATGTTCAGCCATTTCAGGAGGTAACGTATATAGAACCAGTTAGTATTGAAGGAAGAAATCCAAGCTGTGTGGAAAACACTAGCAAAAAACCAGACTCCAAGAATTGACAGAATAGCAATTTAGATTTTTCCATAAACAAATGCAATGCTAGAAGCGCTTACTCAGCTTTGCCAAGAAATTTGGAAGACAGCTACCTGGCCAACCAACTAGAAGAGATTCATATTTGTACACTGCAAAAAGGGCAAGGAGGCCACATATTCTGACCTCCTAGAACCCCACAAGAGGAAGGCAGAATCACCATTAATAGCCCCAGGCCAATTCCTGCAAGGCCAGACATGCTGCCTCCCTCCAGCCCTTTCACCAACTGTTCCTCCCAAAGCACCACCACCTCTCTCCTGGGTTCGATAATTCGCTGCAGTGGCCACACACAACTCACAGATTATGAGGTTTATTAGGGAAGCACCAGACTATAATTCAAGTTCAGGAAAAACACTCAGTCTCTCTCCCAGCCCACTCTCTCTCAGCCAAGTCTCTCACAGTCTCTCCCCCAGCAGTGCATGTCCCTTGGTGTCTTACTCAGCAACGCGTGTCTCTTCCAGCAGCACGTGTCTTTTTCGGCAGCACGTCTTCCTCAACCAACAGTCAGAGAGAGTTCTGCCTCTAGGAGACCTCCTTTTGAGCCGGCAGAGTGGTCAAACTAGCCAATCATAGCATCAGAACTCTAAGCACCTGAGAGAGAGAGTGGGAACCTCCCAGAACATTGTTTTGTGCCACTCCCAACAGAAATACTCCAGGTGGACAACTTCAGCAATCAGGAGCTCCTCAGTTGCTCATAGAAAATCCCACCTTGGAGTTTATAAAGACTTATGGGTAGAAAAGCCACACTAAGTAATTTACTACACTGCAGTACCCATTCCAAAAAAGGTGATCCAACAAAATGTGGAAATTATTGAACAGCATCATTAATATCACAGTGTATTTTGCTGGAGATAATTAAAAAATGGTACAGAAGTACATTGATAGGAAACTAACAGAAATTCAAGCCAGAGCCTGAAGAGAAGATGGAATGAGGGATATCATTGCTGATAGCAAATACCAAAAGGATGTTTTATTGACTGACCGAGCCATTGAGTCAGATCCGACTCATAGTGACCCCTCCTTGGATTTCCGAGGCAGTATCACTATGGAAATAGATTGCCCCATCTTCCTTCCGAGGAGTGGCTGGTGGGTTTGAACCGCCAGCCTTCTGGTTAGCAGTCAAGTGCCTTAGGCACTATGCTACCAGAACTCCCTTCCAAAGCAGTATCACTATGGAAGTAGATTGCCCAGTCTTCCTTCTGAGGAGTGGCTGGTAGGTTTGAACCACCAGCCTTCTGGTTAGCAGTCAAATGCCTTAGGCACACACTATGCTACATGGATGTTTTATTGACTATGGATATTTATTGACTAAGGATGTTTTATTGACATGTGTTTTACTGACTATGCAAAGACATTCAACCATGTGTATCATAACAGATTATGGATAACATTGCAAAGAATGGGAATTGCAGAACACATAATTGTATTCACTGTCGAAACTGTACGTAGACCAAGAGAAAGTCATTGAAACAGAACAAAGAGATACTGTGTGCTTTAAACTCAGGAAAGGTATGAGTGAGGAGTATATCCTTTCACCATACATAGTCTGTATACTGACACATAATCTGAGAAGCTGGGCTACGTGAAGAAGAACATGGCATCAAGATTGGAGGAAGATTCATTAACCTAGAATATGCAGATGATACAGGCTAGTATACTAAAAGGGAAGACTTGAAGTACTTACTGACTGATGACGATTAGAAATAACAGCCTTCAAGTATGGATTACACTTGAACATAAAACAAAAATCCTCACAACTGGACCCATAAGCAGCATCATGATAAATGAGAAAGTATGGAAGTTCTCAGCAATTTAATTTTACTTGGCTACACTCTCAGTGCCCATGGAAGCAGCAGTCAAATGACGCTAGCGTTAAAAGTTTGTCCTAAAACAGCCGCCTAAGGAGCCATCAACTGGTCTGTGCAGAAGAAACCTCACCAGCCTAAGTGTAACCAAAGGATTTTAAATAAAATGATGATCAGAAGAGAAATGTATTAAGTTTAAATCCCAAAGTGCTTGGTTTGTGGAAGGCTGCAGTCTACAGTGGGAGCCCTAACTCCATTTTGAGTCTTGACATAAACTCATATGCTGTTTGAGTTCTTTCTAATCATTAAACCAGCAATGTGGCTGTGTACACAGATATTGGGTAAACCTAAGGTGGGGCAGTTTGCCCTCAGGAAGAGTGTGGTTGAAAGTACATTACAACTCCAAGATAAACTCAAGGAGGGGCAGTTTGGCCCTCAGGTTTACACAAAGAACCAGGGAACATGCATGCATCTGTCCTTAATTATTTACTGAAAATAGTGGGATGTTAATTAAGTTAAAAGTGGAGTCCTGGTGACTCTGACTCAGGGCCACATGGTTATAAGTCATATCCTGGCCACCATGTTGCCAGGTGGTAAAGCCCCAGAACCAATCTTGTAACCATTTTTAATCTGCAGTTGTATACAGATCCCAATCATGGTCCTTTTCCTGTGTCTGCAGTCCTGCCTGAGACAGTGATGAATTAACTTGCCACCAATCATGATTTTGTGATGATTTCCTTTGTTTTTTATTATATATAATTAGCCCTATGGCTAGGAGTCATCGGACTCCATTCTCCCTCTATACTGTGTGCATGCCGATGGTCTCCCTTATCCTGGATGATTGTCTTCATTTTGTCTTTGTTCTGTATAAGGCTTAATTAAAGGGTCTGTATAGGAAAAAAAAAGAAAAAGAAGTCAAATGACGCGTTATTGCATTGGGAAAATCTTCTGCAAAAGACCTCTTTAAAGTGTTTAAAATCAAAGATGTCACCCTGAGGACTAAAGTATTCCTGACCCAAGCTGTGGAATTTTCAGTCTCCCCATATGCATGTAAAAGCTGGACAATGAATAAGGAAGGCCAAAGGTGAATTGGTGTATTTGAATTGTGGTGCTGGAAAAGAGTATTGAATGTACCATGGATGGCTAGAAGCATGCACAAATCTATCTAGGAATATGTATAGCTAGAATGCTTCTTAGAAGAGAGAATTTTCAAGAAATCGTCTCTTGTACTTTGGTTATGTTATCAGAAGGAAACAGTCCTGCAGAAAGTATATCAGTGAAAAAAGAGGAAGACCATTCGTGAGGTGGGTTGACATCAGTGCCTGCAGCAATGGGCTCATACATGACAGTGATTGTGAGGATGGCACAGGACGAGGCAACATTTCATTCCATTGTCCATAGGGTCCCTATGACCATCAAGTAACAACAAAATGGTGGCTCATTTTTAAATGCATATTGATCATTTACATTTCTTTCCTTTATTATTTCCTTTCCTTTTTTCTTTTGGGCTTTCCTTTTTCTTACTGATTTGTGTATCCTGCTCCGTATTGCTAGCCTTTTATGTTTATCATATAGAAGTTTTAAATTGCTGTTTGTAGTGTTGTTGTTTTGTGCCATCGAGTTGGCCCCGACTCATAGCAACCCCTCCTTGGGTTTCCGAGGCGGTACCACTACAAAAGTAGGATTACCCAACCTTCCTTCTGAGGAGCGGCTGCTGGATTTGAACTGCCAGCCTTCTGGTTAGCAGTCAAGTGCCTTAGGCACTAGGCTACCAGAGCTCCTAATCTTGTACTTTGTCTTTGTTTTTTGTTTATGAAGTTCTACCCTGTCCTGAAATCATAAAAGCTTTTTTCTTTTCCCCTCTAATAGCTTTAAAGTTTTATTTTTCTAAGTTTGATCTTTTATTGGTGTGAAATTTAAGATGAGATAAAATAGGGATATAATTTTATGTTTCTAACATACTGAAAACCATTTCTTCAATAGCTCGTTCTTCATTGATTTGTAATGAAATTAATCTCATATACAATGTCAAATTTAAGGATTTCTAAGTCAGTTTCCAGGTTCTCTGTTCTGAAGCTTTTATCTATTTTTTGGTTCCTGTACTAATACTGTACCAGAGGTTTTCTAGTAAGCTTTGATAGCTAGTAAAGCATGTTTCATTTCTGTTTGTTTGTTTGTTTAGAACATTTCACCTTCCTTACCTAGAATATATCTGGCACATATTTGGGACTTAATATTTAATTTTTTAATAAATCAATAATTTGAATAGATTATTGAATTAGACTTTAAAATATAACCTGTACCAAGGCACATATAGGGTATAAGGGGAAATAGAACTTACATTTATTGATCAGCTGCCATATATCAGATATTTCAAATATATTATCTTATTTTAATTCCCTTAATTTCTGTTTCTCTGGAAATGTCCTAATTTCACCATCATATGTGAAGGACAGTTTTGCTGGGTATATCATTCTTTGTTGGCAGTTTTTTTCTTGTATCATCCCGTTGCCTTCTTGCCTTCATGGTTCCTGTCACAAAAGCAGAGCTTAGTTTTATTGGTTGCCCCTTTGTAGGTAATTTTTTGTTTTTCCCATGCTGCTTTCAGGATTTTTTCTTTGTCTTTGATATTGGTGAGTTGGATTATGATATGTATTGATGATTTTCTTTTGGGGTCTATACTGTTTGGGGTTCCTTGAAATTCTTTCATAGATGTCTTTTCATCTTTCATCATATTAGGGAAATTCACTTCCAACAAATCTTCCACAGTTTTCTCCATGGTTTTATTTGTCTCTTCCTGTTCTGGAATTCAAATCACATGTAAGTTATTCCTCTTGATGGTATCTCACATGAATCTAAGGATTTCTTCATTTTGTTTTGATATTTTTTTCTGATTTATCCCTTACCAAACTAGTATTGAGGTATTTGTCTTCATTCTCTCTGATTTTTTCTTTTCCATTGATTTGAGTCTACTCCTTTGGGCAAAGGAAGAAAGTGGAAAGAAGTGCACTCAATGTGCTACCTATTTCTGAAATCTTAGTATTAATCTTCTGAATTTCTGTTTGTGTTTTTGTATGGTTTCTAATTTTTCATTAATTTTGTCACTTTCTTCTTATATTGTTTTCCTAAATTGTTATAGAAATTTCTGTGCTTTTCTTAATTTGGTCAGTGTTTTCTTTGCTCTGTCTCTCTATCCATTGAAGGTGGTTGTTGTTGTTATGTGCCGTCGGGTACCTAAATGTAAATCTTTTTAATTTCTTACCAGGGAGTTCCAGTGCTGCAGTTCTTCCTCAGGGAAGAAACTCAGGGAAGTTTTCTGGATCTGGTCCCTTGTTTGTACTACTTTATCTTCTTTTTGTGGACTGGGATGGTTAATTGTCTCTGAGACATTGTGATGTCATTGTGTTTATATTTAATTGGTGATTATATGTTGGTGTGATTCACCCAAGATTTTTTATTTTTCTTTATTTTGTTTGAATATATCTGAGTGAGCAGAGTACTGTGCTCCTGTATTCACTAGTTGGCAGCACTTAGACACTCATTACCTGTCTCCTGGTGGGGTGTGATAGAGAATGAGAGTGTGTGCACAGATCTCTGTTAGCTGTTTGTGAAAAGCAGTTGAGGGTCAGTTGAGCTGGTGTTGGTTGCCATCTATCATTGGTCATTTGGTGCAGAAACAAGTCATTGCCCTCATCCAGTGGGTGGGGCTGGAGAAGGTACAAGTGTGGTTTGGTGGTGTGGGCATGGTTGCTGTCTTTGACCCAGACAGAAAAAAAAAAAAAAAAAAAAAAACACAGGAGAAGAAAAAGCACAAACAGCATAAACAGGAACAATCACAAAGGAAAAGAAAAGGCAATAAATGAGAAGAAAAATTTTTTTACAAAAAACCAAAATTTGTATTTTCTTCTAGTGGGATTTTTTTTAGGGGGGATGGGTTCTGAGTGGAAGACAGAAAACCATGCACAATATCTAGGGAAGAGGGAATAAGAGAAAAGAGCAAGAGAAAAAGAATAATAAGAAAATCAGGGAATGGGAAGAACCAAAAGAAGAGGAAAAAAAAGGGAACCAGGAAAAGGGAAGAGAGAAATTTTATAAAGGAAAAACAAGAATCAGGGAAGGGAAAGAGACAGATAATCAAAAGAAAGGAAGAAAATAAGAATAATAAAAAAACAAAAATAAAAGTGGGAGGAGGGAATGGCACCCAGGCTCTGTCAGGGCACACAGACCAGGATGTAATTCCTGCTGGTCCAGAAAGTGGGTGGAGGTAGGAGATGGCCACACCTCTGTTCACCAAGAGGGTATGTGAGACATGAATAACAAAGGGAATATCACATCTTTCTAGTCATCAGCATCCAGTGCATTTGCTCATGCTGTCCTCCTTGGCATTTGACTGCTAACCAGAAGGCTGGTGGTTCAAACCCACCAGACACTCCTCAGAAGGAAGGTTGGGCAATCTACTTCCATAGTGATACCACCCCAGAAACCCAAGGAGGGGTCGCTGTGAGTCAGAGCCAACTTGACGGCTATGAGTTTGGTTTGGTTTGGTTATCCAGATCAAAACGCTGCTTGCAAATACTCAAAATGGCTTTGCCACTCACAAATATTCAAAATGGCTGAACCCTCAGGACAGCTGACAGTCTACAGCTCTCTTTGTTTCCTTATTCACTGTTCTCCTTTCTAGTCATCAGCCACCAGTTGCCCCTGCAGTCCTTGGCAAGCAGAGCCAATTCTTAGGTTGCTGCCCAGATCAGAGTTCCACTTTTAAGTATTCAAATTGGCCATGGTGTCAGGACAGCTGAAAGTTTGTGGTCCATTTGTCTCATTCAGTTTTCATTCAGTTTTCTCTACTAGTTGGTATTTAATCCACTTCTCTATACTTCCCTTCAACGTTCAGGATTACAGGATCATCTTCTGTATCTGCTTCAATTGGTTTCTCATTGCTTTGTTGCAGAGAGTCTATGTAGTTTGTCTGCCTATTCCACCATCTTGCCAGAAGTCCACTACCTCATTTTAGTATAACTCAACTGCCGTCAAGTCAGATCCAACTCATATTCGATTCATTCATTCGTTCATTCATATGGAACGCCCCTGTAGGCTTTCCAAGGCTGTAAATCTTTACAGAAGCAAACTGCCACATTTTTCTTCTGCTGAGTAGTTGGTGAGTTTGAACCTCCAACCCTTTGGTTAGCAGCTGAGTGCTTTAACCACTGCTCTACCTGGGGTCCTTAATGATTTACAATGAATGCATACACAGTACTGACACAAGTGTCAGTTTTTCATACTGTTGTGGCTTGCATGTTGCTATGAGGCTAGAAGCTATGCCACCAGTATTTTAAGTATATGCAGGGTTACCCATGGTGAACAGGCTTCAGCATTGCTTCCATACTAAGACAGAAAAGAAGGATGAGGCCATCCACTTCTGAAAAAAACAATTGACCATTGAAAATCTTTTGAATAGCAGTGAAACACTGTCTGATATATTACTAGAAAACTTTATGACTAGCCCAGAACCATTATTCATTACAGTGCCAGAGATGAACCACTCACGTTGGAAGGCACTCAAGATACGAATGGGGAACAGCTGCCTCCTCCTCAAAGCAGAGTCAACTTTTAATGATGTGGTTAGAGTAAAACTTTTGGGACCTCCATTCATTGATGGGGCATGACTCAAAATGGGAAGAAACAGCTGCAAACATCCATTAATAATTGGAACATGGGATGTACGAAGTATGAATCTAGGAAGATTGGACGTTGTAAAAAATGAAATAGAACACATAAAGGTTGATATTGTAGGCATTAGTGAGCTGACATGAACTGGTTTTGGCCATTTTTGAATCAGAGAATCATGTGTCTGCTATGCCGGGAATGGCAAATTGAAGAGGTATGGTGGCATCACATTCATCCTCAAAAAGAATGTTTCAAGATCTGTTCATAAGTACAGTGCTGTCAGTTACAGGATAATATTCACATGCCTACAAGGAAAACCAGTTAATACTATTACTCAGATTTACGCACCAACTACTCAAGCCAAAGATGAAGACATTGAAGACTTTTACCAACTTTTGCAGTCTGAAATTGGCCAAACATGCAATCAAGATGTATTGATTATTATTGGTGATTGGAATGAGAAAGTTGGAAGCAAAGGGGAATCATTGGTTCTTGGAAAATATGGCCTTGGTGGTGATAGAAATGACACCGGAGATTGCATGATAGAATTTTGCAGACCAACAACTTATTCATTGCAAACATCTTTTTTCAACAACATAAACGGTGTCTATACACATGGACCTTGCCAGATGGAATACACAGAAATCAGATCAGCTACATCTGTGGAAAGAGATGATGGAAAAGCTCAATATTTTCAGCCAAAACAAGGCCAGGAGCTGACTGTGGAACAGATGATCAACTGTTCGCATGCAAGTTCATATTTAAGCTGGAGAAAATTAAAACAAGTCCATGAGAGCCAAAATATGACCTTGATTATATCCCACCTCAATTGAGAGATTATCTGAAGAATAAATAAGACACATTGAACACTAGTGACCACAAACCAGATGAGTCAGTCAATGGCGTGAAGAACACCATACATAAAGCAAAAGGTCATTAAAAAGACAGAAAAGGGGGGGGGGAGACCAAAATGGATGTCAGAAGAGACTCTGATACTTGCTCTTGAACAGAGAGTAGCTAAAGCAAATGGAAGAAATGACAAGATAAAAGAGCTGAACAGAAGATTTCAAAGAGCAGATCAAGAAGACAGTCAGTTATTATAATGAAATGTGCAAAGACCTGGAATTGGAAAGCCAAAACGTAAGAACACACTAGGCACTTTTCAAGCTGAAAGAACTGAAGAAAAAATTCAAGCCTTGAGTTGTAATATTGAAGGATTCTTTGGGAAAAATATTGAATGATGCAGGGAATATCAAAAGAAGATAGAAAGAATACACAGAGTCACTGTACCAAAAAGAATTGGTCGATGTTCAGATATTTTAGGAGGTGGCATAGGTTCACAAACCAATGATATTAGATCCTGGATAGAGTGGGAGAACAATGTGGAACAAAACTCAAAATCCTAAAAAAAAACACGGGGTTTACTGGTCTAATAGAGCCTGATGAGATCCCTGAGACTCTGGCCCCTAGTTACCTTTCATGTCTGGAATTGAACTCACTCCTGTGGCTTCCAGCCAAATAATAGGCCTATAGGGTGAACATTTACATCAGGTAGATATGCACTCCTTAGAACAATCAATCATGGGAGAAGAGATGGTAGTATTTACACAGGGTGGTAGCTCAGGGCAGGAATGCATAGGAAAGAAGGACACAGGGAGGAAGTGGGAAGAGAGCTGTTACATTATCAAGAATTGCAGTCAGTATCATCAAACAAAATGTGTATGAACTGCTGTATGGAAAATGCATTTGCTTTGTAAACTTTCACCCAAATCACAATAAAAACTAAAAAAAAGAACCAATGATATTGAAGGAAAAAGTCAAAGCTCACTGAAGGAATTAACAAAAGATAAAGGCTTCAGGAATTGACAGAATACCCATTGAGATGTTTCAACAAATGGATACAGCACCAGAAGCACTTACTAATCTGTGCCAAGTAATTTGGAAGACAGCTACCTGGCTACCTGACTGGAAGAAATCCATATTTGTGCCCATTCCAAAGAAAGGTTATCCAACAGAATGTGGAAATTATCAAACAATATCATTAATACCACACACAAGTTAAATTTTGCTGAAGATAATTCAAAATGTTGCAGCAGTATGTTGACAGGGAAGTTCCAGAAATGCAAGCTGAATTCAGAAGAGGATGTGAAACTGTGGATATCATTGCTGATGTCAGATGGATCTTGGCTAAAAGCAAAGAATTAAAAAAAAAAAAAAAAGTTTACCTGCATTTTATTGGGTATGCAGAGACATTCAACTTTGTGGATCATAACAAATTGTGGATGACATTGAGAAGAATGGGAATTCCAGAACACCTAATTGTGCTCATGAGGAACCTGTATATAGACCAGGAGGCTGTCATTTGAACAGAACAAGGGGATAATGCATGGTTTAAAATCAGGAAGAGTGTGTGTCAGGGTTGTATCCTTTCACCATATTTATCCAGTCTGTATGCTGAGCAATAATCCTAGAAGGTGTGCTATGTGAAGAAGAATGTATCATCAGGGTTGGAGGAAGACTCATTAACAACCTCTGATGGCATAGTGCCTAAGGCATTTGACTGCTAACTAGAAGGCTGACAGTTCAAATCCACCAGCCACTCCACAGAAGGAAGGTGGGGCAATCTACTTCCATAGAGATACTGCCACCTGGGACCCAAGAAAGGTTCCTATCAACTCAAGGCGGTGAATTTTTTTTTTTTTTTTGGTTGTTGTTGTTGCTTGTTTATATGCAAATGGCACAAGTTTGCATACTGAAAGTGAAGATGACTTGAAGAGCATAGTGCCTAAGGCACTTGACTGCTAACCAGAAGGCTGGTGATTCAAACCCATCAGCCACTCCTTGGAAGGAGGGTTGGGCAATCTACTTCTGTAGTGATACCTCCTTGGAAACCCAAGGAAGGGTCACTATGAGTCGGGTCTGACTTGACGGCACATAACAACAACAATGAAGATTAAAGACTACAGGCTACAGTATGGATTACACCTCAACATAAAGAAAACAAAAATTCTCACAACTGGACCAATAAGCAGTATCACAATAAATGGAAAAAAGATTGAAGTTGTCAAAGATTTCATATTACTTGGTTCCACAATCAATACCAATGGAAGCAGCAGTTAAGAAATCAGATAGCATTGCACTGGGCAAATCTGCTGCAAAAGACCTCTTTAAAATGTTGAAGAGCAAAAATGTCACCTTGAAAACTAAGGTGTACCTAACCCAAGCCATGGTATTTTCATTTGCCTCATATGCACGTAAAAGCTGGATAAGGAATAAGAAAGACCAAAGAAAAGTTGATACCTTCGAGTTATAGATGAGCATGGTGACTGCTGTGACAATGGGCTCAAGTATAGCAAGGGTTGTGAGGATGGCATGGGACAGGGCAGTGTTTCCTTCTGTTGTAAATAGGGTCACTGTGAGTCAGAGCCAACTTGATGGCACCTAACAACAACAACAATATGAATGAATAAATATTTTTATTTACTAGTGAATATAGTGAAGATATATTTGCTTGTGGTAGTTAAGGTTATGTGTCAACTTGGGTGGGCCTGGTTTTGAGTGACTGGGCAGCTGGTGGTAGTTATTCTCTATGATGAGACTGGCAGTCAACTCCATGGTGGAATCGGCTGCAAGCAGCTGAGTAGCTGCTTTAGGGATGTGGTGTGCTTCCCGTATATAAAGGGAAACTTTGGGAATGGTCTGCAGCTTTTGGCGCGCTTGAATCCTGCATGTTCAGCAGCCTACATGTTGTCTGCAATCTTGGGACTGTTAATGGGACTTGAATCAGTGGCCTGCCATGTGGTTTGGTAATTTTGGGACTGTGGCGTTTTATTTGTCAACCTTGGGCTTGTCAGCCTCAGCAGCCGCCTGACTGAAGAAAAGCCTCCAGCCTCAGTGGGCCGGGAGCAGGAGGCAGAGCTGAAGCCCAAGGTCAAGGGGCTTTCACCCAGCCCCTAGGGCCTGGCATTTTGAACTTGGACTTTTAGCCTCCAGAGCTGTAAGAGAATAAACTCCTGTTTGTTAAAGCCAACCCATTTGTGGTATATTTTCTGTTAGAGTGGCATGAAGTAACCAAAACAGCTTTTTAAAAAATAAATTTTTTAAAGTTTGAAAATGATACATGCATTTGGTATTTCAAAAGCACATCATATAGAAGAGCTCTACAACAATAAAGAATGGCTCTTTGACCCAGCTTCTGTTCTCCCTAAAGTTATGTGTAATGCTTTAACTATTTCTGCATTTTTGTTTTCTTTTATGATGGTCATATACCTAAACATATACTGTTATTTAGTGATTTAATATTGATAATTCTAGACACTGTCAACTTCTGGTATTGAGAGTTGAGGATGTATTTCACTTTGTACCACCTAAAGGCATTAATTTTTTTTAAGTGTGCGCAGGCCAGACGTTATTTCTTGACTCACCATTCTATGACACTGATATTACAATGTCTGCCATTCATCTCCTGTCCCTTTTACCTCACAGCTTCCCTCACCCAAGGTAGACTTTCCCTCTTTTCTCTATCTTGAGGTTACTATTACTTCCAATCTCTTCATTAAAGTCTCTTCTTTATTATTTCATTCTTAAAGGTGAAAATTAGTAACTAATACTTACACTAAGAGTACATAATGTACTGTGATAACATATTCTTTCGTGTATGGTGTTATGGTTACCCAGTGCCACTCTGACAGGAATATACCACAAATGGGATGGCCTTAACAAACAGGAGTTTATTCTTACAATTTGGAGGCTTTAAGTCCAAGTGCAAAGTGCCAGGCTCTAGGGGCTGGG
>NW_006921595.1:15364986-15379219 GCF_000298275.1 Orycteropus afer afer | reverse complement strand
TTTTTTTTTTTTTGGTAGCATAGAAATGAGTTGCTAAGTTCAGTCCATACACATTGAGAGGAATTAAACTCTACTTCATGGAGGAAGAAGTATCAAATAATTTGTCAACATATATTAAAGTTACCACAGTCATTAGTAAATATTTTGGGAGAGCTTCTTTGAGGATGTGGATATCCTGTTTCTCCTTAAAGAAAAATGCTAAAGTTTCACTTTCATTGTTCCTCAGTGAATCGGTAGTTATTACTGTGATAGTTCTCTTTTTCTCATTCCTTCTACATTTTTTATTTGGAATTCTTCTATGAGGAACATTTACACCTTCTTCCCAATTATTTATTCAATCATTTATTTACATTAGTTTGGACTCATTGATATTTATTTTGTTCTTTGAGTTACAAACCAATGCTATTTTTATTTATTTTCTTAACTTTTCTATCTTTGGCCATTGGGAGTTCTCTCAGATTGGCTCCAGTGTCCTTTTGACATGTCCTCAATCCACCTTTTTCTCCCTCTCCCTTTTAAACTACAGAAGCTTCCTTTAATCTTTGATAATCCTATTAATTTCATAATAATGTATCTAGATAGTCATTTTCATTCATTGTACTATTGGTTGGACTCTTCCACTCCAGTTTATATTTTCTTTATGTGTGTCTTTCTTTCTCCCTCTCTTTTTAATAATATGCCCTCTCTTCTTTTTCTCTGTTCTTTCTAGATTCTTAGACATATATTGGACTCCTTAGATTGATCTTTTATATCTTACAGATTTTCTCCTATCTTTTGCATTCTTACCTTTCAATTTTTTCAGTGATATTTCTTAATGTTATGTTTACTTTTTTATTTTTTAAATTTCCAACACTGCTTTTTTGCTCTGTTTTTTTTTTTTTTTTTTTTATTGCATCTTATTCTCATGTGGATGTAGGAGCTTCCTGAAAATCTAAATTTTCCACCTAGAGTTTTTATTTTTTAAATACTTCTATTTCCTCCTGGATGCTTCTTTCTTCTGCATCTTCCTTTTTCAGATGTAGACTTTCCTGAATTGTCCAGTGATCGTGGGCTTTTGTTCTATGATGATGATGGTGATGGTGGCTATAAGGATGATTGATGAATATGTTTTAATTAAAGGAATCAAAAACAGTTTGGAAGCTTTGTATATCTAGAAGGGGCATGTCAACTAACTGATGGGTTTCATTTTAAGGCTTTTAGATCAGGCACTATTAGTTACACTGGAAGATGTGTAGTTACATACAGTAATTTGGTGTGGGACCACATTTCTTTAGGTAGATAATAAATTGGACTTCATAAATACTAAAATCTTGCTGTATGAATGATCCTGTTAAGAGAATGAAAATTTAAGACACAAGCAAGGAGAATATATTTTTAAATTACATATCTAAATACTTGTATCCAGAATATATAAAGAATTCTCAAAACTCAACAGTAAGTAAGCCAGACAGTCCAGTAAAAAATAATAAGTAAAATAGTCAAAGGATTTGAACAGACACTTCACCAAAGAAGATATACTTGTGACAGATAAGCACAGGAAAAGATACCAAACATCATATAGATATAATTTGGTGTTTTTGGTTTATTAGGGCCTTAAGTGTTTTTAAAGTTCTATTTTATGTAGCTGTGTTGGCCTTCAATCGCTGCCATTAGTAAGCTGGGCTAGGTTGTCTCTGTAGGGTGTCATGAACCCAAAATGAAGGTGTCAGTAGAGCTGTGTTCCTCACTGATGGTTCTGGGGAAGAAGCCGCTTCCCTCCTCATTCAGATTGTGGGCTGAATTTAGTTCCTTGCAGATGTAGGAGTTAGGTCCCTGTTTCCTTGCTCTCAGCTGGGGGCCAGTCTTTGCTGCCCTCATTTTTAACCATGTTTTCCATGTGCCTCCCCCCCACAATAGTAGGTCACAACTCAACACTTCTAATCTTTCTAACATTGATTGTCCACCTGCTATATCTCTCTAACTAAAGAAAACTCTGCTTTTAAAGGCTCATGTGATTAAATTGGGCTCAAAATGTTGTTGTTATGTGATGTCAAGTCGGATCTGACTCATAGCGACCCTTCCGTGGGTTTCCGAGACAGTATCACTATGCAACCTTCCTTCTGAGGAGTGGCCAGTGGGTTTGAACTGCCAGCCTTCTGGTTAGCAGTCAAGTGCCTTTGGCACTACGGCTAAGAATACTCTATATTAAGGTTCATAGCTTTAGTTACATATGCAAAGTTGCTTTTTTCATATTGCAAAAACGGCAAGGAGGCCACATGTTCTGACCTCCTCTAATCCCACAAGAGGAAGGCAGAATCACCATCAATAACCCAAGGCCCATTCCTGCAAGGCCAGACATGCTGCCTCCCTCCAACCCCTTCTCCAACCGCTCCTCCCAAAGCACCCACCACCTCTCTCATGGGTTCGATAATTCGCTGCAGTGGCCACACAGAACTCACAGATTATGGAGTTTATTAGGGAAGCACCAGGCTACAATTCAAGTTCAGGAAAAATGCTCAGTCTCTCTCTGAGCCCACTTTCCCCAGCCAACAGTCTCTCACAGTCTCTTTCCCAGCAGCACGTGTCTTTTCCCGGGGCGTGTGTCTCTTTCAGTAGCACGTCTTCCTCAACCAACAGTCAGAGAGAGTTCTGCCTCAAGGAGGCCTCCTTTTGAGCTTGGCAAAGTGGCCAAACTAGCCAATCATAGCATCAGAACTCTAAGCACCTGAGAGAGAGAGCCTCCCATAACATTGCGTTGTGCCACGCCCAACAGAAATAACCCAGGTGGATAGCATTTACAATCAGGAGCTCCTCAGTTGCTCATTCCACCACTGAGTTTACAATGACTTATGGGTAGAAGAGCCATACTAAGTAATTTACTACACTGCACATATAATGTAACACATTCGCTAGTCCCAGAAATTAGGGAATGGGCCTTTTTGGGGATCCATTCTACCTGCCACAGTAACTAATATCTACAGTTTGAAAATTAATTGTGAATCTTGTGGATAATTATAAAAGTAACTAAAATAGTATAAAGGAGATATACATAGTTAATGCATGCATTCTGTACCTTCTTGAGGTAAAGTATTATAATCATATTTGCTACAATAGAAATTTGGATATCATCTAGCATCAAAGAAAACATGCTTCTCAAAAAAAAGAAAACACTTTCTATAATTTCAAAAAGGATCATAAACTGAAATGTGTTAGTCTTTTATTAAAAATTTAGTTGTACAACATAATTTACTCATTTTGAGGAATATTCTTTTATTGTTTAGAATTAATTGAATACCACCACAACATAAGAGTAGACAGAATACAAAGTCCGCGCGTATACTATGTATATATTATGTTCCAGTTTGCCCCTCAGTAGCTGGGTACTTGATTTATTTTTTTCCTTAATTAGTACTGATACCAGTACTAAGGCACTTGACTCCTAACCAGAGGGCTGGCAGTTCAAACCCACCAGCCACTCCTCGGGAGGAAGGTTGAGCAATCTACTTCTGTAGTGATACTGCCTTGGAAACCCAAGGCGGGGTCACTATGAGTCAGGTCCAACTCGACAGCACATAACAACAACCTGTACATAGTTGTAGATTACTTTCTCAAGAGAATATAAGCTCCTTAAAGTCAGGGGCGTCACTTGTTCATTGTTGTATCATCAGTGTGTGGCATATTGCAGTTGTTCAGCAAATACTTGTTGAAAAATGACTGACTTCAAGAGCATTAACAAATTAACAATTAACAAATACTTATTAAATAGCCACTATGTACAGATTGATCACCTAGCTGTATACCTATTCATTGATCCCATGCCTTCAGGCTGTCATTACCAGAATTCTTTCTGGTAATTTGTGGACATTGTTGCTATAAAAGAACTGCGATTTCTAGGTGTGCTCTCTTGGTGTAGCAATCAAGAGCCCTTGCTAGAAGTTGATGTTGTTGCTGCTGTTAGCTGCCATTGAGTTGGCCTCTGCCTTGTGGTGACCCCATGTACGTTGTCTTCTGCCATCTCCATAGTCAGGTGCAAATCAAATCGTTGTGAGTCACGGAATTTTCTTTGGCTGGTTTTAGAAGTAGATCTTCAGGCCTTTCTTCTTAGACCAGAAGTTGGGTGCCTTAAATCTTGCTCTGACATTAAGGCGTATGATTTGCAAGTGAAGTAGTTTATTTTTTTACATTTTCTTGTGGTTTGAGTAAAAGTTTTACAAAGCAACAATTTATACACATTTTGCTTTGTGACATCAGTTGCGATCCCCTCAGTATAACAGCACTCTCCCCACTACCTCCCTATTTCCCCATTTCCATTAGGGTTCCCTATTTCCATTCTCGCATCTTTCCTGCCCCTTCCTGCCTTCTGAACTCTGTTTTGGAACAAACGCTGCCCTTGTAGTCTCATATGGTTGGTTGTTCTGAGGAGCGTGCTCCTCACAGGTGTTACTGTTCACTTTGTAGGCCTTTCTATTGTTTGATCTCTTGGAGTTGGTTCAGTTCCAGGTTTGAAAGGTACTGCCTAAGAGCCGTAGTCTCAGGGGTTCTATCATTCTCTGTCAGACCATATGTCTAATAGTTTTTATGATTTTAATTTTTTTTCTACATTTTTCTCCTACTCTGTCCAAGATCATCTACTGTGATGCTGATCAGAGCAGATGATAGTGGTAGCCAGCCACCATCTAGTTTTTCTGGTCTTAGGCTAATGGAAGCTGTGGTTTCTGTGGTCCATCAGTCCTTTGAACTAATTGTTTCTTTGGGTCTTTGATTTTCTTGACTCTTCTTTCCCCCTTCTGACAGGAAGAGACCAATAGTTGTAACTTAGATGACTGCTTGCAAGCTTTTAAAACTGCAGTTACTACTCACCAAAGTAGAATGTGAACATTATCTTTATGGACCATGTCATGCTAATTGACCTAGATGTCCTCTGGGACTATGATCCTAAGCCCTCAAGCCCAGTCACTCCATCCCTCAAAGTGTTTGATTATGGCTAAAAAGTTTGCCTAACTTTGCCCCCAGTATGCTCTGCTATATGCCTAGATATATTTGCAGCACATACAAATAATGTGATATCGGTTGTTATTACTGTTATTGCAAGATTGTGTATGTAATAGTATTTACTGGTGTTACCTTTTACTCCGGTGTACCTCCCAGTGACTTCCTTTGCTTTGGTCATGTTGTACTGACCTCCCCTTATTGGGTATTGCCTTTTAATCATGGTTTGTGTGAAAGTTTACAGAGAAAATTAGTTTTCCACTCAACAGTTTTTACACATTTTGTTTTGTAACATTAGTTGCAGTTCCCTGTGTCCATTTTTCCTTCTTCACTCCCCTTCCTGCCTTCTGAGTCCTGTTTTGGGGTAAATGCTACCCTTACGGTTGCATATGGTTGTTTTGAGGAGTACCTTGCTCATGAGTATTATTGTTCACTTTATAGGTCTCTCTGTTGTTTGGCTGCAAGGTGATCCCCAGGGGTAGGTTCAGTTCCAGATTTGAAGGGTGTCTAAGGGCCACAGTCTCAGGGGTTTCACCAGCCAGTCAGACCATTAAGTCTTGTCTTTTTCATGATTTTGAATTTTGTTCTACATTTTTCTCCCATTTTTTTCCAAGACCTTCTGTGGTCCCAGTCAGAGCAGTTGGTAGTGGTAGCCAGGTACAATCTAGTTCAGAATTCTGGTCTCAGGCTAGTGGAAGCTGTGGTTCATTAGTCCTTTAGACTGTTTTGAGTCTTTGATTTATCATCACTCTTTCATCCAGATGGGGAAAGACCAATAGTTGTGCATATTGCCTTTCCCTTCACCCAAATTAATACATGTGTACTCTCTACTTAGTGCTTTTACCGCTTCCCCTTCTTTCCCTGGTAATCATCAAAAATGTCCACTAAACCTTTTCTTGACTGTATTTACTAAACCTTTGGTGATTAACTTATTTGACTCAGCATAATATCCTCCAGGTTCATGCATGATATGAAGGGTTTCATGTATTCATTGTTACTCTTTAACGCAGCATGGTATTCCATTGTGTGTGTGTACCATGTGGTGGGCACTTAGTTTGTTTCCATCTTTTCTCAATTGTGAATGATGTGGCAATGAACATGGGTGTGCATTTCAAGTGAATTAATTTCTGAGCTTCAGCTTACACATTCATAAAATGAAAATGTTGAATAGGATCTTTAAGGTTTCTTCCATCTCTAAAATTTGTAGACTAAGAATTTTTCTTTTGAAATAAAATAGGAAACATGAAAGATAAAGGAATTTCAGATGAATTCTTAAGTGCATATAATTTTTTTTCCCTTCTATAAGTATCAGCATCCATAAAATTGAAGTCATTTTACCTTCAAGCTTAACTACCATTATTTTGAATATCTTAGAGGATTTTGTCTAAAACATTATCTATTTAAAAGACTGAGAAAGAAAGAAAAGTTCTACAAGATACTGAAAATGCAGTTTTTTAAAAAAGTAAAAGCAAACACATAAGAGGGAAGAACATCTGACATGGGCCAACTTTATCCTATAGCTTTTCTATTGGTAAGTCAAAAGCAGAGCCAAGAAAAGAAAGCGGCCAAACTGATTTTTTTATCCAATTTCTCCTATCAGACTCAGAACCATTATTTTATTCCCTTAACTAACAAACTTAGAAGAAAGGACTGAAGCATAATGGTTGTTTCATTGTGAATGTCAGGATATACCACTTAACCAAATTTTCATGAGCCATTGTACACAAAGATGAACTGGCTTTTTTTTTCTTTTTAGTTACTGTAGAAAAGGATTAGCTTTTATTCCAAAGCATAGAAGTAGTTAGTTCCACTAGAAATTTTACCTCTTAAAGAGAGTGTATTTAAGGATTACTTTATATAACAGAAACTGGCAGTCTTATTCTATGAAACCTAAAAGCTCTATTAAATTTGAAATGTAGTTTGTGCCTGCCTCTCATTTTTACCTTTTTAGAAGCTCAGTATACTATTAAATTATTATATTATTTTATTTCAAATAGTTTTAAGGTATTTTGTACCTTCAGGTATTAAAACGCAGGGCAAGTAGTTTTAATGAAGAGGGGAAACTGAGCCTTGAATATTATGCATTGTGACACCTGGAACAGATTTTTGTGACCATCTCTTAGAAACCCTCTTGCTTTGTAGACAGGAAAGCTGAGGCATAACGAGGTTATTTTACTTACTTTAGTTTTATTTCCAGTTTACAGCGGAGCGAGGCCTTTAACTCGGGTCTTTTATTCCCAACCAACCAGATGCCCTTTCTTCTATACTGCACTGCTTGTTTCACAGAGTTTTTAAATAAAATAGAAAGGAAATCTTTTGCAATTAGTCAAAAGTTAAGCAAAAACCACAGTATTAACCAGAAAATAAATTATTTTTAATTATAACTTTATTCAAATAAATGTGTATAACTTTACTCTTTCTCTGTTTAGGTGAAAAGCGATTTGAATGCCCAGAATGTTCTAAAAGGTTTATGCGGAGTGATCATCTCTCTAAACACGTCAAAACGCACCAGAATAAGAAAGGTGGTGGGACAGCTCTTGCCATTGTTACCTCGGGAGAACTGGACTCATCTGTTACAGAGGTGCTTGGCTCCCCGAGAATTGTCACAGTTGCAGCCATTTCTCAAGATTCAAACCCAGCAACTCCCAATGTTTCAACCAATATGGAAGAATTCTGAAAAGTTATTTATACAGAGACCTCTAGTGCTGCACTTACGTTTACACACCTTCAAAAATCTGGAATGGGCTGGTCAAGTGGATTACAGAGTAGGAAATCATATTTCCATTCTTGGCTTCTTTACGTATACCCAGGTTTGGGGTCAACACATGAAGTGTTGAATTTCAAAAATTATAAAAAAGAAACTGATGTACTGGAAACAGATGGAAAAGTATTTCCTCCGTGCTATAAGTTGTAGTTATTTGGAAATATATCATATAACTTCAAACTGAATCTTCCCCTCTCCTAACATCATGTATTAACATGTTTAAAGAGACAGACCTCAGTAGTTTACAGGCTGGACCTTAATTAATTAGACTTGTTTTCTTCGCAAGTACTTTATTATAAATTCAGTCAGTAATAATAATTTACATATATTTCTTTTTCTCTATAGCACAGAAAAAAAGATAGTTAACTCATGATAGGGATAATGCTGTATTTCCTTAGTCTGATATATGGAAAATCAACTGAAAACCATTTTGGCCGTCTTTTCTAAATGTTAGAAGTTCTTCAACAGCTGAATTAGGTCAGTTCCAAAAAAGTAATCTGAGATGCAGCTCAGATCTTTATTACCACTACATTGTAGTAGTGTGTATGCAGACAATCAGTGAAGTCCAATTACTTTCTCCATTTGGAGACACAAGAGGAATTTAGAACTAAATCTTAGCTTAAATTTTAGATTGAAACCTTAGGAAAATGCTGGATAAAATAATTAAAACAGAACTCATAATAGCTTCAGAAAAAATAACATGAGACAGCTTAACTTGAAAAGTTTTAAAGTTAGGATTGATTATATTCCTAACCCTAAGTTGAATCACAAAATTCATTTTAAATGTTTATATTGGAAACATTTGAATAGAGTGTAAATCATTCTGTAATGTCATATTATGTAAATATGAGTTATGTTGACAATGTGCAGAATTCTTTATGCTTTGACTTTGTAGCCAAAGAAAGAATTAATTATCACACTTCTTTTCAGGCCAGCAGAAAATTATCTTATGAATTCATTATAATTTTCTTTTTCTTTTCAACTGAAAATCGGCCAATTCCATTTTATTTCTAGTACTGTGTTAGAAGGCTCAGAAAGAATTTTTGACAGTAATGTCTTTATGTTGTATCAGTAACTGAATTTTCCATTAAAAAACAGCCTAACAAATATATAATAGATACGCTATTACAAAGCAAAAATTATTTTTTAAAAATCAGAATAATTTTCAGTCAAATAAGTAACTAGAGAAAAGAAATTATTTCATTGTTTATGTAAGGGTCTTATATAGATAAGGGCCTTAGGAAAGATGGCCAAAAGTTTCATATGAAAAAAAAAAAAATTGGATTATACCAGTAGCTTAAAAATTAGTAAGAAATTTCATATTTTTAAAAAGTATTTACAGAGAATGATAATTAATGGAATTAACCATTTGAAGACTAAATTTTTTATCTACTTGGTTTATTAGCATCATTAGTTTGGGGACTCTGTGAATGTAGGTCCATATTTCTTGTGCATTCTCCATCATTTCAGGAAAACTAGTACTCATGCTAATTCTCTTCCAAAATTATTGATGTTTCATGTACTTTCAGTGAAGGAGAAATACTGTAATGATCACTGTTTACACTATGTACACTTTAGGCCAGCCCTTTGTAGCGTTATATATAACTGAAGGTCTTTTGTGCTTTCAGTTTGTATAAAAAAAAGCTTTGAGATTAAAGGAAAAAAAATTTTTTCACTGTGGTATAGATTTCAAGTTTCTTAAAGCTTTTGTAGACTTGTAACAGAGTCTTTAAATTTTAGTTGGATTTTGTAAATTGTTTTGTATATTTTATTTAATGTACCCTTAACAGCTGATGTATCTGGCTTTAAAACATCAGAATCAATTTGTTGTTTTGTTTGGTACAGAGGAGTATTTGGTAGTGTTAATTTTAATTTTATTATATAGGAGCTGAAACATAAAATATATATTTTATCTATCATGCTACACAATCAGTGCTATAAATTTTTTTATGCAAAGAAACTTTCTTAATGTTTTAATCATGTTTCCTCAGTGACTTTTTCTGTTGTTACTGTTATTACCAAGTATGAGCACTCTGCTCCATTATCCTGTGAACCAGTTTTAATGCATACCTATGTAAGCTGATCAGAAATGAAAGTTATTTTTTAATCAACAATGAGGCCTATTATAAATTTATCAAACCGAATCTGGATAGCTTTATAGCATATAACATATATTAATTTGTGTTAGCAGGTGCACATTTCACCACTGGAATTAGAAATATTTTGACAGTCTGTTCTGCATACCATTCTGAGTCCACTTTTCTGTCTTACAAGAATCGTAAATTTCAGTGTCCTTTATTTGACTCAGTGGGATATAGCTGTTATAAGTAATAGGACACAGATGTGCATAGAGTCTTGTTTAATGGCATTTCACTGTTCATTCCCTTTGCTACCATTATAAAACTTTTCTTTATTGTAATTATCAGTGCAAAGCTATGTATTTATCATGGTAGAACTCCAGTGTTAGAATAGTTTTTTCTTATAGTATACTTTCTTTGGTTAGGTTTGTGTATGTGTTGCTGATTACATTAGAACTTGATGTTAAGTCATTATTTATCACACTCTCATGAGAGCAGTAATAAAAGTGTGTAATCTAGGAGAAAAAGTTAATTTGTCAAACTTAGATAAGCATGATGTTTAGGTCCTATTTTTCAATTTTATAACTGTTTTATTGCAACAATATTTGTATTTAAGTCTTCATTTTAATGCCTTGTGGTGTTTTTCATGCATGTCCCTAAGTTGTCATCCCACACAAATTGATGTGCAGCATAGGGTATTAAATCTACATAAGGATTCTAAAACAGAAATAGTTGGTGGTAAAATGTAAATGTTTTGCAGAAATTCCTTATAAAAAGTTTTGTAGTAACATTTCACTTGTAAATTTTTTGTAAAAAAAAAAAAAAAAGGAACAAAAAGATTCCAGAAAAAAACCTGTTTCCCATATCCTAGAATTTAGACAATTATTCTGCCAGCAAAGCCTCTGGGGCTGTAATTGACATTTTTACAGTGCTGATTTGTATAAAATTTGTTTTTTGTGGATTTGGAAATAAAATCATGTACAAGTTGTTGCCTGCAATAACAATTGCAAGTAACCTATTAAAAATTCCCTTGAGTTTAACATGTTTCTTCATTTAATTATGTACAATATAAAGCAGCAATAAATTTTTGAACTATCAACCTTCTTATCACAGTGAACACTGGAAAGCAAATGCTTCTCAGTAGAAAACGTACCGGCAACCCTGCCTAATTCCGTGGTATTAAGCTTTGGTCACCATTTTCTCTGAACATCCTGCCAAAGAACACCAATTCAAATTTGATGTTAATTTGTAGCCACTGCTCTTGACACTTCATGGAAATTCAAATTTGACTTAGGAACTTTTCAGCTTAAATATTTTTAAGCAGTGAATGTAAGAGAATTGTGTTGTTGTTGTTTGCTGTCGAGTCGGCCCCGACTTATAGCGACCCCTCCTTGGGTTTCCGAGGCAGTATCACTACGGAAGTAGGATTGCCCAACCTTCCTTCCAAGGAGTGGCTGGAATTGTAGGCAGATCTAAAAATGAAAGCATAATTTAAATAATTGTTTAATCTCGCAGAAACCCTATGAAGCCACATAGATAGGCCACAAAATCTATAAATAAAAACTGCCTTTTCCTCCTGGGAAAGCCCTGCAGTTTCATGGAGAACCTTATTGGCATAATGAATACATTATTGTAACAACTTCAATTATGAGATTTCCCAACCTTCACCAGATCACCAGATTAGATACAGCAAAGCACCCCTATGTGTGTATGTGTGTGTGTGTGTGTGTGTGTAGAGAGAGTGGATAGCAAAAGTATTAGGCAGCAAATGAAGTACATTGACCAAGAAATGTACAGGCAGTTCCTAAGTTACAAACAAGATCAGTTCCTAAGTTTATCTTTAAGTCAAATTTGTAGGTAAGTTGCAACAGCTGCATGCAGTTCTTATTTAGCCTTACTTTAGTGCAAGAAAAGGCTTGGAGGCTTTTCAGTGATTTAAAAGGGGCATGTGAGCAAGTGAAGGTGATGTGATGAAGAATCTGTTGCAAGTAGGGGTTGGTTCAGTCCTTTCAAAGTGAGTGCATATTTACGTAACATTAAAGGGCAGTTACGAGTTGTCCATAAATTGTAATCCAGGGCTATACAGTGTATGAGTAAGATAGCCTTGTACAGCCAAGCCTAAGGGCATGATTGTATTACCACTTACAGTAATAGTGTTTAATGATGACTCTGAATCAAAAAACAGTTAAATTTATACTACTCTGCCAAAAAAGACAGAAGTACAATTTTCAGAAGATTTGTATTAAAAGTAAAGATACATGTTTCAGTTACCTGAAAAATTCACGCTTGGAAGCATCAAGAGATACTGTATAAAAGGGGGTAGTGCAATTAGAAAATTAAGAAAATTTAGCTGTGTCTTTTCTCATTTTCAGTGTCATAGTAAGAGTCTGTCTGGTTCTTGGACTTCTAGGAACTTCAGCCACAGGAACAACCATGAACAAGACTGAATGACAAAATGTTGCATAAGTTAAGTTTTTTACTTTATCATAGATTGTTGACATAAAGCAGTGTAGTAAGTCAGGAAAGTTGGAGTGATGCTAAGAGTAATAATAATATATATAGGGCAGTTTTTAATTATCTTTGTAATTATGACTTCAACATATCAGGAAAAATGTAAATTCTGTGTATCTTATTTTTAAAAGTGCAGATGCTTGGTTAACGGGCTACGGAAAGTTAAGGTATCTGCACAAAATGTGTAATACTTTGTTCCTCAATGAATCTGAATGATGTTTTATTGTATTTACTGCCCAAGAGGTAAATATACACAATGATCTTTTAATTAATGCACCAGGATTTTTAATGCATGTATTTACATTCTTCTAAGAACTGCTAATCAGCATAGGCCTTGGGCTGTGTTCCTCTTAGTGGCAGGTAGCAATGAATTTATTTTTGGATACCTGAGGGTAATCTCAAATGGAAATAGCTTAAAAAAAAGAAAAGCAAAGAAACATCTTGTAATCCTTAATTTCTGTTTGGTAATAGTTTGGCAGACTGGGATAATTTCTGCAGGAAAAAAGAATGTTCCAATTATCAGGGTTACTATATTCAGAATATTAATAGTGCCTCAAATTTTCCTGTTTTAAAAGAAAAAAAAATTATTGTATAGTTTGTAATATTTCATCCAAGAAAAGTATTTTATGTATAGATATTTATACTCTTTATAATTGACAATGCATATATTGTATTAGACAATACTAACACAAAATCTGTTTAAGAAGAAAAAACATTTTCCTGTAAATCATATTTCATTATTCTGCCCACAGGTAAGTATAGATACTCACACCTGAAGTGCATTGTACATTCCCTAGTGAAATCAACCAGAAAAGTTTGATGACGGTCAAGCAAAGTTTTCATATGAGTTTGTTTTTTGTAATGCTGTATATTTGTATTTAAGTAAGAGCCATGTACTCCCCACCCCCCAGTTAATCATAATTCTTTGCATCACCATGGCACTGTTTAAAATTCTTGTCCAATGGAAAAATAATCTACAGGGATTTTTTTCCCTGTATTTTAATAAACGTGCATTTTTATAAATAACTGTATGTGCCATGTGTAACACTTTAGACATTTATCAAAATGTAAAATATTTGGGTTGAATTAGGAAATTCAGATACCAAAATAACAGGACTTTTATGCAAATGAAAATAAATAAAAAATATGTATGTAACAAAAAAATAATAACATAGGACTATTTCCTTTGTAAAGCTGCTGAAAGAAAAAAATGCCGAGACATTAAGCCTAAAATAATTTCCATGAAACCACCTTTTTATCTAGCCCTATATTTCTTACTTGGGCTAATTTGGACATTAATTTTTTACAAGATTAAATAACAAGGACTGATAAGTTTGTTTTTTGAGTCTCTATTCATTCAACAAATAATTGAGGGTCTGCTTTGTGTGCCAGGCACTATTCCAAGTGTTAGAGATACTCCAAGAATAAAACCAAAAATTCCTGCCTTCATAGAATTCACACATATTAGAAACTATCAAGAAATAAAGTAAAGGAGAAAAAGAGGATAAAGGTGATGAGTTCTAAGGGCTTCAGATGTAATTAGGATAACCACAAAAGCTTCATATAGATGGCATCTGAGCAAACCTTGGAAATGTCTGGAGGGTAAAGCAGGGATAAGAGGGATACAGCTAAAGGGATGAGCCCTGAGGCAGGAACATGGCTGAAGCACAGTGGTCAGGAAAGGCAAAGAGGAAAGACCATCAGAGAGGAAGTAGTAAGAGTAAAACCACAAATCCTATGGGACCCAATAAACCATGCCATTGGAGCCCAGATGCCTATACTGCAGAGGCTTATCTCCCTAGGAATGGGAAGCATTGTGACAGTACATCACTGACAGAGTTGCTCAGGCTCCTAGTGTGGCCACTTGCCGTGCAACCTGGGGCAAGTGATGTAACTTTTTTTTTTTTTTTTT
>NW_006921595.1:15354467-15359741 GCF_000298275.1 Orycteropus afer afer | reverse complement strand
ATTATATAATGTCCTTCTTTGTCTCGTATGGTGGTTTTTGTCTTAAAGTCAATTTGATCAGAAATTAATATTGCCACTCCTTCTCTCTTACGGTTGCCATTTGCTTGATATATCTTTTTTCAACCTTTGATTTTTAATCTATTTTTGTCTTTATCTCTAAGGTGTGTCTCTTGTAGGCAGCATATTGTTGGGTTGTATTTTAAGTGATGTAACTTTTCTGTTCCTCTTTTCCTCATTTGCAAAATGAAATAATATAGATTGGTTATAAAATGACTGTGTGAAGCATTTAACATATGGAAGTATTCAGTAGAAGTTATTATTGTTAATTGTAAGTTAAAAATTTGGGGAATGTGAGATATTTCCCAAGAGGACCAATGCTGAAACTATTAGCAAATGGACATTGTAAAAATGGCATGGTGGAGATGTACAACCTCCAACTTCACAAGGAGAATGGAGGTCAACAGCCCACAGCTGATTCCTATGAGGCAGAGGTCCGACATACCGCCACCCTTCAACCTCTTTTTACCAATTCTGACTCCAACCATGCCTCTCACAGCACTCTACTTCTCCACTGGGTTCAATAATTCATTGAAATGGCCACACAGAACTCACAAAAAATACAATTATGTGGTTTATTAGGATCAGAAATACATGTTATTTTCATTCCAAAACCAAACCAAACTCACTGCCATCGAGTCAGATCCCTCATAGCGACCACTCCTTGTGTTTCCGAGGCAGTATCACTACGGAAGTAGATTGTCCTGTCTTCCTTGCAAAGAGTGGCTGGTGGGTTTGAACCACCAGCCTCCTGGTTAGCAGTCAAATGCCTTAGCCACTATGCCACCAGAACTCTTTTATTTACGTTACATGCATCTTACTTACATTATTAACAGCCTTCCAATTTCCTTGGTGGGCCACAAGCAGCTCACATTTGCATAGTGTTACTCAGTTGGTGGGAGTTAAGACTGTGGCTACATGGGCCACGTTAAGTAACTCACTGTACCACAGGCACCAAAGCATTGAAAAAGTTAATTGTCAATATCCCGTAAGAAAGGAAATGAAGAAATTTCATTGCAAATCCCCTAATTTTACCATACACTTTTCTCAAATTGGGGAGCTCTGGTGGTGTAGCACCTAAGGCATTTGATGGCTAACCAGCAGGCTGGTGGTTCAAACCCACCAGCCACTCCCTGGGAAGGAAGACTGGGCAATCTACTTTTGTAGAGATACTACCTCAGAAACCCTAGGAGGGGTCGCTATGAGTCAGATTCAACTCAATGGCAGTGACTTTTGTTTTGTTTTGTTTTCTCAAATTATCTGTCTTCTGTATGACCTAGTTTGAGGTACTCTAACTCAAAATTTTGTATTAGTCTTTTCCTAAAGCTAAGCAAATTTAAAAATTGAAAGTTTTCACTTACATTTTAAATCTGTTATCTCCTAATGTTTAAACGTTAATTCCAACTACTTGGTGGCACAGTGCATAGGGCATTTGACTGCTAACCTGCAGTTCAAACCCACAAACTGCTCTGTGGAAGGAAGATGAGGCAATCTACTTTCATAAAGATTTACTGCCTTGGAAACTCAGTGGGGATCGCTATGAGTCAGAATTGACTTGATGGCAGTATGTTTGTTTTTTGGTTTTGTATACTTCAAAGTGATAGCAGACAACCCAACAAACCAAAACCAAGCAAATAGTAACTGAGAAACCACTGTCCATGAGTTGTTCAATAACTTTTTTGGGGTAAATATATATGTGAATGATTGTCTATATTTAAAAGCATTCCCTGTATTTTAAAAAAACAAAATCACTGCCATCAAGTTGGATCCAACTCATAGCCATCCCTCCTTGGGTTTCCGAGGTGGTATCACTATGGAAGTAGATTGTCCAACCTTCCTTTTGAAGAGTGGCTGGTGGGTTTGAACTGCCAGCCTTCTGGATAGCAGTCATATGCCTTAGGCACTATGCCACCAAAGCTCCCTTCCCTGTATTTAGTGATATATTAATTAAATAAATTAAATGAGCTCAAGCTTATCGGGCGAAAGTGCCCCCTGTCTTTTCTGCTTTCTAACAAATTGTAGTCATCAAAAGGAAACTTACAATTTGGTGTTCAAAAGTTTGTTTATCCTAGACAGTATTCTCTCAGACTTGGTTAATGAAAGAATAATATGGAAGTAGATTGCCTGGTCGTCCTTCCGAGGAGTGTCTGGTGGGTTTGAACCACCAGCCTTCTGGTTAGCAGCCAAAATGCCTTAGGCACCATGCCACCAGAGCTCCTGAAAAGAATAATAGGATGCTCTATATTTATGAACTTCAAGCTACTTTTGTTTAGCTTTTCTGATGCTTTGTGAAATAAGATATAAATGAATTATCCAAATGAGCTAACCATCCTGTAAGGTCAGTAATGGATCTGCAGTTCTGGCTCTTGTCCACTTTACAGCCTTCTTGTCCATTTAGCCCTCTTACCTGACTTCTTAAGCAAATAATCCCTTTGCTCCAGACCCTGTTCTTACCTCTGACTTGCCTGTTTTCGTTCCCAAGCACGTGCCTTTGGAGATGCTTTTATCAATCAGTTGATAAATCAGCTCAGTCATATATTGAGCGCCTATGTGTGCCAGGTTCTATCACCAGGGATGTTCTATTCCCCTGCATCCCTACCTTAACTAGATTTCTGGAACACATCAACATCCCCTCCCTTGCTTCTAGGGACTGGGCTGGTAAGCCCTTGCATGGAGACAGGAGTGCAGTAAGTCGGCATTTCATATGACAGGCTCATATAATGTTGGGCTGAGGTAAAACTAACAGATTTCAAGTCAGGCTGAGGTAGCCAGAAAGTCAGATCTGAAAGCTAAGACCAGACAGAAGCAAATTGAGAGAAGAGAAGGAAATTAAACTTGAGTGGTTCTCTCATACGTCGATTCATGTTTGAATCATGCCTTTCTAGGTGGTTGGCTTTGGCTCAAACTCTGTTATTTATTATTATCCTGCTATGAAATGTGTGTTTATAAACATTTTATGCATAGTATTAGTATTATTGAGAGGTGGAAGTCATAATAAAGTTATATTTTCTGCTGATAAAATCATTCCTAGCTTGTATAATTTTATGCTGGAATTAAATACATTAGTAATTCTTGGTGCTATATAAAGGGCACCTTGACTTCCAAGTGTTTGGTCACTTTAACAAGTATGAAAACTACTGCTAAGGAAAATAAAGACAATAAGTTAACAGAAGAAAGTCAAATTTAGTTCAGGAACATGGTAAGTGAATACAACTTTAATGTAGTTATTTTATACCTTTATAGCTTTCTTTACCACCATTTGTCTGTCAATTTGTCATACTGTGGTGGTTTATGTGTTACTGTGATGCTGGAAGTTATGTCACTGGTATTTCAAGTCCCAGCAGGGTTACCCATGATGGACAGGTGTCAGTGGAGCTTCCAGACTAAGACTGGGAAAAACGATATGACCAGGTCCACTTCTAAAAAGAATGGCCACTGAAAACCTTATGAATGGAAGGGAAACATTGTCTGATAGAGTGTTAGAAATGAGGCGCTCAGGTTGGAAGATGCTCAAAATACAACTGGGGAAGAGCTGGCTCCTCATAGAAGAGTCAACCTTAATAACATGGACAGAGGAAAGTTTTCTGGACCTTCATTTGCTGATGTGGCTCAACTCAAAATGAGAAATGGCTGTAGACACTCATCAATAATTAGAATGTGGAATATACAAAGTATGAATCTAGGAAAATTGGAGGTTGTCAAAAATGAAATGGAATACGTAAAGATTGGTATCATATGCATTAGTGAGCTGAAATGAACTGGTATTAGCCATTTTAAATCAGACAATCATATGATCTATGTTGGGAAGAATGTCATCACATTCGTCACCAAAGAGAACATCTCAACATCTATCCTGAAGTATGATGCTTCCTACAAGGAAGACCAGTCAATACTACTAACATTCAAATTTATACACCAATCGCTGAAGTCAAAGATGAAGAAATTGATGATTTTTACCAACTTCTGCAGTCTGAAATTGACCAAACATGCAATCAAAGTGTATTGATAATTATTGGTGACTGGAATGTGAAAGTTGGAAACAAGAATCATCAGTAGTTGGAAAATATAGCCTTGGTGATAGAAATGATGCTGGAGATCACATTATAGATTGCAAGACCAATGACTTATTCACTGCAAATATCTTTTTTCAACAACAAGCACATGGACCTTGCCAGATGGAATACACAGAAATCAGATATACTGCATCTGTAGAAAGAGGTGGTAGGGAAGCTCAATATCATCAGTCAAAAGAAGGCCAGGAGCTGACCGTAGAACAGACCATCAACTTCTCTTACTCATGTTCAGGTAAAGCTGAAGACAAAACAAGTCCATGAAAACCAAAGTATGTCCTTGATTATATCCTGCCTGGAATTAGAGACCATTAGAAGACTAGATTTGACACAATGAACAGTGATGACTGAAGACTATCTCATGAGCTATGAGATGACTTCAAGGAGATTATACGTGAAGAAAGAAAAGGTCATTAAATTAGCAGAAAAAGAAGCAAAGACCAAAATGGATGTCAGAAGAGACCCTGAATCCTGCTCTTGAAGGGAGAATAGTGAAAGCAAATGGAAGAAATGAAGAAGTAAAAGAGCTGAACAGAAGACTTCAAAGGGCAGCTTGAGAAGACAAAGTATTATAATGAAATGAGCGAAGACCTGGAGTTAGAAAACCAAATGGGAAGAACATGCTTGGTTTGGAGATAGTAATCGGGGCTGTGAAATCAAATGTGCATGAACTGAAAACAAATTTGCTTTGTAAAAAATAATAATAAAGTTGTTTCCTTTCACTTTAATTATGTAAACAGACTTGATGGCACCTAACAACAACAACAACACGGACAGCTGATCTTTGACAAAGGGCTGAAATCCATTACATAGGGAAGAGATAGTCTCTTTAACAAATCGTGCTGGCAAAACTGGGTATGCATTTGCAGAAAAATGAAGCAGGATCCATACCTCTCACCATATACAAAATCTAACTCAAGGTGGAACAAATACCTAAATGTAAAGCCTAAACCTCTAAAAATCATCAAAGAAAAAATAGGGGCAAATTTAGGGCCCTAATACATGACATAAATACACTATCAAACATACCTAAAAATTCACAACCAGCAAAAGACAAATTAAGACAACTGGATTATCATACAAATGAAATATTCATGTGCATCAAAAGACTTCACCAAAAGATTAAAAAGATAATCTATACACTGGG
>NW_006921595.1:15346699-15354077 GCF_000298275.1 Orycteropus afer afer | reverse complement strand
AAAAAAAAAAAAAAGAAAACAATGAATGCTGGTGAGGGGATGGAGGGACTGGATCCTCTTTATGCTGCTTTATAGATGCCATTTTTATTACCTACTTATTTCTCAAGCTTCCACTAATTTAAAATATCAGTGCTGTGAAGAATAGAACTGTGAGTAACTCCTTGTAGACCTTTGTTTTAGAGAGTTATTCCCCAAATTTTTTATTAATTACTCTTTGTTTATTATTTTGCCTTCTAATTACTTATTTACTGACCTCATCCTCACTAGATAATGGACTACTTGAGGATAGAGTCCGTATCTTTTCATCCTTGTATTTTGTTTCTAGCATTTTGTCTGGCTCATGGTAACACTTAATAAATGTTTGCTCAAATTAATTTAATCATTAGTCTATTACCAGATGAGGAGCTCTGGTGGCATAGTGGATAAGGCATCTGGCTGCTAACCAGAAGGTCAGCAGTTCAAACCCACCAGCCACTCCATGGAAGAAAGCAGTGATCTACTTCCGTAAAAGATTTACATCCTTGGCCTGATCCAGAGGAAAGAAGAATGAAGAAAACCAAAGACACATGGAAACAATTAGTCCAAGGGACTGGTACACCTTGTGATCCTCAACCTATATGACTGTGAAACCAGAAGAACTACATGGTGCCCGACTACCACTATCAAACACTTGGAGGGGGATCCATGTAGAAGATCTTGGGTAGAATGGGAGAACAATGTGGAACAAAACCCAAAATCATTAAAAAAAAAAAAAAAAAGGACCAAGTTTGCTGGTTTGATAGAGCCTGGTGAAACCCCTGAGACTATGGCCCCTAGTTGCCCTTCAGATCTGAAGCTGAACCCACTCCCATGGCTTCCAGCCAAACAAAAGACAGACAAATGAGCTGAACATTTACATTAGGTAGATACAATCCTAGGAAAAATCACTCATAGGAGAATAGAAGGGTTGTGTATTCACACAGAGACAGCTCAGGGTGGAGGAGTGCATGTGAGGGAAGGACAGAGAAGAGAGAACTATGGGGAGGAAGTGGGAAGAGAGCTGTTGCATTGTGGGAAATTGCTGTCAATGTCATGAGACAGTGTATATGAACTGCTGTATGGAAAATTAATTTGCTCTGTAAACTTACACCCAAATCACAATAAAAATTTTTTAAAAATAAAATTTACAGCCTCAGAAACCCAGTGGGGGTTGCTATGAGTCAGAATTGACTTGATGGCAGTGAGTTTGTATTACCAGATACTGTGAGGCTTCATAATATATATACTAGTATATTTAGTTAATTGAAAGGTCATCATTTAGAATTACAATTTAGAGAATCCATAGAATATATAGAATGAGAGATCTATCATGGTTTTTATGGACAATGGCAAATTTGATTTGTTATTTTTTTTCAAAGGGACAACAAGCTTGAATATTTTGTTCAAATGGATGGTAATTTTCATAAAAATATAACATTAATACCAAAAATAATATTAGAAATTAAATAATGTCCAGGATGAAGATTACCTTTATTGAAAATACATCTTTGTTATCCCATGATAGGCCGTATAGTGAAAGGAATATCATGTATTTTCTGAATGTTTATTTTATTGTTATATGATAATGAAAGTACAGAAACTTTATTAACAATTATATGAATGTGTGTATTTATATTTATGTTACATTTTATGTGTACATATAATAATGTATATATACACATCTTTTAAGCAACCTATCTCCAAATCTAGTATCTTGTTAGAGAAGAGGCACAAAATAATCAGGAATGTAAGAATTTCTATTTATAAGTTTACATTAAAAAAATATATATAAGTACTCAAAAATCTGATTTGAATTTTACATAGTGAAGACTATATATTGGGAGCTCTGGTGGCATAGTGCCTAAGGCATTTAACTGTTAACCAGAAGGCTGGAAGTTCAAACCCACCAACCACTACTGGGAAGGCAGACTGGGCAATCTACCTCTGTAAAGATACTGCCTCGGATACTCAAGGAGGGGTTGCTGTGAGTTGGATCCAACTTGACATCAATGGCAGTGAATTTTAGAGTCTTTCATGCCAGTGTAAATGTGTGCCTAGGGAGTGGCAAAGGTAGCCTCACTGAGTTTGGTAGTCTTAATCTGCACCCTCATTCTGATCTGTTTCCCTAAAGTAGCAAAGAATAGCATCATTTAACTTTATAAAACCCAGCCTACATAAATAAAGATATGCACTACAGAATGATCGTTACCTCCTGATTTTATAAAACCAGTTTATAAAAACTCAAGTCCTGAGATACCTGGGACATCAAGATTAATTGACATAACAGTCCACAAAGACAAGGTTCTATGTCCTCCTTTGGCGAGTAGCAACTGGCGGTTTTAAAAGCTTGTGTGCTGCCAACTAAGTTGCAGCTATTGGTCTTTCCCTGTTTTAGCAAAGAAAAGTGAAGGAAATCAGATACACATGGAAATAATTAATCCAAAGGACTAATGGTCCACATGAATCCTAGCATCCATGACCTTGAGACTAGAAAAGCTAGATGGTGCCAAGCTACAACCACTGCTGACTCTGAAAGGAATCACAGCAGGAGGTTCTGGATAGAGTGGGAGAAAAATGTGAAGAAAGCTCAAAATAAAAAAAAAAACAGGCTTACTGGTCTGATAGAGACTGATGAACCCTGAGGCTATGGTCTTTAGTCACTCTTCTAGTCTGGACCTGGACTCACCCCTGTATAGTCAACTTATGTAGCCAAACGAAAGAGGTTTATAAGGTGAACAATAACACTAGGGAGGGAGGTGCTTCTCAGAACAATCAACTAAAACAGTCAACTAAATGAGATCAAAAGGGCAGCATTTGCCCAGAGATAGTGCTCAGAGGCAGGAAGGGATGGGAAAGAAGGATGAATGGAAACAGGAAACACAGGGAGGAAGTGGGAAGAGTGTTGTTACATTGGGATTGCAATCAATGTCACCAATCAAAATGTGTATGAATTGTCGAATGGAAAACTCTCTGTGTAAACTTTCACCCAAATTACAATAAAAAGAAAAAGAAAGTAAAACAAAACAAAACAAAAACTTTTTCAGATAATTTCATTTGAATTATTTCACATTTGATTTGTATTTTAGCATGCATTTGTATATTTATTATTGGGCCTAGAAGTCAACAGTTTTAAGTATGAACTCCCTTTGCTCATCATCAAAGAACAAGTAATATAAAATTAGATTTTGACACACAAACACATACACGAAGGACTACAACTTTAAGAAAAGAGATCATTACAGATTATATGGAAATCAAATATTTTTCTTCATTTCACATATTTCTTCTAGTAGAAATATTAAGCAGATATATAGTTTAAGTATTTATGTTTCCTACTAAGAAAAAGAGGGGTCGTTATGAGTCGGGTTCGACTCGACGGCACATAACAACAACATTAAGAAAAATACAATATTGTTTAACTCTGGCATTGTTCAGAATACTCTCAAAATTAGTTATAATCTTAACAACATAAAACAGCTCTCCTGCTTTAATTTTTGTTTAGCTGAGGCACTTGACTGCTAACCAGAAGGCTAGTGATTCAAATCCACCAGCCACTCCTTGGAAGGAAGGTTGGGCAATCTACTTCCATAGTGATACTGCCTCAGAAACCCAAGGAGGGGTCACTGTGAGTCAGATCCGACTACGGAAGTGAGTTTGGTTCGGTTTTGGAGCTGTAACGGGTGTCAAATACATTCAATTAGTGAAGCCAGAGCATATTGCTTATTTCCCAAGAATCTGCAACACACAATGAAAATTTGGATATATTTGAACATCAAACTAAGAGTTCCTCTATCCCAAGTTTCATTCATTCCCTTTAAACATAACAACATAAAAATAATTATTGGTTGTCATTATCATGGATGCAGGGGTAACATTCAAAATACTTAATAACAGATATAGCACAGTATCGATCAATCAGAAGAGATGCTAGATACAGTTATAGAGGAGGATGCCAGAGGCCCCCCTGTGCAGGCATTGTTCTTTTATTGCTGGGTCCTGGAGAGACCCTAGGGTGGTAGTCTGGGCCCAGGGAGCCAGGAAGTGGCTGTTTACCCCCATTAGAGGAGCTCTGTTGGTATAGTCATTAAGGTATTTGGCTGCTAATCAGAAGGATGGCAGTTTGAACCCACCAGCTGCACTGTGGGAGAAAGATGAAGCAATCTGCTTCTGTAAATATTGACAGCATTGGAAATCCTATGTGGCAGTCTACTCTGTCTCAAAGAGTTGCTATGAATCAGAATTGACTAAATGGCAGTGGGCTTGGGTTTTTTTGAGTGGTTTATGGACTTATCTCAGTATTTTAGCAACCAGCGGGGCCATACTGAATGTGTTACTTGGCTTGTTCACCATACTTTCAATATATGGATAGAAAAACCCAGATCCACAAAGCATACATTTAATGGCTGAAAATATATCAAATGTCTAGGCAAGTACATAAGAATTCTACTGAAATGTGTGAAATTCAAACAAGGGAAAAAGTAAGTGGAAAAGTCATTTTACTCAAAGAGGGTTCCAAACCAAACCACACTCACTGGCGTCGAGTCAATTTGACTCATAGTGACCCCTCCTTGAATTTCCAAGGCAGTATCTCTATGGAAGTAGATTGCCCAATCTTCCTTCCAAGGAGTGGTTGGTGGGTTTGAACCGCCAGGCTTCTGGTTAGCAGTCCAGTGCCTTAGGCACTACCCTACCAGAGCTCCCTAAAGAGGGTTAGGACCGAGCAAATATTTCTATGAAACTTCAGTGGATTCAAATGCCTTGAACAACTTAAAAAACCCAATCAGAGAAAGGGTTAACTATTAAAACAGGTTTTGTTGCATCAAAAATTATGTTTGCTTTGGAAAAGGGTGTCTTCCTAAACTTTATTTTCAGTGATTTAAAAAAGCTTAACTATTATTTGAATCTATGACATGATTGAGTGTAAGATGCACTCTTATTTTATGATACTAGATAATTTTTAACACCGGACAATTACACTATAACAGTGCTTTTATGCCACCTAGATTTTATTTTACACTTATGAAAGAGCTGTCATTAAACTAATTTAGGTAGATATTTTATCATATGTCACTATTGCACATATACTGAAAATATAAATAAAATAGTTTCTTCACATTCCCTGACTAACTTTTTGGACTCAATCACACTTTTTGCCGAAGAGTGGTAGTTTTAAATGTCCATAAATTCTTTAATACTTCTCCTTCAGTGAAGTGGAGCTGAACCCCCTCCACTTATGGGTAGACTTGTTTTTAATGAATAGGTTAAAGTGGAATGACAGTATCAGACTTTACAAAATAGGTCATAAGAAGTCACCATAGCCTCCCTCTTAGTTGCTCTCTCTTGGATTATTCACTTAAGGAAAAGCCAGCTGCCGGGTCATAAGCAACCCTATGGAGAGGCCTACATGGTGAGGAACTGAGAACTCTGGACAACAGCTATCTACCTGAGCTTGGAGGTAGATCTTCTAACCAAATCAGGAATTCAGATGACTGCAGCCCCAGCCAACGTCTTGACTGCCACCTCATGAGACACTCATATTCTCTTAAGACAAACAGAAACTATTTTAGATTGTGGTGCAGTGAATAATATGGCTCTTCTAGCCATGGTCTTTGTGACTCCCACCAAATGAATGTGTGAGACTATGTGAACGTGAGGTGCTTGTGGCCCACCAAGGGGACTGGAGAGCTTGTTGATAGTGTAAATAAGGTATATGGCACCTTTGTGGAGGTGTGGCCCTGCAAATAAAGTCTATGGATCCCTAAGGTGGGGATTGGTCAGTTTTTTGCCATACCAACAGGCTTAAAATGAGCCATCCCAGAGGTGGAAAGAGGAATCTCACTGCCATCAAGACAGACGAGCCAGGAGTGGAGCGCGTCTTTGGACCTGAGATCCCTGTGCTGAGACGGCAGAGGAAGGCAGAGAGAGAAAGCAGAGAGATGGAGGCAGCAGAGCCAAGAGAATGGCATGAGGCAGAGCAGCAGGCTTGCTGGCCCACAGAGCGAAAAGCTGAGTTCCTTGAGGAAGGCGGCTGCCAGCCAGAGTGGGACGCACCTATGGGCCGAGCTAAAAGAACTCTGTAACACTTGCTCAACCAGGGCAGAGGTGAGGGCAGGAGGCTGAGGGCATGTTTTCAGGCATGGCTGAAGGGAAACTGTCCGTATCGAAGAACTGTATCCTAAGCGTTCTTGAACCTATGTAATAGTAACCTTTTACTTCTGTAATAAAGTCCATAATCCTCAGCATTGCAATGAATTATCCAACCCAGCAGAAAATTAGAGAGTGCTGTGGGCACTTGGAGTGTGGTTGGAGTCAGAATTGGTAGGAAGGTTGGAAGGTGGTGGCATGCATGACCTCATAGGAATCAGTCTTGGGCTGCTGATGGTGATTTTTCTCTCCCTCTCATTAAGTTACAGGAGGTCTGTGACTCTACCCCCATGACCTTCTTGCATAGATAATGAATGTTTATTGTTTTAAGTTACTACTGCGGGCAATTTGTTATGCAGCAATCAATAACTAAATGCCAAGAGCTATCAATTTTCAACCAATATCATCTTCTGTGCCATTAAGAGCCAGGTCTTCTGCCAACCCACTGGGTAGGTTCAAACCACTAGCCTTTTAGTTATCAGACCAGTAATTGCTGGGTAAGTGGTGGGGGCTTGTTGATGTTGGTGGAATTTGGACATTAAAGAGGATATGTGAATCCTTGGGGGCAAGGAGATTTGGGGATGTTCCATTATATGTAGTATTCTATATCACAGAACACTTCATTACCAACATGTTGTTGTGTGCTGTCGAGTGAGACCCAACTCATAGCGACCCCTCCTTGGGTTTCCGAGGCAGTATCACTACCAAAGTAGCCCAACCTTCCTTCTGAGGAGTGGCTGGTGGGTTTGAACTGCTAGCCTTCTGGTTAGCAGTCAAGTGCCTTAGGCACTATGCTACCAGAGCTCCTACCAACATATTAGGAATATAAAAATATATTTAGGGAGAAAATCAATGATGCAAATAATACTTAAAGAACTGGTTTATGAAATAATCTTTGCAGTATCATAATCCTTGGGTTTTGAGGCAGTATCCCTACGGAAGTAGATTGCCCAATCTTCCTTCCAAGGAGTGGCTGGTGAGTTTGAACCGCCAGCCTTCTGGTTAGCAGTCAAATGCCTTAGGTGCTATGCCACCAGAACTCATAATAGGTACAATAGGTACATGTTGTTGTTGTTGTTATGTGCTGTCAAGTCAGACTCGACTCATAGCGATCCCTCCTTGGATTTTCGAGGCAGTATCACTATGGAAGTAGATTGCCCAACCTTCTGAGGAGTGGCTGGTGGGTTTGAACCGCCAGCCTTCTGGTTAGCAGTCA
>NW_006921595.1:15298231-15346589 GCF_000298275.1 Orycteropus afer afer | reverse complement strand
ACCTTCCTTCCGAGGAGTGGCTGGTGGGTTTGAACCGCCAGCCTTCTGGTGAGCAGTCAAGTGCCTTAGGCACTATGCTACCAGAGCTCCTAGCCAACATAAAAATAAAATAAAATAGATTTTCTTGACCTAACTACACACTGCTCTCCTCTGTAATCCCCTCTCCGCAGTATGATATAAAATATGAAAGGGCTTTACAAATCGAGCAAAGACAAATATAAGGATTAATTATACATCTGTGCTGCCTCCATGAAATGAGGAAGCATTAATCCTGTCTTAATTCTCACCTGTGTCTGGCTCTGGCACTTTCTCTGGGCTTTCTCCTCATTTCTCATTTCAAGGAAAGATTAACAAACAGCAATAGAAATAATGATATTTAATATGATTTAGGAGATATCCAGAAATAATTGCACTTGTATCTCCTGCAACTTAACACCCTTCATTTTCTTTTGATGAATTTATTTAATCTCTAAATTTTCCTTCTCTGGAGCTAAAACCAGTTGTCAATAAACTCATTGGCAACTCGATGTGTGTCAGAGTAAAACTGTGCTCCATAGGGTTTCCAATGATTGATTTTTGGGAAGTAGATCACCAGGCCTTTCTTTTGACGTGCCTTTGGGTAGACTTGAACCTCTACCCTTTCATTTGGAAGCCTGACTCATTAACTGCACTACCCAGGTACTCCTAGTGCTCCTAAAATAAAGCAACTTTCCAGTTCTTATCACCTCACCTTTCATTTTACCAATGTATTTTTACAGATTTATTTTCCCTGTTCTCCCTTCAGATGTTCTAACTCTTGCTGACTTGGGTCAAAGGAGCCCTTTCCCTCACCAGCCTGGTTTTAGTGATTGTTTCAGTTCAAACATTTGAATAGTATTTCAACATTATAGCAATAGTGTTCCTAGAGGATCTATGCTAGATGCTGCAGGGGGTTAAACAGATAAACAAGGGAGAAAGATAGAGTCACTGACAGTGCCTGCCTTCAAAAGGCTTTATTTCTAATATGGAAAAATGAGAATACTATACAAATTACTGTAATACAAAGTAGAATGGGACAGGTAAATGGAGATATGGTAACAAGTATTAGGTGAGGATTTCCTCCCCTGAGCCTCTCATGGTGGTAACTTGTTTGCTTGCTTTTGCCTGTTCCTGTGCACCTCTGTTTTTCCTCTCTAAACATTACAAAACTAATTTTTCCTGAAAATCCATCTGTTTCTACTGTATGTCCCCTTGAAGCTCTTGAACCCTTGCTTGCACCCCTTTAAGATTCTTTAGGTTTTTTGTTTTTATTTTACCAAAACCAGCAGTGATAAGAAAACGTGACTGTTGTTTCATTTCTGCTGTGAATAGTCTTTATCTTATGAATTGGTGTTTCTGCCTGTAATCTGCACATAGCTCTTCATTTGGCATATAACCCTTTTCTGTCCCCATTCTTGTTTATGTTGTATATCTAATGATCTAAATAGTAGTTCCTTTTATATTTGTCCATTACCCACTTGTTTTTATGTTTTGATATCTTTGAACACTGTATGAAAAGTTACATGGTTTTCTCAGTTTCACCCTGTTTTTCTTTTTCTCCTTTCACAATCAAAAGTTGACTTCAACCAACAATAAAATTCTTTCAGTGCTTGGCCACATTCTAAAAAAAAACTATGATAAAATCTTCCTGATTCATGGGAAATAATGTTATTGTCATGTGGTTATTTCCAACAGTGTTATCTGTATTAGGGGTATCTGAGACAAAAGCTTCCATCTCTCTCTTGGTTGAGTACCAAATTGACATTCCCCACACCCCTTTTTTTCTTCCTAACAACCCATATTTCGTTCAGGCTCCTCCTAGCATCCATATCCATTCAGATAAATCTTGATTAGTTAAGCTAACACGGGAGGCCTCATTTCCCTTGACAAATGCAAGGTTGAAACATGGACATGAGATGACATCTGACCAATCAGATTTAAAGGGAAGTATTCTGGAGGGCTCTGGGAAGTTTTCCCACTTAAAAATGGAGATGTTCCCTTTTCTTGACTCTGGAGGTTTTCGCTTACATGAAATGCTAGGAACCTCTGGGTGCCATTTAGCAACCATAATGGGAGAATCACTGACCCACTGGGGACCATATACAAAGAGAAATGAACATAGTTTCATCCTCAAGTCATTGAATTAATGAACCTCGCATCTTCACTACATTCAGACTTCCTGTGTGAGGTTACAAATAATCACTAATAGGTGGATTTTCTGTTAACAGGAGCTGACTGATCAAACCTGTGGGAGAATGAGACACAATGTCAAAATTAACATATTTTCTATTTCGACTTTGGTTACCCAATGCAATATGTTGCTTGATTTTTGACTTCTGCTTCCATAGGGGTATTGATTGTGGATCCAAGTAAAATGAAATCCTTAATAATTTCAATCTTTTTTCTGTTTATCATGATATTGCTTATTTTTTTGGTCCAGTTGTGAGGAATTTTGTTTTCTGTACGTTGAGGTGCAATTCATACTGAAGGTTGTAGTTTTTTATCTTAATCAGTAAATGCTTCAAGTTTTCTTCATTTTCAGCAAACGTGGTTGTGACTGCATATGGCAGGCCATCAATGAGTCTTCCTTCAATTCTGATGCCCTGTTCTTCATATAGCCCAGCTTCTCAGATTATTTGTTAAACACACTGATTGAATAAATATGGTGAAAGGATACAACCCTGCTACACATCTCTCCTGATTTTAAACCATGCAGTATTCCCTTTCTCTTTTCAAACAACTGCCTTTTGGTCTATGCATAAGTTCCACATGAGTTCAATTAAGTATTCTGGAACTCCCATTCTTCTCGATGTCACCCATAATTTGTTATGATCCTCACAGTCAAATGCCTTTGCATAGTCAATAAAGACCAGGGAAACATCTTTCTGGAATTCCCTGCATTCAGCCAAGATCCATTTGGTATCAGCATTGATAGCCCTCCTTCCACATGCTCTTCTGCATCTGGATTGAACTTCTGTTGTTATATACTGCTGCAACCATTTTTGAATTATGCGCAACAAAAATTTACTTGCATATGATATTGTTTGATTATTTCCACATTCTGTAGGATCACCTTTCTTTGTTCTTTGGAAAGGGCACAAATGGATCTCTTCCAGTCAGTTGGCCACGCAGCTGTCTTCCAAATTTCTTGGCATAGGTGAGTGAGCACTTCCAGTGCCGCATCCATTTGTAGAAACAACTCAGTTGGTATTCCTTTAATATCTGGAGCCTTGTTTTCACCAGTGTCTTCAGTGCAGCAAGAACTTTCTTCAGTACCAATGGTTCTTGATTATGTGCTATCTCCTGAAATGGCTGAACATCAGCCAATTCTTTTTGATACAGTGACTGTGTATTCCTTCCATCTTCTTTTGATGCTTACTGTGTCATTCATTATTTTGCCCATAGAATCCTTCAGTATTGCAACTTACAGCTTGCATTTTTTCTTCAGTTCTTTCAGCTTGAGAAATGTTGACCATGTTCTTCCCTTTTGGTTTCTAACTCCAGGTCTTTGCACATTTCATTTAATTCTTCATCTTTTCAAGCTATGCTTTGAAATCTTCTGTTTAGAAATTTTACTTCATCATTTCTTTCATTCACTTTAGCTACTCAAAATAAAAAGACAAGTTTCAGAGTTTCTTCTGACATCTATTTTGGTCTTTTCTTTCTTTCCTGTCTTTTAATGATCTCTGCTTTCTTCACATATGATATCCCCGATGTCATCCCACAACTTAACTGGTCTTCTGTCACTAGTGTTCAGTGCATCAAATTTATTCTTGAAATGGTCTCTCAATTCAGGTGGAATATACTCAAAGTTGTATTTTGGGTCTTGTGGATTTAATTTTCTTCAGCTTCAACTTGAACTTGTATATGAACAATTGATGGTCTGTTCCACACTCAGTCCCTGGTCTTGTCTTGACTGATGATATTGAAGTCTCCATCATCTCTTTCTGCAGATATAATCTATTTGATTCCTGTATATTCCATCTGGCGAGGTCCACATGTATAGTTGCCATTCATGTTGTTGAAAAAGCTATTACCAATGAAAAGTTGCTTTATCTTGCAAAGTTCTGTCAGGGCATCTCCAGTGTTGTTTCTATCATCAAGGCTGTATTTTCCAACTCCTCATGCTTCTTTGTTTTCAAGTTTTGCATTCCAATCACCAGTAATAATCAGTATATCTTGATTGCATGTTTGGTCAATTTCAGACCGGTCTTCCTTATACCAAACCAACCAACCAAACTCACTGCCGTCGTCGAGTCGGATCTGCCTCATAGCGACACCTCCTTGGGTTTCTGAGGCAGTATCACTATGGAAGTAGATTGCCTAATCTCCTTCTGAGGAGTGGCTAGTGGGTTTGAACTGCCAGCCTTTGTTAGCAGTCAAATGCCTTAGGCACTATGCAACCAGAGCTCCCAGTCTTCCTTATGTTGTTGTTGTTGTTATGTGCTGTCGAGTCGGACTGACTCATAGCAACCCCTCCTCGGGTTTCCAAGGCAGTATCACTACGGAAGTAGGATTGCCCAACCTTCCTTCCGAGGAGTGGCTGGTGGGTTTGAACCGCCAGCCTTTGTTAGCAGTCAAATGCCTTAGGCACTATGCAACCAGAGCTCCCAGTCTTCCTTATGTTGTTGTTGTTGTTATGTGCCGTCGAGTTGGCCCCGACTCATAGCAACCCCTCCTCGGGTTTCCAAGGCAGTATCACTACGGAAGTAGGATTGCCCAACCTTCCTTCCGAGGAGTGGCTGGTGGGTTTGAACCAGCAGTCTTCTGGTTAGGACTCAAATGCCTTAGGCACTACGCCACCAGAGTTGACCAAGTCAAAATGGCCAGTACTAATCCATTTCAGCGCACTAATGCTTTGGAGCTCTGGTAGCATAGTGCCTAAGGCACTTGACTGCTAACCAGAAGGCTGGCGGTTCAAACCCACCAGCCACTCCTCGGAAGGAAGGTTGGGCAATCCTACTTCTGTAGTGATACCACTTCGGAAACCCAAGGAGGGGTCGCTATGAATCGGGCCGACTCGATGGCATACAACAATGCTTAGCATATGGATTTTCAAGCACTCTGTTTCATTTAACTTCCAATTTTCCTTAATTCACACTTCATACACTCCTTGTGCTGATCACTAATGGATGTTTGCAGTTGTTTCTTCTCTTTGAGTTGTGCTGTATCAGTAAATGAAGGTCCCAAAAGCTTTACTCTATCCAGTCATTAAGGTGGGCTGTACTTTAAGCAGCCAGCTCTCCTTTGCCAGTGGTATTTTGGGTGCCTTCCAACCAGAGGGACTCATCTGCACTTGTATCACTGTTCCACTATTATTTATAAGATTTTCACTGACCATTTTTTTCAGAAGTAGATTATCTGGTCCACCTTCCTAGTCTTAGTCTGAAAGCTCTGATTAAACATGTCCACCATTGGTGACCCTGCTGGTATTTGAAATACTGGTGACACAGTACAACATCATAGGAACACTCAACCCACTACAGTACAACCAACAGGAGGAGTGACGGTCGGACTCCTAGATCTTGGATTTATGGCCCTGCCTTCTTCCACACGTAGAATAGTTGAATTGCAGGGTTGTCTCATTTCAGCAAAGAGGATAAAGGCCCTCAACTGAGATGAATCCCTGCTCCACCATGTCCTTGTTAGCCACTTTGTGACTTGGTTCCCTTGCCCATAAAATAAAAGACCGGACAGACAGGGCCCTGCCTTTCTAAAGGTTACATGACATAATCAAGGTAAATAATTTAGCACAGAGCTCCGCACAAGGCAGCAATGCTTAAACCGTAGCAGTTAATCAATACGGGCAGCTATTGAGCTCCCTAGAAAGGCCACGAAGATAGCCAGCTGGCGGAGAAACGTCCGGACGCTGGGGCAAAGATAGGGCGGCCACCGAGGGCCTCTAACTGGACCAGGACACGCCCCTTCCCGTCCCTGTTTCGTTTCCCCGAGCCCAAAGGCCATTCTTCTTGGCCAAAGGCCTCGCCTGGTCTGGGCGTTGGCCCCCGTACATTTAACTCCTCCCCAAGCGGGCCCAGGGACGCCGTTCCCTGGGAAACAAGACGCGCTGCTGCTCCCAGGTCAGTTTCGCGGCCTCTGAGGCTCGCCCTACGCGCTAACCAGCAGCAGATAAGTAGCAGCAGGTGGGAGACAAGGGGCTGCGCTCGCCGCTGCAGAGTGTGAGCCTCTCGGGGCACGTGCTGAGGGGTCTTTTCCACCCAGTGCTGGTGCCACGGTGCCCCAGAGGAGCTGACCCGCTCCGCGCCCCCTCGTCTCCTTCGGTGTGCCCAGTGGCAGCGCCAGTGGCAGCCCGAGAAGCTCGAGGCTTCTGGGAAGTCCTCATCCTTCTCGTGACCCCGGCGGTCAGCCTGGAGGTGGCCGGCATGATGGAGTTCCAGGAGGAAGAAGAGGAGGAGGAAGAAGAGACCAGGAGAGCGCTGAGTTTCATCCAGGACGCGCGAGTGCGCTTCCTTGGCGGCCGTCTGGAGCAGATGCTGAGACTCCCGGAGGAGAAATGGAGCCAATATCTGCAGAGCCAGGACAACCGGCGGGACCTGGAGGAGTTTCTGGAGAGCGCCAGCCCCGCCTGCCCTTTGTTCTGCACCACTGCGGCGGGGCGGCTCGCGGCCTCCCGGGAGGTAAGGGGCGACCGGCAGGGGGACTCGGCCACACTGCTCACCCAACAAAACGCAAACTCCAATCGTGCTTCCCTTGGTTCCCTCAAAGCGCACACTTGGAAGGTTAAAAACAAATAAACTTACCTTCGCTAAAGTCCCAGCCCTGAAATCCGCAGAGCTCCCCGCCTGGCCCACTTTGCGTCAGCGACTATGGGTTGGGTGTGTGAAAAGCCTTTTGTTATCTGGCCAAGAATCCCCGTTGCTTCTACTCAACTGGGATAAGGCAAGAAGAGCAACACTTCCTTCAACGCCCTCGGTGTTAAAGTATGGTGTTTCTGTACTTTGCCTTCAGCAGCTCTTGGGTATGTGTAAATGAGATCTCCTTTTTAGTTGAGCCACTCTGGAGTCATTTGCTTAAAACCATAGTGTTTGGCAGAATCTAAATAACTCGTCATGTATTCAGTCAGAGTGCCTTCACCCAAACAACAAAGAAGAAATAAACCAAAAAACCCCAAACCCGTTGTTGTGAGTTCAATTGTGAGTGATAGTCCTATCAGACAGAGTAGAACTGTCCCACAGGGTTTCTAAGACTGCAGTTTTTGGAAGCAGACTGCCATTATCGTTCTTCCATGGAGTGGCTGGTAGGTTCAAACCACTGACCTTTTGGTTAGCAGCTCAGCACTTAATCACCAGGGCTCCAAAGAAAAGGAGTTCTTATGACAAAAATGTATGTGGGGCAATCTAAACACATATGATGTTTACCAAGCAGTTACCCAAACCCACTGGCATGAGGTCATTTCCAATTCATTGCAACCCTATAGGACAGAGTAGAACTGTCCCATAGGGTTTCTAAGGTCGTAAATCTTTATGGAAGCTGACTACCCATAGAGTGGCTGTTGGGTTCTAGTAAGTTCAAACCTGAGCGTTTTACCCGTTGCACAACCAAGCCTCCCTACCATTCAGTTAGGGTGAACAAGTCTTTCCTTCCTTCTCGTCCCCACCCTTCATTTTCTGTTTTTTTTTTTTTTTTTGGTCCACTTGAAAGTTGACATACCCTCTACAAATAGAAACATTTCTTTTAGCGTTTTTCAAGTGTAGAGAGTTTGGAACAGGATTTACAACCTTTAGTTGCTCAGTGTTATAGTGTAAAGTGGTATTATCATTAGATGTGGTTATTGTAATAGTTCAGGAATAGTATCCTAGGAAAAGAAAGGGAATAACCAAGTTTACACCAAAAAGGTCCCAAAACCCATTGATGGTGGAGTTGATTCCGATTCATAGTGACCCAAACAAACATCCCCTTTAAGTTGGAGAAGTTGGTTGGTTGGTTCCTTCATTTTTTAATAATAGAACTTAGGGTTTCATGAGCTTTGAAATGTTTTGCTATGGTTCTAATTGTAACTTTTTTTTTTTTTTCCCAAAGTTTGTCAGTAGACTGGAGATAGAGTAGTTAACTCTAGTATTACCTAAGTTGAATAGTCATTATATCGTCTAAAGAAATGATTCAGTACTTATGGAAATATTAAAATACCTTTGTTAAGCATTTCTGTCATTTGCCTTGAAGATAGAAATACAAACCAACCTCTTTTCTCTGTCTTTACCTCAGGTTGGCTTATTTCTAAACAAGGAGGGTATAAAAGATAATAACCTTTGCTAAGTTTGAAACATTCTGCATGCTCCTTTATGTGTTACTTATGAGATTTTATGGTATATAATGATCTGGTGTAACTGACATGCCGGTTAAAGGTGACATTTTCACACCAATAATAATGTGAAATTAACATAAAAGAACAAAGAAAACTGTCTACACTTTGTGGAATAGAGGAGAAAAGTGTAACAGCCTTATTTGTAAAGTTAGGTAAGATGCCAAGTTTTGTTTCTTCTGCTATCAGTCCAGCAAAAATTGGACACAGTAAATTCTACTTCTTAACACGGGAACTGCTACATAGTCAACTTGAAAAACTAATTATCTTGTTCTTGTTTCAGATTCCAAGAAATGCAAAACAAAAACTTGTTTATATTGCCAAGCAGGTTACTGAAAACACTGGAGTAAATGAACACACTCAAACTTTTCTATTTGGAGAGTTATCGGCAGCACCTCTTGGACATGTAACTGCTTTCCTAGATGAGGTACTAACTAGTCTATCTTTAATCTCTTCTTTATGACTCTTGGATTTATTGGAGAACTAAGCTAGTAATCTCTTTAGTCAGGTGGATGGAGTGATGGCTATTGACCAGATTCCATTTTGGAATAGCCCTCAAATTTTATTAAACATTAGACTCACCTTTCCTGAAATGAATTGATAACTTGCTGACACCAGCATTCAGTAGTTGGTAATTAGGGAGATAATTTGTCTTTCTTTTCTTTTTCTCCCTCCTTCCTTCCTTCAAATGATGGAAGTAAATAAAAAGCAGCTTGAATTGAATAGGCACTTGTACTTAACTGTAGGTTTTAAACTTGTAAGATCAGAGTAGTGACAAACTTACACTTTAGAAACAGGTATTAGTCTTTCAGATTCTTGTTAGTTTCTAATGTCACTCATGTGTCAACATGGGAAAAGATAATGGGAAGAGGGTGATAGGAATGATTGCCTTTAAAACTCCTCTTTTTCTCCCCTTAAATCAAACAAGTGTTCTCTAAACCAATGTTACTTTGACTTTAATGTGCATGAGAACCATCTGGGGCTTTTGTTAAAGGCACATTGATTTGGTAAACCTGGGTTGAGGCCCAAGATTCTGTCTTTCCAATAAGCTCTGTGATGATGTTGATGCTGCTTGTTCACTGACCAGCTGTGTAAGGTACTAAATGCTCTAGTTCAATGGAATCTGGTCAATATCCCTCAAACTTTATTGAACATTAGACTCACCTGGGGGACCTTTCTCGCATACCATTTAAATCAGAACATCTGGGGGTGGGAGCCAGGCATCAATAATTGTTAAAGATCCCCAAGTGATTCTGAAGTGCAGCAAAGTTTGGGAATGACTCAGATAATCTGTGTACATGGTCTCTGCGAACATTCTAAATGCAAAATAGGACATCAGTAAAAGGCAATATTTAAGGCAGGAATAATTACCAATGTTTATTACTGACGATTTACCGATCCTTCCCCCAACCAACCTCTTCTATTTTGCGTGAGTCTCTTTGCCATCTTCTTAAGGAATTTTCTTGCTGCCTTTGGGCTAGCCAAAGATGTCTCCTCCCAACTTTCTTACCGTATCTAGGTTTCTCTTCTCTCCCCTCCCACACTGAATGCAGTTGGCATTAGCTGATTTCTGCAAGATATTAGGAGAATTTTCTATCTTCAATATTTGGAAAGTTTGGGGTTTATATATATATATATATATATTATTGTGAAAATTTATGTAGCAAAACATATACCACTTCAACAATTTCTGTGTGTGCAATTTACTGACATTGATTACATTCTCCAAATTATGCACCCATTCTCCCTATCCCTTTCCAAATCATTCCACCAACCTTAGCAGTAACTCAATGAGCAAAAACTCACCTTTTCACACTCCTTCCCACCCCTCATAACCACTGATAAACTTTGCTTTTTATATATTTGCTTGTTTCATGTGAGATCATAAAATAACTTCTTTTTGTAACTTATTTTGCTAAGCATGATTTTCTCAAGGTTCATCCGTATAGTGTACAGAATTTCATTTCTTTATATGGCTCAATTGTATTCCACTGTGCATCTGTACCACATTTTGTTTATCCATTTGTTGAGAGACCCTTTGTTTCCACCTTTTGGCTATTGTGAAAAGAGCTACTATGAACAGTGATGTACAGGATTCTGTTTCTTGCCTTCATTTATTCTGAGTATATACCTAGGATTGAGATTGCTGGGTCATATAGCAGTTAGGATGGTTCAACTTTTGAAATCCCACCATACTGTTTTCCACAGTGCCTGAACCATTTTACATTCCTACCAGCAATGGATGGGCATTCCATTTTATTGAATGACCTCACCAACACACCTGTTGTTGTCTGCCTTTTTTTTTTTTTTTTAATCATTTCCATTCTAGCAGAGGTGAGGTGGTATTTCATTATAGTTTTGATTTGCATCTTTCTAATGGCTCATGACTCAGAAGGAAGATTGGGCAATCTACTTCCCTAGTGATATCGCCTCGGAAACCCAAGGAGGAGTCCCTACTGGTCGGGTCGACTCGATGGCACATAACAACAGCAATGGCTGATGAGAAGCTCTGGTGGTGTAGTGCCTAAGGCATTTGACTGCTAACCAGAAGGCTGGCAGTTCAAACCCACCAGCTACTCCTCGGAAGGCAGGTTGGGCAATGTACTTACATAGTGATACTGCCTCGGAAACCCAAGGAGGGGGTCGCTATGAGTTGGATTCGAAGTGAAGGCAATGGTTTAATGCCTCATGATGTTGATCATCTTTTCATGTGCTTGTTAACCATTTGAATATCCTTTTTAGTGCAATTCAGTAAAATTGTCCAATTCAGTGACATTTTCTTTGGTTTTGCCTACTTTTTTTTTTTTATTGCATTGTTTATCTTTTTGATAAGTTGTAGGAACAGTTTTTGGTATGTAGCAGATGCTCAAGAAATTTTTATTGAATTAAGTTAGATAAAAGGAATTCACATAAAAAGTGAATGACTTTTGGTCATTATTAGAATCCAGATGGTCCTCAAGTGGACCTTGGAAAGGCAATACTAGCTCTACTGATTGTGCCTGTGAACAGAAGATATGAAACTTTCAGTATCCTCTGATCTCTCTGAATTTATCTCAGTACCAGGATCTGCATATCACAGAAAGAGGTTTAAATGAAAGAGTGTAAATTGTCAATGAGTACCTCTCTAGAAGGCACAAAACATCTAGACGCTTAAGAGTTTAGTGATTTGGAAGATTCTGATTTAATTATGCTTGAAAATTTGCATTTGGAAAAAGAAAATGAGGACATCACACTTATAAGCAATGTCACTTGGGTTTTCACATGGGTAAGACTTAAATTTGATATGAATGATGCCCTCGGGCATGGTGATAGATTTTTAGGTTGAGTTTCTAAACTCTTGGTTCTAAAGGTTGTCTTTGCTTAGTATTTGAGACAGCTCACATTATTGGCTGAAAAACAGCCGTTTATGATGATGTACTAGGGACTCCCAGACTACTTTCTCCAGCCTAAATCTCTCTCCCAATCTAAAACTTGGAGATTCACCTTCCTTCTTGACATTTCCACTTGATATGTGATAGATATCTCAAACCCAACATGTCCAAAATTAAACTATATTTCTCCCTCCCCAACCTGCTTTACCTGCAGTTGTCCCAGATTAGTGGATATGAACTCCATCCGTTCAGTTTTTCAGGCTAGAAACATCCTAAGAAAGATTCCTTTCTTTGTCTCACACCATGTATCCAATCTGTGAAGAAATTACACAAGTTCTACCTTCAAAATATATCTAGAATCAGTTCCCTTCTCATCTCACTGCTACTATCCTGGTCCAGTTTACCATCATCTCCCACCAGAGTTACTGCATTAGCCTCTTGATGGGTCTCCTTGCTGCTCTTGTTCCCTTCTAGAGCCTATTCTCAACACAGGAGTGAGAGTGATCCTTATTGAAACATTAGTCAGAACATGTCACGTCTCTGCTCAGATCTTGCATTGGTTACCTTCACTCAGAATAAAGACCAAGGGCTTGCTGTGGTTTAGACTTAGCTTTGTTACTCACTCTGGAATCCAGTATCAACCTTCCGAGGAAACTTATTAGAAATACAGGCTCAGGCACTACCCAGATCAACTGAATCAGGCTTATTAGATGATTCACATATTTATTAAAGGATGAAAAGCACTAAACTCTATGAGTTGGCCTCTGTAAACTGATCTCCTGCTACTACTCTCACCTGTTAACTCATGGTCTCCTTGCTGTTCTTGAATAAGCCAGGCACATTCTTGCCTGGGGCTTTGCCCATGCTGGTTCCCTGCAAGAACACTTTTCTCCAGATATCTACTCAGCTGAACCCTTCATGCCTTTCAAGCCTTTTGCTCAAAGATCTCTTTTCAGTGAAGCCTTTCTCCAGGAGGGTAGGGATCTTTGCAGGCTGGGAAGAAGGGTGAGGCAAGTGAGGCATTCACACCAGGAGCAAAATTTGAAGGGTGGGAGGGAAAAAAAAAAAAACCCTCCATAATCAAGATAAATAATATAGTAATGAAATATTTTTAAAGCATAAAAATTAATATAAAAAAATAAAAAGTTTAACTAAAAATAGTAACAGTGCTATGCCAAATGATATTGTAGCCTGAGGCAAAAGGAAAAATCAATAATGCTGATCCTGTCTTTATAAAAAATTCTTATATTTTGCTCATTATGAATTTTTATGTATTGGTTTTGATTTTAGAGGGAAATAGTGTGTTAAAATATGACTTCTTTTGATTACTGAGTTTTTGGAGCCTTCTTAAATTTTACTCTCAAGACCAGTGCCTTACTTGCCTTACCTTTGCCCCATTCTGTTTGCTTGTTGATGTGTTCCAAACACCTAACACATAGCCTGACATCTAGTAGAAAACCCAAAAAGCCACTGCCATAAGTTGGTTCTGACTCCATACTGACCCCCATTGGTTTTCCAAGGCTGTAAATCTTTATGGAAGTAGATTGGTTCATCTTCCTCTCACAAAGCAGCTGCTGGGTTTGGACCACCTGCCTTCTGCGTAGCAGCCACATGCCTTACCTACTACTGCACCACCAGAGCTCCTTGATACCTAGTAGGAACTCAGTAAATATTTATTAAATGAATGAAAGTTAAATAAAGGCCAGTGATTTCTTGCTCTTATTAAAGACAAAAAACTGAAGCCATAAGGTGTTTCTTTAGAGAAAAACATTTTGGTGTATGATTCAAGTTGATCTCTGCTACTTCTGTTTAAAGTTTAGACAATGCTTTGTGAAAAGAACACTTGGGCAAATGTGTGCTAATGTGCCTGGTTCTCCTTTGTTCATTTAATCAACATTTATTGCACATCTACTGGGGTGCCAGTTACTGGGGACCTGGAGAAAAGTAAGACAGTTTCTGCTCTCAGAAAAAATGCGGGGAGTGAGTCCCTGGATGGTGCAACTGTTAAGTGCTTAACTACTAACCAAAAGGTGAGTGATTCAAATCCACCTAGAGGTTCCTGGAGTGTCAGGGAAGGAAAGGAATCTTAAAAAGGGCACACATAGTGCTCTTAAGAACCTACGTCATTGCCGTCGAGTTGATCCTGACTCATAGTGACCCCTGCTTGGGTTTCCGAGACGGTATCTCTATGGAAGTAGATTGCCCAATCTTCCTTCCGAGGAGTGGCTGGTTTAACCACCAGTCTTCTGATTAGCAGTCAAATGCCTTAGACACTACACTACCAGAGCTGTTAATAATTTCTAGTGCTGCTTTTAACTTTCAGATCATCTGTATTTGAATGCTAAATTATTTGACCCTTCTTATAGGGCTGCTGTGAGTCAGAATTGACTTGATGGCAGTGGATTTTGGTCTTGTGTTCAAGGACAAATAGGAGATAGCGAGGTGTAGAAGATGGAGGAAGGGTGTTCTGAGCAGAGGGAGCAGGATGGACAAACCAAACCAAAAATAAATAAATAAATAAACAGGCTCACTGCCATCTAGTCAATTTCCAACTCATAGCAACCTCCATTGGGTTTCCAAGGCTGTAACTCCTTACTGAGGCAGATTGCATCATCTTCCTTGGAATGGCTGGTGGGTTCAAACCACCAACCTTCTGTTTAGCAGCCAAATCCCTTAACCATTACACCACCAGAGCTCCTTGGACAAAGGCACAGAGGAGAGGAAATGCAGGTCACATTTTTTTATTATTATTATTGTGATTTGGGTGAAGATTTACAGAGCAAATTCTCTTTCCATACAGCAGTTCACATATACTTTGTCTAATGACATTGACCACAGTTTACCACAACGCAACAGCTCCCCTCCCACTTCTTCCCCATAGTTACCTCTTCACTGTGTCCATCCCTCCATACACTCCTGCCCCCTGAGCTGTTGCCCTGTGCATAAGCAGCCCTTCTTTCTCCCATAATTGTTCTCTCCAAGGAGAGCATCTACGTGAGGTAGATGTTCAACTCAAATGCCTGTATTTTGTTTGGCTGGAAACCACAGGTATGGGTTCAATTCCAGACTTGAAGGGCAGCTAGGGGCCATAGTCTCAGTGGTTCCACCAGGCTCTATCGGACCAGCAAACCTGGTTCCCACCTTTTTTTTTTTTCTTCCCTCCAAATGATTTGAGTTTTGTTCCACATTGTTCTTCCTCTCCATCAAGGATCTCCTACATAGATCCCCTTCCAAGTGGATGACAGTGGTAGCCGGGCACCACCTAGTTCTTCTGGTCTCATAGTCATATAGGCTGCAGATTGGATGGTGTATCTACCAGTCGCTAGGACTAATTGTTTTCATGAATTTTGGTTTTCTTCATTCTTCTTTGCTCTGGATGAGGAGAGACCAATCATTGCCTCTAGATGACAGTTTGCTAGCTTTTAAGATCCCAGTCGCTACTTGCCAAAGTAGGAGATGGAACAGTGTGTTGTATAGTATGTTATGCCAATTGAGCTTGATATCCCCTGTGACTGTGGTCCCAAGCCCACAGGTTCAACTACTCGATCCATCTGGGTAGCTGGCTATGACCAAGCAGTGACCACAACCTTGCCTCTTGTCAGCTCTACTATACACCTGGGAATTTTGATCATTCACATAAACTTATAGGACCATTGTCTGCCAATCCTATATATGTTCTTGGATACACTCCCCATTTCATGTTGTTGTTGTTGTTGTTTGCCGTCGAGTCGGCCCCGTAGACATACCTAATTGTTTAGCCTGTCTACCCATCTATCCATGTTTGCCTTCACTGACAACGAAGTACTGTATGTACAAAAGGGTTCATATTTGTTGTTTGTACCTCTCATGTACCTCTCTATGTCTTTCTCATCCTCAGTGCTGCCATATTGGTCTCTCACATTTGGTACATTGCCCTTCTTTTCACCCAAATCCATACTTATCTCTATCTATCTAACAGCATTCCTTCCCCTCCCCTCCCCTCCCACCCCTGGTAAACAACAAAGAAAATTTCCTTCTATAGATAAACCTTACCTTAACTTTTACAATAACGGACTAATACAATATTTGCCCTTTTATGATTGACTTATTTCACTCAGTATAATGTCTTCCAAGTTCATCCATGTTATGTGGTGTTTTGCAGATTTCTACGTTCTTTAGCGTTGCATAGTACTCCATTGTGTGTATATACCATAGTTTGGTTATCCATTCCTCAGTTGATGGACACCTAGGTTGTTTCCATCTTTTGGCTATTGTAAATAGTGCTGAGATGAACATGGGTGTGCATATATCTATTCTTATCATGGCTCTCACTTCTTTAGGGTATATAGCTGGTCACATTTTTAAAGGGAGAAATTTAGTGTAACTTAATTTGGGAATGAGGTCATGGTGAGAAATAAGTTTGGAGAGACATGTTAGAAAATAAATATCCATGGAACTTTCCATTTGGATAGTTGCTAGTAAAGCCAGTTGTCAAATTCAAATCTGTGTATTTACTGGAAGACATTAGTGGTACATGTGCTATAAAAGTTATCAGGGATGGCTTAATTTGGTAGTTTTGAAGGTAAGTGCAACATTATTGGCCTTTATGACTTGCATTCCAGGCTAATCAGCATTTACTTTCCCCAGGGATTTATATGTTAAAAAGAAAAAAAATACTGAATGCAAGAATTAGTAAACTGGTGACTCAACTGGATAGTAGAGGAGGGGCCATACTGTTGAGGTAATAGATTAGAAATTATTGAGTATTATGGCTGTTAAGTGGAATACAATGAGGAAGAATTTGAAAGGAGGGTGGAAGTCATTTGTGACTTTTCTTTTTCTTTATTTTTCTCATTTAAATGACATGTTACACTTTTCATCAATATTCAGTCTTGTATAGTCTTTGAAGTTTGACTCAGATATACACTGATTAACAGTGATTGATGATTTGGGAACTCCCAAACTTCCCTCTGCACCCCAGGCTTTCTCCTAAATTCCAAGAGTGGGCATCCATCTGTTCTCCTGATATCTCACTCAATATGTAACAGGCATCTCAAACCTAATTAGTCCAAAAATGAACTCTCAATCTACCCCTGAACATCATTATGTGTCCCCATCCATTATTATTTGTAGCTATTTTGTATTATATAATTATACTTAGCAAAGTATATAAACAACATGTGGTTATTTTGGTACTTGTTACATTGGCCTTAATAATGGCAAATCTTTACCAAGCCAAAATGGAAATTATTTTGTTGTTCTGAGTGTCTGAGCCCTGTCTTTGGAGATTCCAATTTAAGAGGCATGGGAGGGGCCTAGATCCCTGTATTTTGAAAGTGTTTCTTAGGTAGTAGTCGCATCACTATCTCTGAAATTTCCATGGATATTTAAGAACCATTGTAAAGACAAACCGCCCAGTTTAAAAAAAGTATAAAATGAAGAACAGAAGTAGAGATATACAGCGAAAGCATGGTAGCTCTTTTATCTCTCATTGCTTAGCTCCTTGGTAAGCATGTCTAAATTCTTCTGGTTCACAGCCAACATTTGGGGTTTTTCTTACCAATCTCAAAACCTAAACAAAAAATTCCCAACTGAGAGGAACACATCAAACCCCAAATTGATTGAATTATTTTGAATATTGTTTTTCTGTATGTGTTTTGGGTGAAAGTTTACAGAGCAAATTGGTTTTCCATTCAGCAATCCGTACACATTGTTTTGTGTCACTTACTGAAATACCCACACTGTGACAGCATTCTACCCACTTCCTCCCTGTGCCCACCCCTTCCCTTTGTTTTTCCTTCCCATCCCCTCTCACCTTCCTAACTCCATCCTTGAGCAAAGCTGTCCTCTTGATCTCATATGCTTGATTGCTCTAATGAGTGCATGCCCTCCTGGTATTATTGTTCTCTTTATAGTCTTGTCTATCATTTGGCTGACAGGTGCATTATAGGGATTAAGTTCAGTTTCTAGCTTGAAGGCTGTCCAAGGACCAGAGTCTCTGTGGTTCCACCAGTCTTCACCAAAGCAGTAAGCCAGGCTTTTTTTGTTGTCATTGTTCCACATTTCTGCCCACCCTGAGACCTGTATTGTGATCCCATTCAGAGGCGTCAGCAGTGGTAGCTGGGGACCATCTAGTTCTTCTCATCTCAGGGTCATGGAGGCTGGGGTTCACGTGGTCCGTTAGTCCTATGGACTAATTGTTTCCTTGTATCTTTAATTTTCTTCATTCTTCTTTACTCCAGACAGGGAGAGACCAATAGTTGCACTTTAGATGGCCCCTCACAAGCTTTTAAGACCCCAGTTGCTACTAACCAAAGTAGGATATAGAATATTGTCTTTGGGAACTATATTATGCCATTTGACCTTAGTGTCACATGAGACTATGATCCTGAGCCTTCATATCCAGTGACATATTCCTTCAGGGTATTTGATTATGACTAAGAAGTTTTTGTAACTTTGGACCCTGTTTGCTGTACTTCATTCATGGATGTATTTGCAGCAGCTATCAATACGTAGGTACTCCTCTGTCAAACCTATATATATATATATTCATGGGTGTAGTCCCATTTGCCTTCCCACGCCTATTCAAATTGAGTGCCTATCCACTCCTAAATTATTATTACTATCATTGCAGGACTGTGTATGTAATAGTATTCACCTTTGTTGGCTTTAACTCTTGTGCTCCTCCCTGTGTCTTCCACTGCCCGGATCATTTTATGTTGACCTCTCTCTCATTAAATGTTGCCTTTCCCTTCACCCAAGTCAGTAGATGTCTATACTGTAGTTGATTTTCCCTCCCTTCCCCTGCCATCCCTGGGAACCATTAAAGAAGGATTCTTCCTGTGTGTAAATATTTTCTTAACTTTTTACAGTAGTCTCATACAATAATTGTCCCTTTTTGTTTGACTAATTTCACTCAGTGTGATATCCTCTAGGTTCATCCATGTTAATCAGGTGTTTTGAAGATTCATCATTATTCTTTAATGTTGCATAGTATTCAATTATGTGTTTGTACCATAGTTCATCCATTCATCCATTAATAGGCACTTGGGTCATTTCCATCTTTTTGCTATTTGGAATAATGCTCCAGTGCACATGGGTGTGCATATATCTGTTCATGTCATGGCTCTTATTTCTCTAGGACATAAACTTACCAGTGGGATTCCTGGATCATATGGTATTTCTATTTCCAACATCTTAAAGAAGTGTCATACTACTTTCCAAAGTGGTTGTACCATTTTACAATCATACTAGCAATATATTAGTGTTCTATTCTCTCCACAAGGAGCTCTAGTAGCATAGTGCCTAAGACACTTGACTGCTAACTAGAAGGCTGGCAGTTCAAACCCACCAGCCACTCCTCGGAAGGAAGGTTGGGCAATCTACTTCCTTAGTGATACTGCCTCGGAAACCCAAGGAGAGGTTGTTATGAGTCGGGGCCAACTCAAAGGCACATAACAACAACAACCACATTCTCTCCATACCCTAGCCAGCATTTGTTGTTTTCTGTTTGTTTTTGAGCTTTGCTAATGCAAGGGTGAGAGGATACCTCATGGTTGTTTTGATTTGAATCTCTCTAATGGCTAATGATCATGAGCATTTCTTCATGTATTTGTTGGCCACCTGAATATCTTCTTTGGCAAAGTGTCCATTTTAAAATTGGTTTGTTTTCTTGTTTAGGTGTTGAAGTTATCTATAAATTATAGTTATTTCTCCCTTGTCCAATATATATTGCCGATTTCTTTTCCCCCCAGTGTATAAGTTCTCTTTTCACTCTTTTGGTGAAGTCTTTTGACACACATAAATATTTAATTTCTATGAGATCCCAGTCATCTAGTTTTTCTTCAGCTGGTTGTGAATTTTTAGTTATGTTTGATAATATATTTATGTCATGTATTGTTGTTTCTGTTATGTGCCGTCAAGTCGGACTCGACTCATAGCGACCCCTCCTTGGGTTGCCGAGGCGGTATCACTATGGAAGTAGATTGCCCCACCTTCCTTCCGAGGAGTGGCTGGTGGGTTTGAACTGCCAGGCTTCTGGTTAGCAGTCAAGTGCCTTAGGCACTATGTTGCCAGAGCTCCCATGGTATGTATTAGAGGCCCTAAATGTGCTCCTAATTTTTCTTTGATTTTTAGGGTTTAGGTTTTACATTTAGCCTTTGATCTATCTTGAGTTAGTTTGTGTATATGGTGAGAGAGATGGATCCTGTCTCATTTTTCTGCAAGTGGATATCCAGTATTGCCAGTACTATTTGTTAAACAGACTCTCTCTTCCTCATTTGCTGGCTTTTGGCCCTTTGTCAAAGATCAGTTGCTCATAAGTAAATGGATTTACTTATGGGTTCTCAGTTCTGTTCTATTGGTCTATGTGTCTGTCACTGTACCAAGACCAGGCTGTTTTGACTACTCTGACTGTATAGCAGGTTTTGAGATCAGGGAGTGTGAAGCCTTCTACTTTGTTCTTCTTTAGTAGTGTTTTTCTTCTCTGGGATCTTTCCTTTCCATATAAAATTGGTGATTAATTTTCCCAACTTTTTAAAGAAAGATGATGGAATCTCAATCAGGATTGCATTATATCTGTAGATTGCTTTAGGTAGTATTGTCATTTTTATGATGTTCAGTCTTCCTATCCATGAGCAGGGTCTATTCTTTCATTTATGTAGGTCTCTTTTGGTTTCTTATAGTAGTGTTTTATAGTTTTCTATGTATTAGTCTTTTGTGTCTGTGGTTAGATTTATTCTTAAGTACTACATATTTTGTGTGGCTATTAACAATAGTATTGTTATTCTGCTTTCCTTTTCAGAATTATCTTTGTTAGTGTGGAGGAATCATACTGATTTTTGTATGTTGATCTTGTACCCTGCCACTTCACTGAAGCCTTCCATTAGTTTCAGTAGTTTTCTTTTTGAGTCTGGATTTTTTGTATGGATTTTCTATAGGATCATATCATCTGCAATTAGAGATCATTTACATCTTCTTTGCCAATTTGGATGCCTTTTATTTCCCTTTCTTGCTTTACTGCTCTGGCTGGGACTTCCAATACAGTATTGAGTAGGAGTGTTGATAAAGGACATCCTTGTCTTGTTCCTGTTTGAAAAGGGAACATTCTCCATCTCTCTCCATTGAGAATAGTATTATGTTGGTTTTACACGTTGTTGTTATGTGCTGTTGAGTCACACCCGACTCCTAGCGACCCCTCCTTGGGTTTCTGAGGCAGTATCACTTCGGAAGTAGATAATTGCCCAACCTTCTGAGGAGGGACTGGTGGGTTTGAACCACCAGCCTTCTGGTTAGCAGTCAAGTGCCTTAGCCCTTAATTATGTCAAAGAATTTTTCTTCTATTCCTGTTTTGCTGAGTGTTTTCATCAACAAAAGGTGTTGGATTTTGTCTTTTGTATTATTTATGTGGTGGATTATGTTGATTGATTTTCCTAATGTTGAGCAATCCTTGCATACCTGGTATGAATCCCACTTAATCACGATATATTATTTTTTTGATATGTTGTTGGAGTCTATTGGCTACAATTTTGTTGAAATTTTTGTGTCAATGTTCATGAGGGATATTGTTCTGTAATTTTCCTTTTTATTGACGACTTTGCCCGGTTTTGGTGTCTGGATTATGCTTGCTTCATAGAATGTGTTTGATAGTATCCTGTCCTTTTCTATGTTCTGGAATAGTTTGAATAGTATTGATGTCACCTTTTCTCTGAATGTTTGGTAGAATTTTCCAGTGAAGCTATCTAGGCCAGGACTTCTTTTTCAGGGTGCAGGGAAGTTTTTTTTTTTTTTTTTTTTAAATACCTTGTTCCATTTCTTCTTTTGTGATTGGTCTGTTCGAATTTTCTGCCTCAGATTGTGTTACTTTGGGTAGGTAATATGTTTGTTGGAGTACAGTGCTTTCTGGTAGACTGCTATTATCCTTTAGATTTTAGTAGGTTCTGTTGTGCGTTGCCTATTTAATTTCATATCCAGTTATTTGCATCTTCTCCTCCTTTTCCTTTGTTAAATTTTCCAGTGGTTTGTTAATTTTATTAATCCTTTCAAAGAACCAACTTCTAGTCTTGTTGATCCTTTCTATTTTTCTGTTTCATTTATTTCTGCTCGAATTGTTATTTCCTTTCTTCTAGTGACTGTATCCTATTTTATTTATTTTTTTGTTGTTCTTTTTCCAGTAGTTGGAAATGTTGGGTGAAGAGGTTAATTTTGCTGCTTTTGTGATGTGTGCCTTTATTACTATAAATTATCCATGAAGCACTGCGCTTGCTGTGTCCCCAAGATTTCCATATGTTGTGTTTCCATTCTCAGTTGATTCAAGAAATTTTTAATTCCTTTCATCATAGAGTAGTTTTTAAGCAGGGTGTTACTCAGTTTCCATATATTTGATCTGTTTTCCTTGATCTTCCTGTTGTGATTTCTGTATGGTCTGAGAAGGTGCTTTGTAGCATTTCATTGTTTTTAAATTTACTGAGGCTTGCTTTGTGGCCTCACATATGATCTATTCTGGAGACAGTGCCATGTGTACTGAGAAAGAATTTAAATTGTGCTGTTGTTGGGTAGAGTGTTCTGTATATATCTGTGAGGTCTAGATGGTTTATTGTGTTGTTTAGATCATGTGTATCTTTTCTAAGTTTATTTCCTGTTCTGTCCTCCATTGAAAGTGGTGTGTTAAAGTCTCCTACTATTGTGGCTTTGTGTTTCTCCTTTCAATTCTTTTAATGTTTGGCTTGTGTACTTTGGGGCTCTTTCACCAGCTGTATAAATATTTATTATGGCTATGTCCTTTTGCTTGATTAACACTTTAATCATTATATAATGTCCTTCCCTGTCTCTTATTCTGGTTTTTGCCTTAAAGTCTATTTTATCAGAAACTGCTGTTTCCACTTCTGTTCTTTGTTTGTTGCCATTTGCTTGATATGTTTTTTCATCCTTTGATTATTTTTTTTGTTTGTCTTGTGTCTGAAGTGTGTCTCTTGTAGAAAGCATATAGATGGGTCATGTTTTTTGTAATCTATTCTGCTACTCTCTGTCTCTTGACTGGTGCATTTAATCCATTCACATTCAGTGTAATTATTGATAGGTATGAATTTACTGCTGCCATTTTGCTGTTTGTATGTGTGTGTATATGGTGTTGATGGTTTCTTTGTCCCATGTATTTTTCTGTGCTGAACTCATTTATGGATTTTCTTATTTCCTTCATTTGCTATCATGTTTACTGAGGCTTTATGATTTTTTTTTTTTTTGGTGAAGGTTTATTAATTTTCTTTGATGTTACACTGTAATTTATTATTATCTTCCCGAGTTTAAAATAGTCTGTTCTGCCTTGAAACAGTCTTCACTTCCTTTCCATTTGGAGGTTCTGTAACTACATCATTTATTCCTTCTTTTTGCTTTGTAGTTGTAATGATTGACCAATTGCTTCTCTGGTCCCCTATTTTCCACCATGTATGTTTATTTTATTTTTTAATACTTCTATATCTGAGTTGATTTCCACGGGGTGGTTCTGTGTGTCTTAATTTCCAGCTGATTTCTGCTGTTGCTGTTTCTCTGTGTGGAGAACGTCCTTTAGCATTTCTTGTAAGGTTGCTCTGGTTTTTCAAATTCTCTTCATTCTGATAGAATACTAATTGAGATGTTTCAAAAAATAGATGCAGCACTGGAGACATTCATTTGTTTATGCCAGAAAATTTGGGACACATCTCCCTGGCCAACCAACTGGAAGAGAGAACCATATTTATGCCCATTCCAAAGAAAAGTGATCCAACAGAATGCAGAAATTACTGACCAATATCATTAAGATTAAACACAAGTAAAATTCTGCTAAAGATCATTCAAAAATGGTTGCAGCAGTATACTGACAGAGAACTTCCAGAAATTCAAGGTGGAATCAGAAGAGAACATAGAATGAGGGATGTCATTGCTGATATTAGATAGATCTTGGCTGAAAGCAAAGAATACTGGAGAGGTGATTACTTGTGTTTCATTGACTATGCAAAACGTTCCACTGTGTGCATAGTAACAGGTTATGGATAACATTGTGAAGAATGAGAGTTCCAGAACACTTAACTGTGCACATGAGGAACCTGCACGTAAACCAAGAGGCTGTGGCATTCAAGCAGAATATGGGGATATACTGCATGCTTTAAAATCAGGGAAAGTGTTCATCAGGGTTTTATCCTTTCACCGTACTTATTCAGTCTATATGTTGAGCTAATAATCCAAGAAGCTGGACTATTTGTAGAAGAATATAGCATCAGGATTGGAGGAAGACACATTAATCACCTGTAGTATACAGATGACACAGCCTTCCTTGCTGCAAGTGACGATGACTTGAAGCATTTGCTGATGAAGATCAAAGACTACAGCCTTCATTATGGATTGCACCTCAATGTAAAGAAGACATAAATCCTCACAACTGGACCAATAAGCAACATCATGTTAAATGGAGAAAAATTTGAAGTTGCCAGGGATATCATTTTATTTGACACTACAATCAATGCACACAGAAGCACCAGTCAAGAAATCAGGCAATGTATTGCACTGGGTAAATTTTCTGCAGAAGACCTCTTCAGAGTGTTAAAGAGGTCAGATGACATTTTTGAAGACTAAGGTGTACCTGACCCAAGCCATGGTGTTTTCAGTAATTTTATATGCATTTGAAACCTGAATAATTGAATAAGGAAGATGGAAGAAGAATTGATGCCTTTGAATTATGATGTTGGTGAAGAATACTTAATGTACCAAGAACTGCCAAGAGAATGAGCAAATCTGTCTTGGAAGAAGTACAGCTAGAATACTCCTTAGAAGCAAGAATGGCCAGAGTTTGTCTCACATACTTTGGTTACATTGTCAGAAGAGACCAGTCTCTGGAGAAGGATATCATGATTATTAAAATAGAGGGTCAGTGAAAAAGGAGAAGACCCTCAATGAGATGGATTGACAGAGTGGCCACAATGATTGACTCAAGCATAGCAAAGATTTTGAAGATGGTGCAGGAACAGGGCTGTGTTTCTTTCTGTCATGCATGGGGTCACTATTAGAGCATACTTGACAGCACTTAAGAGCAGCAGCAGCACCTTGGGAGACAGATCTGACAACCTGCTTCTCTAAAGATTGCGGTCTAGAAAGCCCTGTGGAACAGTTCTTCTCTGCAACACATGGGGTCACCAAGGGTCAGAATTGACTTGATGGCAGTAGGTTTGGGTTTTTTAGTTTTAATTTCATTTAGAAAACAATTTTTCAGTGGATCACTACATGGTTGGCCCAACAAGTCTAAATTTTTTAGTCTGGTTTCACAAACTCTTCATTGACTGCCCTTGCCTTTCTTTCTAGCCCATATTGTTGTTTTTCCTCTTGCGGGTGCTGGCACTACCAGGCATGCCAAACCACTGATGGTGGTGTTGGTGGTTTTAGGTGCCATTGAGTTGGCTGCAACTAATAACGACTCTATGTACAACAGAATGAAACATTGCTCGGTCGTGCACTATCCTCACAATCCTTGCTCTACCTGAGCCCATTGTTGCAGCTGCTGTGTCAATCCATCTCATTGAGGGTCTTCTGCTTTTTTCACTGACCCTCCACTTTACCAAGCATAATATCCTTCTCCAGGGAATGATTTCTTCTGACCACATGACCAAAGTAGGTGACATGAAATCTAGCCATTCCTCACTTCCAAGGAGCATGCTGGCTACACTTCTTCCAGGACATATTTGTTAGTTCTCTTGGCAATCCATGGTACTTTGAGTATTTTTTTTGCCTGCACCACAATGCAAAAGCATCAACTCTTCATCAGTCTTCCTTATTCATTGTTCAGCTTTCATATGCATATGAGGCTATTGAAAATACCATACCTTGGGTTAGGTACACCTTACTTAGTCTTCAAAGAGATATCTTTGCTTTTCAGCACTTTAAAGACATCTTTTGTAACAGATTGTTGTTGTTATGTGCCCTCGAGTTGGACCTGACTCATAGTGACCCCTCCTTGGGTTTCCGAGGCAGTATCACTACGGAAGTAGATTGCCTCATCTTCCTTCCGAGGAGTGGCTGGTAGATTTGAACTGCCAGCCTTCTGGTTAGCAGTCAAGTGCCTTAGGCACTATGCTACCAGAGCTCCCTTGTAACAGATTAGCCCAGTGCAACTGATGTCTTGACTGCTGCTTTCATTGGTGTCAATTATGGATCCAAGTAATGAAATCTTTGACAACTTTACTCTTTTCTCCATTTATCATAATGCTACTTATTGGTCTAGTTGTGAGGATTTTTGTGCCATACTTCCCAAGTGCCCCATGATATTACATATCATTGTTCAGTTTTCTGGAATGCCTGCCTTGTTCTAACCTTTCATCCCAAAGATTCAAACCAAGTAACCCCTTCTTAGGAAAGTCTATCTAATACCTCTCCCTCCTAGAGGCAGTTATTTCTTCTGTTTTCACGTGACATCATGAACATACCTCTACTTAGGATCATAGTTTCTGGGTCTTTACCTACTGAGATCTTTGATGGCATGAGCTATTTCTTAGTCATCTCTATTCCTACCTTTACATGTGGTGGGTGTTAAGCAGGAAAATGTATAAATACATTTGTCTTAGTTTACTTGTGCTGCTATAACAAATACCACAAGAACAGAAAATTATTTTCTGACAGTTCTTGAGGCTAAAAGTCCAAATCAAGGTCTTAGCTGTGTTGACATCTTCCTTGTCAGTAGTCTTTTCTGGTTCTTGGTGATCCTTACATAGCATCTGTCATCTCCAGTATAGGCTTGATTCTGTCTAAAGAGAATTTTTGTAATTCAGAAACAATTAAGTTTGGACAGTCCCTATACTGGTGTGGCCTAATTAACATAATATTCACTTGAATTATGAAACATGATTACATTGCATTACATCCACAGGTGTAATAGTTAGAATTCAGACACGTATTTTGTTGTTGTTGTTATTGTTTGCTGTCGAGTCGGCCCCGACTCATAGCGACCCCTCCTTGGGTTTCCGAGGCAGTATCACTACGGAAGTAGGATTGCCCAACCTTCCTTCCGAGACATGTATTTTAGGAGGAGACAATTCAGTACATAATGCCAATTTGGGAGAGATTTGTTTCAACACCAGTAGGAAACAAAAATGAATCTTCTGGTTTATTTCTAATTAATTAGAAGATTATTTTATCAACATAAATTTTGAAAAGGTAAGATAGCCATCTTCTGAACATGTTAATAAAAATTTTGGAATAATATTGATAAATTAGATAGATTATATCAGAAAAATAATTAAAAGCACTTGATGTTGGAAGGGGATCAGGAGGGTGTTAGAAAGCTAGAAGACACCAACTTTGTTTACCCAACAGACTTTCAATCAAATATATGTGAGACTCTAGAAATAGAAAAGATAATAATTTTTAAGGGTTTTCACAGGTATCATTGCATTGATGTTCTTAATTTAATGGTAGGAGTTCTGAAAAAAGGTCCATGTGGTTGAATAAACATTGTTCTGACTACCCAAACTTTAGTCCATTGGGATGCTAACTTGGGCTTCTGAAGATTAATTTACTCCTAGCGTCCATGTGGTTCAAAGAGATTTTTTCATTAATATACCTGCCAATGTGTTTAGTTTGCATTATAAAAGTTGTTTAATGACTTGACTGGATTTTTCTTATTTCATACAGCATTGGGAATCACAGAGACCCTCCACAAATGGTTGATTATATGGGAAAATGAGTAGCAAGCAATACATAGTATTTTGACTTTGAAAGAATTTTTGTCTAATTGATTAAGTCTAAATGGCTCACTGACTTAGTGAAGAGGTATCTGTTGTATCATAGAGGGATCTTTATAAAATTGAGTGGTTTTGTTGCTGATTTTGTATGACAAGAGAATCTTTGAAGGGTACACTAAATTAATTTAACAGCTGTGTATCATGTTTCTCTTTGTCTAGATTTTAGTGCCAATTCTTTCTAATAAGAACAATCATAACTCCTGGTCCGGTTTTATTTCACAAGATATGGAATGTCACATAGAAGTCATGAAATATAAAATGCATATTTTTAGGGGCAAAATGTCTGGAAGAACTCTACTACCAATTCCCAGTATTGCAAGAAAACTTGACCTGGATCAGAATTATTCTGAGACCAAGTAGGTAACGATATGGTATGTAAACCTAACTTAAACCAGTTGCCATCGAGTCATTTCTGACTCACAGTGACTCCCTTTGTGCAGTGTAGAGCTGCACTCCATAGGCTTCTCAAGACAGTGACTTTTTGGAAGGAGATTGCTAGGTCTGTCTGTCTTCTGAGATGCCTCTAGCTGGATTCAAACCACCAACCTTTCATTTAGCAGTTGAGTGCTTAACCGTTAGTGTTACCCGGGGACCTCAGATATAGTATGTACAAGGTAATAAAATGGAGAGCCAGCATACTTAATATCACAGTCCCAGAAAATTGTTACTAGAATACATAATTGGAATAACTCATTATGTTTTTAAAATAATGTGTGGAAATACCATGTATTTTATTTCTTTCAAATCAAGCTTTTAAAAAGCAAACTGTATGAATTGCTATGATGTCAATAACAGTATTTCTTTAGTAAAATGGTTTTGAGGATATGACATGTTCTTTAACAATGGTTTTTTGATTTTAAAGACATGTCATTGACAATACCATATGGTCACAACTCAAATCAAGGCCATAAGAATAATAGATATCTGACTTAAAAGTGTTTATACAAAATAACTAATTTGTGGATATATAAAATGCCAACTAAAATCCAAGTCCTATCTTTCTTTGAATTAAATTATTAATCTTTGAATTATTTTATCAATCATTTCAGTGTTCGTAGGCTAGAGGCAAATGAAAGGATAATACTCCATGCGATTGAATCTGTGGTTATTAAATGGTCACATCAAATTCAAGAAATTGTTGAGAAAGATTCAGCACAGCCTTTGCTCAATGGTCTTCACTTGACTCCCCAAAGTGAGCTAGATTTCTGGAAGATGAGGAGAGAGAATCTATTATGCATTTATGATCAAGTAAGTAGATAGCCTTAAAAAGTGCTTCTAAATTGAATTAGCCATGTAAAGTGTGGAGGTTGGTTTCCAGAGCAGTGATTTCCAATGCCTTTTTGAGAATATTTTGATGGCATTTGAGATAATTAGAAACACTTTGCAACACTGGGAGAAGCGTGGTTCCCCTGGGAAACATTGACGATTGTAAGATTTAATTAATCTAGTTGATTTAATTGATTTGGGAAGGAGTAGGATCTTGCCTAGTGGAAAGATGCAGCTTTGGAATTGCTAACTTTACTTCCTATGCTGGGTCTTTCTATGTTGTTATTGTTGTATTAGGTGACATTGAATTGTCTCCGACTCTTAGCGACCCTATGTAAAGCAGAATGAAACACTGCCTGGTCCTGTGCTAGCCCTAAGAAACTTGCTACACCTGAGCCCATCGTTGTAGCCACTATGTCATTCCATCTTGTTGAGGGCCTTCCCCTTTTTTGTTGACCCTCCACTTTACCAAGCATGACATCCTTCTCCAGGGAATGGTCCTTTCTTACATCATGACCAAAGTAAGTGAGACGAGGTCTGGCCATTCTCACTTCCAAGGAGCATTTCAGCTGCACTTCTTCCAGGTTAGGGTGTTGCCATACAAATTGTTGTTGTTGTTGTTATGTGCTGTCGAGTTGGCCCCGACTCATAGCGACCCCTCCTTGGGTTTCTGAGGCAGTATCAAATTACTTATGTCAAAATAATACATTCATTCCTATGTCTCTTAGAGATTTTCTGAAAGCAGAGCAAACATTTTTATATGGTAAGTTAATCTTTTCCATATAAATATGCAAATTGGCTGTGTTTTTTTTGAAAACTCAAATTGAGGAAACTATAAATGCAAAATAATAGCTTAAGTAATATGATTTAATTTTTGAACTTGAAACCAGATATGTCTTTGAGTGTTACATACTGTATGTACTATGCACGAATGGAATGTAATTTAAATATTTTATTACAAAATACATTTATTTAACAATTAATCTAGCTTACATGTATTATTACTACTTTTTAATTTAGCTCCAAGCTTCTGTCGTCCTCAAAATGGTCAAGATCCTGAAGACTAAACAAAGCAGCTATTTTCCAACTTTGAAAGACATTTTCACAACTGTGGAAAATGGTGAGGCTCTTCTTCCTTGTCTTGGCATCGCTGTCCCTCATCATCTGACTCCTGCCGTCTTGACATCATCATTTACCTACCACCATTACTGCATTTCGGAAGGAAGGTTGGGCAATCTACTTCCTAGTGATACTGCCTCTGAAACCCACGGAGAGGTCGCTATGAGTTGGGTCTGACTTGACGGCACATAACAACAACAACAACATTACCGCATTTATGAAGTGATTGCACTTGGCTCTTTTGATGTTTCCTCTCACCTTTTGCACTTTATCCTCCAGCTATAAACTGTTTTTAGTTTATCTGCCTCCAGATTGAAATAGTTGTTGTTAATATTTATACATGCATACTTAAGTGTATATGTGTGTGTATATACATATATATGTAAGTATGTATGTGCATATATTTTAATATACATTACATAAAATTGGCCATTTTCACCATTTTTAAGTGTACACTTCACTGGCATTAGTTATTATATTCACAATGTTTTGTAACCATCACCACTGTTTACTTTTTAAAATTTTTTATTGTGATTTGGGTGCAAATTTAAAAACAGGTTGATTTTACTCTCAACAGTTCATGCACATTTAGTTTCACAACCTCGATTACAATCTCCAACCATAAAAACTCCTCTCATCCCCTCCCTGTGACTATCTCTTCCCTGTGCCCTTCTTATCTATGCGTTCCTGTGTGTCCAGCTGTCCCTCTATGTGAATGCTGCCATTCTGATGTCTCATGGTTGATTGATCTAAAGGATAACTCGGGACCAAAGGATAACCCGGGGCAATAGTCTCAGGGGTTCCACTAGTCTCTATCTGACCTGTATTTCTGGTCATTTTTGTGTATTTAATTTTGTTCCATATTTTCCTTCCCATTCTATCCAGGGTCTCTAATTTTGACCCCTTTCTGAGTGGTTGGCATTGGTAGCTGGGCACCATCTCGTTCTTCTGGTCTCAGAATTGTGAAGGTCAAGGTCCTCGTGGTCCATTATATCTGTAGACTGATTGTTCCAAAGGACTTTGATTTTCTTCATTCTTCTTTGCTCCAGAGGAGAGGAGACCAGTAGTTGGATCTTAGATGGCCACTCGAAAGCTTTTAAAACCCCAGTCAATACTCACCAAAGTAGGCTGTAGAACAAGGTTTTTATGTATGATGTTGTGTCAATTGAACATCATGTCCCCCAAGACTATGGTTCAGATTCTGCGGGCCCAGTGATTCTTTCCCTGAGGTCTTTGGTTGTCTCTGAGAAGCTACTCCTACCTTGTCCTCTGTTCTGTAATGTATGTGGTTACATTTGTAGCTTAGGTACATATGTAAGACTATCTTCAGCCAAATCTGTCCTTGATCTTGGGTATATTCCTGTTTGCCTACTCTACCTGATCTTCTTGATCTTCTCCTCTGTCTATGCATTTACCCATAGGCTAGTGTTTGGTGCCACTGGTAATGCAGTATTGTGCATGTAATAGTATTTGCCTCTGTTGTCTATATCTTTTGTGCATGTTTCTGTGTATGTCTTTTCCCCATTGTCACCATGCTGGTCACATACTGTTGCCATACCGCCCCTCTCCTCACCCAATTAAACATGTGACCCCCAACTAGTCAGGAATTTCTCCTCCTCTACTCTCCCATTCCATAATTTTATATAGCCAACAAAATTAATTTCTTTCCATGCATAAACCTTTGCTTCACTTTTCACAATAATGGACTCAAACAATATTTATCCTTCTGTGATTGACTAATTTTAATTAGCATAATGTGCACCAAATTCTTCCATGTTGTGAGGTGATTCATGGATTTTTCATTATTCATTAATGTTGCACAGTATCCATTGTGTGAATGTACTATAGTTTATCCATTCATCTGCTGATGGGCATTTAGGTTGTTTCCATCTCTTTGCTATAGTGAATTGTGCTGCAGTAAACATGGCTGTGCATATGTCTACTTGTGTCCTGGATCTCACTTCTTTAGCATGAATTCCTAGTAATGGAATTGCTGTATCAAATGGTATTTCTATTTTCAATTTTTTAGGAAACATCATACCGTTTTCCACGTTTTGCAGTCCCACCAGCAGTGTATGAGAGTTGCAATCTCTCCACACCCTCGCCAGAATTTATTTTCTGTCTTGTTTAATTTTCTGTTATGGTTGGAGTGAGATGATATCTCCTTGTTGTTTTGATTTGCATCTCTTTAATGGTTAATGATTGTGAGAGTTTCCTCATGTGTTTGTTTGATGGCTGTATATCTTCTATAGTGAAGTGCCTGTTCATGTCCTTTGCCCGTTTCTGAATTGTTTTGTTTGTCTTTTTGGTGTTGATGTTGAAGTTTTCTGTTAATTCTAGAGATAAGTCCTTTGTCTGATATGTCATAGCCAAATATTTCTTTCCCGATCTGTAGGTTCTCTTTTTACCCTTTTGGAGAAGTCTTTTGATACACATAAAAATTTAATTTTTAAAAGGTCCCAGTCATCTAGTTTCTCTTCCCCGCCTTGTGTATTTTGGTTTATGCTTGATAGTCTTATTTATGCCATGAATTAGGGCCTCTAGTTTTGCCCCTCTTTTATCTTTGATGAACTTTATGGTTTTGGGTTTTACATTTAAGTCTTTAATCCAACTTGAGTTTGCTTTTGTGTTTGGGGTGAGGTATGGGTCTTGTTTCATTTCTCTGCCAGTGGATATCCAATTTTGCCAGCACCATTTGTTAAAGAGGCCATCTGTCCCCTATTTAATGGGTTTTGGCCCTTTGTCAAAGATCAGCTGTCCATAGATGGATGGATCTATTTCTGTGTTCTCAATTCTGTTCCGTTGGTCTTTTTGTCTATCATTGTACCAATACCACACTGTTTTGACTACTGTGGCTGTGAAACAGGTTTTGAAATTGGAGAATATGGGACCTCTTACTTTATTTTTCTTCTTCAGCAGTGCTTTGCTTATCTGAGGTCTCCTTGCTTTCTATATGAAGTTAGTGATTGGTTTTCCCATGTTCTTAAAGAATGCTGATGGAATCTGAATCACATTGAATGTATAGATTGCTTTGGGTAGTATTGACATTTTCACAATACTTAATCTTCCTATCCATGAACATGGCATGTTCTTCCATTTATGGAGATCTCTCATGATTTCTTAGAGTAGTGTTTTGTAGTTTTCTTTGTATAGGTCTTTTGTGTCCCTGGTAAAATTTATTCTAAGTATTTTATCTTTTGGGTAGCTGTTGTAAATGGTACTATTTTCCTTACTTCCTTTTCAGCAGTCTCTTTATTGATATGAGGGAATCCAGCAGATTTTTGTATGTTGACCTTGTGTCTTGCCACTTTGCTGAACCATTTTTATTAGTTCCTTTTGGTTTTCTATATGTAGGATCATGTTATCTGCAAATAGTGATAGCTATACTTTTTCTTTGCCAATCTGGATGTCTTTTATTTCTCTTGTTTTATTGCCCTGGCTAGGACTTCTCATATAGTATTAAATATGAGTGGTGATAGAGGGCATCCTTATCTGGTTCCCATTTGCAAGGGGAATGCTTTGAGTCTTTCTCCACTGACAATAATGTTGGCTGTTGGTTTTGTATACATGCCCTGTATTATGTTGAGGATTTTTCCTTCTATTCCTATTTTGCTGAGAGTTTTGAACAGCATTGGGTATTGGATTTTATTGAATGCCTTTTCTGAATCAATTCATATAATCATAAGGTTCTTTTATTTATATGATGTATTACATTGATTATTGTTCTGATGTTGAACCATCCTGGCATACCTGGTGTGAATGCCACTTGGTCATGGTGTATTTGTGTTTTTGATACATTGTTGGAGTCCATTGATTAGGATTTGTTGAACATTTTTGCATCTATATTCATGAGGGATATTGGTCTGTAATTTTCCTTTTTAGTAGTGTCTTTACCTGGTTTTGGTATCGGCGTTATGCTTGCTTCATAAATGAATTTGGGATTATTCCATTATTTTCTATGTTCTGAAATAGTTTGAATAGTATAGGTGTCAGCTCTTCTCTGAACTTTTGGTAGAATTCTCCAGTGAAGCCATCTGGGCCATGACTTTTTTGTAGGGAGTTTTTTTGCTTTTTGTTTTTTTTAAAATGACCTGCTCAGTTTCTTCTTTTGTTGTGGTTCGTTCAAGTAGTCTGTCTCAGACTGGGTTAGTTTAGGTAGAGCTTGTGTTTCTAGAAATTTGTCCATCTCCTCTAGGTTCTCGAATCTGTTGGAGTACAGTTCTTCATAATACTTTTTTATCATTTTTATGTCATTTAGTTCTGTTGTGATGTTGCCCTTTCCATTTATTATTCATGTTATTTGCATCTTTTCTTTCTTTTCCCTTGTTAAATTTGCCAGTGGTTTGTTGATTTTGTTAATCTTCTCAGAGAACCAGCTTCTTGTCTTGTTGATTTTCTTTTTTTTTTTTTTTCCCTGCTTCATTTATTTCTGCTCTGATCTTTATTATTGCTTTCCTTCTGGATACTGTAGGTTTCTTTTGTTGCTCTTTTTCTAATTGTTGCAGATATTGAGTTAAAGTATTGATTTTAATTCTTCTTTTTTGATGTGTGCATTTATTGCTATGAATTGATCACTGAGTACTGCTTCACTGTGTCCCAAAGGTTTTGGTAAGCTTTATTTTCATTCTCATTTGTTTCTAAGAAATTTTTTATTTCACACTTTATTTCTTCTCTTACCCAGTGGTTTTTGAGAAGTATATTATTCAGTTTCCATGTATTTATTTGATTTTTTTCCTTGTTCTTTATATTATTGATTTCTAATTCAATAGTGATCTGAGAAGGTGCTTTATAGTGTTTCAATGTTTTTCAGTTTATTAAGGCTTGTTTTGTGGCCTAACAAAAATAGAATATTCTAGAGAATGATCCATGTGCACTGGAGAAGAATGTGTATTTTGCTTTTGTTGGGTGGAGTGTTCTGTATATGTCTATGAGGTCAAGTTGGTTGATTGGGTTGTTGAGTTTTTCTGTATCTTTGCTGAGTATTTTTTATAGTTCTTCTATCCTTCCTTGAAAGTGGTGTTAAAGTCTCCTGCTGCTATTGTAAAGTCTGTTTTTTCTTTCAATTCAGTTAATATTTGCATTATGTATTTTGGAGCTCTTTCATCACATGCACAGATATTTATTATAGTAATGTTCTCCTAGTCAATTAGTCCTTTTAACATTAAATAGTGCCATTCTTTGTCCCTTTTGCTGGTTTTCATCTTGAAGTCTATTTTATCAGAAATTAATATTGCCACTCCTGCTCTTGTTTGGTTGCCATTAGCTTGATATATTTTTTTGCACCCTTGATTTTTAATTTATTTTTGTTCTTGTGTCTAAGGTGGGTCTCATAGGCAGCATATTGATGGGTCTTTTTTTTTTTTTTTTCAATCTGATCTGCCACTCTCTGTCTCTTGACTGGTGCATTTAGTTCATTCACATTGAAGGTAATTAAAAACAAAACGAAATTCCAAAAACCAAATTCACTGCTGTTGAGTAAGTTCTAACTCATAGCAACCCCTCCTTGGGTTTCTGAAGTGGTGTCTCTATGGAAGTAGATTGCTCAGCCTTCCTTCTGCAGAGTGACTGGTGGGTTTGAACCACTTCTTCTTAGCAGTCAAATACCTTAGGCACTATACCACCAGAGCTTCTTGTTATTAGTGATAGATAGGAATTTATTGCTGTCATTTGATTGTGTTTTTTGTTGTGTTGCTGATGATTTCTTTGTTCCAAGTATTTTTCTGATCTGAGTTCATTTTGTTATCAGGTATTTTTTTTTCTGTTTTTCATTATTTGTGTTTACTAAGGCTCTTGGGATTTTCTTTCTTAGTTTACTTAGGGGGATTGTTAATTTTCTTTGTGGTTACCCTGAAGTAAATTCTTATCTCCCTAAGTTTGGAACAGTCTATTCTATGAAGACAATGTCCTGACTTCCTCTCCATTTGGAAGTTTTGTAATTAAAACTTTTATCCACTCTGTTTGCTTTGTTGTTGGCCTTGTTTGCTGATTGACTCTCCTGTTTCTGTATTTACATTTTTTTGTGAGTTTATTTTGAGAATATTTTTCTGGATTGGTTTCTAGGTGGTGGTGTCAAGTGACTTAATTTTAATTTGTTGTTCTCTGTTGTGGGTTTTCTATTGGAAGGATTCCCTTTAGCATTTCTTGTAGAGTTGGTCTGGTTTTTACAAATGCCCTTAATTTTTGTCTGGGAATGTCTTGATTTCATCTGCATATTTGAGGGACAGTTTGGCTGCATATATAATTATTGGTTGACCATTCTTTTCCTTCAAGGTTTTCTATATACCATCCCATTGCCTATTTGCCTGCATGGTTTCTTTTGAAAAATCAGAGCTTAGTTTTAACTGAAATGTTATTGTAGGTACATTTCATTTTTTTTTTCCTAGCTGGTCCCAAGATTCTTTCTTTGTCTTTGGTTTTGGAAAGTTTGATTATTACATGTCTTGGTGACTGTCTTGGAGTCTATCCTGTATGGGGTTCATTGAGATTCTTGGATGGATATCTTTTTCTCTTCCATGATATAGGAGAAATTTTCTGTTAGCAAGTCTTTGACAGTTTTTCTCAATGTTTTTTTTTTTTCCCTCCTCTTATTCTGGAATTCCAATCAGGCATATGCTATTTCTTGACGTGCCATCCCATATAACTCTAAGGTCTTCTTAATTTATCTTAAATATTTGTTCTGATTTTTCCACATACAAGCTGGCATCAAGGGATTTGTTTTGTAGCTGGGAAATGCATTCTTCAGCCAGTTCTACTCTTTTTGTCCTTCCAATGTATTATCTATCTCTATAATTTTAGTGTTCATCTTACAGATTCCTAACTGCTGTTCTTGTATGATTTCTAATTGTGAATATATTTTGTTATTTTGCTCTTTAATGATTTTCCTGAATTCTTCAAGGGTATTATCTGTCTTCTCATTGCTTCTATTTATGATTTCCTTGAGCTCTTGGAATGTCATACAGATAGAGATAGAGATGTAGATACATAGATCCATGTATCTATTTAAATATATGTATCTTTTGAATTCCTTATGAGATAGTTTTATTACTTGTTCTTCCTTGGGGAGACTTCTTAATTCTTTAGTTTGGACACCTGTTTCTACTATCTTGTGCTGTTTTTTTGTTTGATTTGAAGTTGTCTGTTGTTTCCCAGATATTTTGAAGTTGTTGTCTTTATTTGTTAGGTACTGATTTGTTTCACCCTAGTTTTATGTTTTACTGTATCTGGAAGTATAGAGCATGTGTACTTCTTTCATTGTTAACTAAGCTATACTGGGTACTTGCCAGCTTTCTCTGTGTTGGTGGAATCACTGGTGGGGATGTGGGTGAAGGTCTCTGTTCATCATAAAAAGGATCTGCAGTTGGCGCAAGAAGGTGTTGTCCACTGTCTGTCATTGATTCTGTGGTACAGGAGCTATTGGTGTTACTTGTCTATTGGGTGTGGGGTCGGTGTAGTAACTATGGCTGACTTGTGGAAGGTTAATATGTTCCTCCCATTGGATTAGATAGGGGGGAAAAAAAGCCAAGGAGAAGGAGAGATGCAAAGATACAACAGAAACAGATGACAAGAAATAGGGGAAAAGGAAAACAGATATAAGAAAAAGAGAGAAAATAAAGTGGGCAGGCAAGAGGGATGAAGATTTGGCAAAAATGAAAGAAGACAAGGAGGCAAAGGGGCAAGTGACCAAATAGGAAGGAAAATTAGGCAAGAGGTAAGTAGAAAAATGAAGGGGAGGATAAAGTATTTGAGGAAGGATCCCTCCAGTTATGTTTACCCAGCATTCCTGGCAGCTGGCCACTGTGGCAGAACCTGCTCACTCACCAGAGTACCCACATAGGAGAAAGGAGACTGGTGCAAGAAGTGACCTGCAGAGGGAGAAAGCCAAAGCCTGTTTTGTATATGTAGTGTGAGATAGTTCAGTCAGAGATGCAGGCGTGGAAGGACAGCCTCAGCCCCTGGCTCCATTTAGAGCAGTCTGCCGATGGTGGTGTTCAGCTGTCAATCAAAGCCCTGCAGTACAAACCTGCCAGCTGCCCCTAAGGCAGAAGGACTGCCCTCCTCTGCATGGATCCACAAGTCCTGGAATCCTAGGCCTCAGTTCTACTCTGTGCTGAAAAGGGTTGCTAAAAGTTGGACTTGAGCCCGCTGCCGTGGGTCCAATTTGGGGTTCTGTTTATTTGGACAGCATTTTTCACCTCTTCCCCTTACTCCTTTCCAGACTCTCTGGCAGCTTAAGCTACAGAAGGCCTGATCCATTTCCCAGTATGATCTTCGCCCCATCCACAGCTTTAGCTAATCGTGAAATTCCCTTATGTGACTATTCTGTGTCTTTAACACCTGTGGGTTCCGCGAAGCTTCCCCCCCCACTACCACCTCCTTCTCGACCTCCTTAGTATTTCTAATGACTTCTTTGGCTCAGCCAGCTGGGCAGGGTTTTTTTTTTTTTAAATCTTTCCCAGTTGCTTAACCTGCTGCCGTTCACTGTCTTCATTGGGGCTAATACTTTATCTTCTCATTAGCTGCTCCTATCTGCAGGATCATTATTTGTATCTTTTTTACTGAGTTTCTCAAAATCCTTCTTAAAAGAAGGAATTGTCGCATGGTCTGTTAGTAGGATGCCATCTTAACAACCTCCACCACTATTTATTTTCAAAACATTTTTGTTACTCCAAACAAAAACTCTGTACTCATTATGCAATAACTCCCTGTTCCTTTACTGCCCTCAGCCCCTGGTAACCACTCATCTCTTTTCTGTCTCTCTATATTTGCCTATTCTAGATCTTTCATACAAATGGAACCATATAGTATTTACCCTTTGAGCTTGAGCTGTTTCACTCAGCATGATGTTTTCAAAGTTCACCCATGTTGGAGCAAGTATCAGAACTCCATCTTCCCTATGGCTGAAGAATATTCCATGGTATGGATATGCCACATTTGGTTTATCCATTCCTGTGGGACATACTGGGTTATTTCTACCTATCGGCTCCAGACTGAAGTTTCAATTAGTCTGTTTGCATGGAGAGGGAGGCCTCAAGCTCATTGCCATCAAGTTGATTCTGACTCATGGTGACCCTCTTTGGGTTTCTGAGGCAGTAAATCTTTATGAAGTAGATAGCTCAGTCTTCTTTCCACGGGGTGGCTGGTGGGTTCAAACTGCTAACCTTCTGGTCAGTAGTCAAATGCCTTAGGCACTATGCCACCAGAGCTGCTTCCTTTGGTATTTAGCAGAGGATAAATGAAAACCCTGGATGGAGACTTTCTATTCAACTGTTGGACAGTGATTCATCTAGTTATTTACCAGTAGAATCTCTGGATGTGCTGGGCAACTGTTACCTATTTAGCTTATGAGAAATCAGAGCTGACGTTGAAGGTTTACCTGAAGATTAAACACATGAAGTGTAAGAGTTGTTAGTTTAATATTGAATAGGTAATGTAGGTTGTTGTTGTTGTCATATGCCATCAAATCAGATCTGACTCAAAGCGACCCCTCCTTGGGTTTCCAAGGCAGTATCACTACAGAAGTAGATTGCCCAACCTTCCTTCTGAGGAGTGGCTGGTGGGTTTGAACTGCCAACCTTCTGGTTAGCAGTCAAGTGCCTTAGGCACTGTGGTACCCACCACAGCTCCTAGGTAATGCATACACGGTGTTAAACACCAGAAATTATAAAAAGTATCCAGTGAAAAATCCCTTTCTCATTTTTGTCTCTTCCACTCCCAGCTTTGCAGTTTTACTGCATCTATAGGTAACAACCCTCCCTAACCTTAATTTCTGTTCAGGTTGCTTTATGCATATTTAGGCCAGTATGAATATAAAAAAGTCAAATCCAGTAAAAACTACTGAATCAGATATATACACTACACAAAGTACCAGGCACATAGCTGTTACCTGACCAAACTGTTTGCTGTTAAATTGATTTTGGCTCATGGTGACACCACGTGTCACAGAAGAAAACTGCTTCATAGGGTTTTCCTGACTTTAATCTTAATGGAAGCAGATCACTAGGCCTTTGATTTTCTGAAGTACTACTGGGTGGGTTCAAACTGTCATTTTTTGCTAGCAATTGAGCACAAACCATTTTCACTGCCTAAACCAAAAATCAAACTCCCTGCTGTCAAGTTGGATCTGACTTATAGTGACCCCTCCTTGGGTTTCCAAGGCACATGTCTATGGAAGTGGATTGCCCAGTCCTCCTTCTGAGGAGTGGCTGGTGGGTTTGAACCGCCAGCCTTCTGGTTAGCAGTCAAATGCCTTAGGCACTACACCACCAGAGCTCCCTTGCACTACCTAGGAACTACATAGTAGGCACACTGACCATAAATAGAAGCTCTTCGTATTTATTTTGTTCCTGTGATGAACATTTTCTGTGAATAAACCTGCTTGTAGGAGTGAATCCCAGGGGTTATTCAAGCCTAATGAGCATATGGCTTGGAACTCCAGAAATAAACATTTTCAGTAGGACAAATGGCCTAAACCCATTGTAAGGTAAGAGGTAGAAGGCTCATCTCAAACGCATACCTGAGAACCCTGTAAAATCACCAGATACGCTTATCACATTTTTAAGAGCACTTAACTATTAAACCATAAAAACAAACCTACTGCCTTCAAGTCGATTCTACTCACAGCAACCTTATAGGACAGCGTAGAACTGCCCCCAAAGGTTTTCAAGTTTGTCAGTTTTTACAGAAGCAGACTGCCTCATCTTTCTCTTGCAGAATGGCTGGTGGATTTCAACCACCAATCTTCAGATTAACAGTCCAATGCTTTAACCACTATACCACCAGAGCTCCTTATTTAACTTTTAGGTGTATTCATTTAATTTTGAAGTTAACATTGATGAAAATGCACTAATTTCAAACAAACATCTTAGGCAAAAATAGTTCCTGGACCCTCTTTTTCTTCGCAGGGTTTTATTTTTAGGCTGAGAGATTAATTGGTTATACATCAGTAATGTGGGTGGGGCCATGGTTGACTCCTGGTGATAGCCTGAAATAAGATTCTTTAGGGAAAACACCAGAAAATAAGAATTCACTTAACTTCATTCCCTACCTTCGTCAATAAAATCCGTTCTAAGTTAATCAAGGGTATTTGTCACCTCAAGACCTAGAACTTTGATGTAGGGTCTGACTGGGGGTCCATTTAGGGTACACAAAAAGAACAGGCTTTAGTTAAGAGAAATTTGGGTTAGATTAAGCAGTAATTAATGATACTTAAATGTTTAAACTTTTTCATTGTATCTATAGTTTTAAAAAGTGTTTTTTTTTTTTTACTTTTACATGCTTAATTTGATGTAAATTCACATAACATATAATTAAGCATTTTAAAGTACATAATTTACTTATTTAACCCAATCACAATGTTTTGTAACTATACCTCTTTCTCAATATTTTCCCCAAATATTTTTATCACCTGTGCTTAACATTAAATTAAGTCCTTATAAACAACATAATAAAAATTTTTCCAGTCACTATATAAACTACTCTCCTAGGAAGCTGGAATGAAACATGAACCAATTAAATGGTGCTAGTGCCACTCCTCAGAAGAAAGGTTGGGCAATCTACTTCCGTAGTGATAGTTGTTGTTGTTGTTGTTACGTGCCTTCGAGTCGGCCCCGACTCATAGCGACCCCTCCTTGGGTTTCCGAGGCAGTATCACTACGGACGTAGGATTGCCCAACCTTCCTTCCGAGGAGTGGCTGGTGGGTTTGAACCGCCAGCCATCTGGTTAGCAGGCAAGTGACTTAGCCACTATGCTACCAGAGCTCCCTCGGAAACCCAAGGAGGGGTCACTCTGAGTTGGGCCCAACTCGACAACACAGAGCAAGCAGCAACAACAGTGCTAAGTACCTAAAGAGCTCTGGTGGCGTAGTGCCTAAGGCATTTGACTGCTAACCAGAAGGCTGGCAATTCAAACCCACCAGCAACTCTGTGGAAGGAAGACTGGGCAATCTACCTTCATAAAGATCCTACTGCCTTGGAAACCCAAGGAGGGGAGGGGTCGCTATGAGTCAGAATTGACTTGATGGCTGTGAGTTGGTTTGGTTAGTGCTGAGGACTTAAAATTCTAGTGATGAAGCTTATAGTCTAAACCATAAAGTGACAGAGTTCATGGAGGTATTTCATTTCCACAATTTCCATGGGGTTCAGTGAATTTCTTTAGACTCTAAGATATTTTCCCACTGGGTGTTTGGTCACAATATCTTATAATCACTCAATTGAGTGACTACACCAGTAACTCATTTGACTATCGAGTAACTATATCAGTACTCTTCTGAATTCCTACCTGTCAGTTTGTTGTATTGAGGTGGCTTGCATGTTGCTATGATGCTGGAAACTATGCCACTGGTATTTCACATACCAGCAGGGTCACCCATGGTGAACAAGTTTCAGTGGCGCTTCCAAACCAATTAGAGGAAAAGCCTAGCAATCTACTTCTAAAAATTAGTCAGTGAAAACCTAATGGATCACAATAGAATATTGTCTGATAGAGTGCTGGACGATGAGGTTGGAAGGCACTCAAGACATACTGTGGCTATGATAATGCACTTGAGCGTGCCAAGGAACATGAAGATGGCGCAAGATCAGGAACGTTTGTTCTGTCGTACTTGGGGTCACTAGGAGTTGGAGTGGACTTGACGATAACCGATAATCTTCCAGATGTATGAATTACAGATGAACAGTCTTACAAGCTGATCATAGGTACACTGTGATAAGTCATATAAAAAGAAACATGGCAGCATTTAAGTTCAGGAATTCTCTGCTTTCTGGAAGTTTACCTTAGGCCTTTTTGCTTTTATTAAAAAAAGACTTACATTAGTACCTGTTTTCACTAACTGAAAAAAATCCGGAGAGGATTTTTGCTTTTACCAACAATGTGTAAAGTGAAGCTAGTGCAGCGTTTATTTTGCAGCAAGCTGTTAAAGAGGCGGCGAGCACCCTGAGCACTAACAGTGGTGTGGGCCAACTCCTTCCCAGGAACTGCACTCAGTATTTCAGCATCACACTGCCTGCATAGCTTTGAACTGTCTCTGAACGCCTTAAGTTAGTGTCACATTAGGTTTTATGAGTTATTTGGAATGATTTGGCAGGTTATTTTTAGGGGTTGGGAATGCTCACAAATTATTTCCATATAAATGAATGGCAATTTCTTCTTTGCTTTATGCCATTTTGACTTACAAAAGGTTTCATGGGAACCTCTTTTTGTGGTGGGGAAAACCTATAAAGACGTGTTGTGTTACATTGTTTTCTTGTAAAGTAAGATGCATCGTGTTCACTGTGGTTCTCTTTCCTTTCAGCTCTCCTGGAAGCCCAGGACGTAGAGCTTTACCTGAGACCACTGAGGAGACACATTCAGTGTCTCCAGGAGTCGGAATTCCTACAGACGCGCGTATTAATCGCTCCACTGTTTCATACCATCTGTCTCATCTGGAGTCATTCCAAGTTTTATAATACCCCTGCTCGGATTATAGTTTTATTGAAAGAATTTTGCAATCTCTTCATTAACCAGGTATGTTGCATTAAAAAATAGGAACAGTAGCAATCATTGTTTCATGGTAGGTTTTATTAAACCGGTGATGAACAAATAATCCTAGTATACATACAGAACATCGTTTTCCCTTTTTAGGAAAACTTTTATGGGAACAAAGGTGAGATGACTTTTTTAAGCCAACTGGCAAGGTAAGGGAACTCTAGAAATATATATATAGAGAGATAGAGCAGTGAAATTGTATGGAAAGAATATGTCTTGAAAATATTGTGATTCCTGGTCAGTCCTTAAAAATCTTTTATTTTTGTTTCTCTAGCCGCTCATCTCATTTAACTTGCATTTTTTTTTTTTTAAAGTCAACTGCCTCCCCCTCCTTCCACATTTTTTCTAAGTGAACTCTCATTCTTTTTGTGTCTGTAATATTGAAGATTATTGTATAATTTCGGAGCAAAAAAAAAAAACACTTGGAATCCCATTCGTTACCCAGTTGTTTTTAATTAGAGGTATGTATCTGAGTTGCCTAAGGAGTTTTTGTAAAACAAATGCAGCTTAGACCAATTGGATCAGATCATGTGAACTGAAGCTCCTCTAGCTGCAACTGACAGACTAAAATTAAACAGGTTTGAGAGGGAGAGGGAGAAAAAGTGGGAGAGAGAGAACATGAGTGTGTGTATGTGTGTGAGAATGAGACAGTATGTGTCAGATACAGTAAGAGTGAAAGTGAGAGAGTGTGTATGAGAAAGAGTACGAGTGAGGGAATGAGGGTGCATGTATGAGACAGAAAAAGAGTGTGTGTGAGAAGAAGGGTGAGTGTGTGTGTGTGTGCGTGTGAGAGTGTGTGAGAGAGTAAGAGACTGAGAGTGACTGTGTGTGTGTGTGTATGTGAGGCAAAGTTTTATTTAATGTCAATTTCCTAATGAGATTTAAAAAAAATCACCAACAAAACGTGTATAAATTTAATAGGAAATATATTTTAATATATTTGGGAATATACTCACTGTAAATTTCCCAAAATATATTTGTCAATAGATACGTTTAATAAACCAAGTAAAACACCCAATGCAGTGTCTGACACTTAAAGAAGCTCAATAAAATTAGTTGCTTCTTTTCCTCTTGTCCAAACTATTGCAACTATAGATATGATATAACAACAGGTAAATCCCCTCACTGTCCTTTTATCACTGTCTCCTCTGACTTCATCTTATTTGTGTTCTTTTTTGTTTTGCTTTGTTTAAACTTATTTTTTGCACTGTTGGAACTAAGAATACTGGGCCCTAATGGCTTGGACCTCCATGTGCAAGAGCACAATGCCTCTTGCATAATCAAGAACTAGAACCACTGCTTTTCTCAGATCCCTTTAGGGCTCCTCATCTCACTCTGAGAATAATCAAAACCATTCCACTGAAAAGCTCAATTCGTTTATTAACCTCAGAATTGGCCATTCATTGGTGTAGGTGGCTTGGAGTCTTGGTTACCTATAAACCTGTAAACCTGTTATTCTCGACCCCTAGTCTGAGTTAACAGCCAGAGTTTGCCAAGCTCTGGAGGAAATAATGTAGCTTCTCTTGTTCCTTAGTTACTGTTGTGGGCTTCTGTCCAAAATCTGTTGACCTGGTTTCCTTGATTCTTCAAGTGGCAGATAGTGAACTTTGTAGTCAATCTGTTCCAATAGTTTAGGAATCCAAAATCAGCAATGAGCCACCTTTTGTTCTTGGGTTCTCTGAAGAGCTGAACTGAGAAGTCCCTTCCTCCTGCATTGTTTATCACCTAATTTTATTTTTTCTACTTATTTTACAAGCATTATTTAACTCTTGTATGGTGCCTACTATGTGCCAGGTACTTTTTAAAATACTTTACAAAAGTTTACTAGTTTAATCCTTGTAGCAACACTATGGCATAGGTATAATTAATGGCTTCATTTTATGATAAGAAAATTGAAGGACAGAGACAATAAGTAACTTTCCCTACATTACCCAGCTAGTAAGTGACAGAGGTTCTTAACCACTATGATGTGCTCTGTATTTTAAAAGAACATTTATTATTTCTAATTACAGCATAACACATGGTATTCTCATGATGACTGTAAATTTCTCATAGCATAAAATTTATCAAAATGGAAATAGTCCTGCAGTTCTCTCACCCTAAAATTAAGTGTTTATTTTATTTTATTTTATTTTTCTTCCCTGCAAATGTATGCATTCTTGTGACATTTTATCAAACATATAATTTTTTTTTTCCTGGCTTCTTCAAAAGTGATTTTTATTATTAGACATTTTGGTTGTTTCCAGCCTCCTCCTATTATAAACACATGTGCAGGAAACAGCTTACAAAAATTTTGTTTTGCTTAACTTAGATGACTTGCTACATGTGAATTCCTGATATTAAACAAAGGGTATGCTCTTTTCATGACTCTTGGGCACTGTTTAGTATTAACCAATTGTTTTCTAAAAGGCTCTATTAATTACAGTGCTATTATCAATGTATAAGAAGTTTTACTGTAACTCACTAGCTTTGAGCATTACCATTTTAAAATATTTTGGATGATTCATTGAATATCTGATAATATTATTGTTTCTTAATTTATACTTGCATCATTTGTGTGATTACACGTTTTCTGTGTTTTTATACCTGTATTTCCTCATGTAGCTTTTCATGAACTTTGCTTCCATTAATCTATTGATCTATGTTTTAATGAAACATCTGAATCTTTCCTGTGTTATGTATCAGAGACCCTAAGCTAGCATTCTGTCATATGTGTTTGACCTGGAGACGAATGCCATGTTCTTCTTTTTTTTTTTTGCACAATATTTTGAAAATGAAAAAAAAAAAAGTTGCCAATATTTAAATTGGAAAGGCGTCACTAAAATTTCACAGTTCTAGCTACCGCTGAAAAGGTAGAGGCCTCACAACACTGACTTTGCCATCCTCATTGGCACAGCCCATTGATAAGAGTTTCAGAGTTCATTCTGAGGGTCAGGTGGTGTCCAGGTGACCGTGGTCTCCACTGTTGGCTGTCTCTGATCTGCTTCCAGGCATGAGTAATAGTCAGAAACCCTTTGTTACTTTTGTAGCAAATGTCTTTCTCCTCACTTGTTTTCTAACACTAACCATCAATGCAAGGAGCCATGGTGGTGCAATGTAAAGTGCTTAGCTGCCAACTGACAGGTTGGCAGTTCAGATCCACCCAGTGGCTCCTCAGGAGATTAACATGGTGATCTGCTTCTGTAAAGATTACAGCCTAGAAGACACTCTGGTGCAGTTCTTCTCTGTTACATGGGGTCATTACGAATCAAAATCAACTTGACAGCACCTAATAACCACCATCACCATTACAAGCCATTTAAAAAGGCATCATCTGACCACATCTGATGGCAACACAACATGCTTGTCTATTTTTTCTGGCAACCTGACTCTACTTCTTGGTCACTGAGTTCCCATCACCACTCTTGGTCCACCATCCTACCTTTCTGTGACTTGGTATCACCACTGTGAATATTGTCATCTGCCAGGTCCCAAGTGAGGAAGTGTTTAAGTCTGAGAGGTTGAGTATGGAGAAGCGATGTCAGGGGTTGAGAAAAAGTAAGACTTTGTGAAAGATATGAAAAATAGAAAAGAAAATGAAGCTGGAAGACAGGCAATAAACCAGCATAATATCACTGCCATGGATATGGCCTGTCTACCCCCACCTAATAAATTGGTTAGCTGTATTTTAATTTTAAAGTTCCCTGGGAGACACAAATGGTTTGCTCTAGACTACTAAACTAAAGGTTGAAGGTTTGAATCCACCCAGTGGCACTGTGGAAGAAAGAATGTTTCCATAAAAATTACAGCCAAGAAAGCTCTATGGAGGACTTTTGCTCTGTAACACATCAGATTGCCACGAATCAGAATTAACTTGATGGCAATGGATTTGATTTTGTTTCTTATTTTTAATTTATAAGTCTCTGAAATAGGACCAATTCTTAAAAAGTCCAGTGGCTCTTTCATGTCTGTGCAGATACCACTAAATGTGAAATAATAGAGCTGGCGTGTTTGCGTATGTTCCGGACAGAGAATTAAGAGCTAAAGAGCTAATAGGGATCTCTTAATTATCTCCCTAGTTTTGCAGATAAAGAAGCTGACACCCAGTGAGATGACTTAGCTGAAGTCCCTAAAGCAGACAGTGGCTCCTAATTGGGTCACAATCAGATCTCCTGCTTCCTGCTGATGAGTTTCCCCTCATAGACCCTGCTGCCCAGGAAAAGGACATAGATTGAGTTTTCTAATATAAGATACAGAGTACTCCAGTCTTGCTTCATGATGTCCTTCCTATTCAACCATGGGTTGTATGAACAGAAAGTTAATTGCATTGACTAAAACAGGGTTGGTCATGATCAGCTCATTTATGTGACAGTCAGCTGAGAGGCACACGAATGAATATAAGAATGGGATTCCCAAGGGAGGTTACTTCAGATGTAGGTAACTAGGTAACGGGGCTGCTGAAACAGAGACAACAGTTGAGTCTGTCTCCGTAGGCTTTTCAGTTTCCTAAAAAGGAACATTTATTATGAAGAATACATACAGATATACATATATGGAGTCCCTAACCCACACCAAAGTATAAACCATTTAAAAACTCAAACTGCTGAAATATTGATTACTGGTAGTACTTGTCCCTGTTCCATGTGTACTGTTAGTAACTTTCACGAAGAGGTTAATTTTCCTTCCAGCCTGAGTGAGAAATAAGAGCATAGATTGAAAATCTAACGCCAGAACTTGAGTGATTCTAATCAATAGACTATTTAGACACTAAATGCTTTTCTTATTACTTTATAAATTCATGACATAGAGTGTATGTTATTGTTGTTAAGTGCTGTCAAGTCGTTTCCGACTCATAACGACCCCATGCACAGCAGAACGAAACACTGCCCAATCCCACACAAGCCCCACAATCCCTGTTATACTTGAGCCCATCATCGCAGCCACCGTGTCAGTCCATCTCGTTGAAGGCCTCCCCCTCTTTCGTCGACCCTCCACCCTACCAAGCATGACATCCTTCTCCAGG
>NW_006921595.1:15295866-15296930 GCF_000298275.1 Orycteropus afer afer | reverse complement strand
TCTAGATCATATGCCACTTCCTGAAATGGATGAAGATCGATCAGTTCTTTTTGGTGACTCTGTGTATTCCTGCCATCTTCTCTTGATGTTTCCCACATCATTCAATATTTTGCGCATAGAAACTCTCAATATTGCAATAATAGAGTGTATATTGTGTATAAAACTATTGGCATTGGTGGGGGAGGGAAAAAGGAGATTAATATCATGTCTACATTTAGGAAAAAAAAAAAAAATCCCGTAGTTAGGTTGAATTTGGTGGCTTTCATTATGTTCCCCATTAAAATCTCTAACTTTGTAAGCAACAAAGTTAGAGATTTTAATGGGGAACATAATTAAGGGTATAAAATTTAAATCTATAATTCATATGAAGTTAAGATGCATCAAGAAGAATCATGTTCCAAAGAACCTCATAATTCATAGTCTTAAAGCTCCCGAAGAAGGGAATTCTGAATATTTATTTTAAAAATATGGAGAGTGAAGAACTTGGAGGAACCTAGAGGATAGTCCTATGAGAATTTGACCAGAACTACGTGGGTCAACTAGTCTCTCCCTTATATTTACATGAACTAGTTCAAAACTAGTTCATGACCTAGATGGTGCCTGGCTTCCACTGTCAACCACTCAGAGGGGGATCTATGTAGGAGATCCTGGATAGAGTGGGAGAACAATGTGTAACAAAACTCAAAGTCAAAACTCAGGTTTGCTGGTCTGATAGAGCCTGATGGAACCACTGAGACTATGGCCCCTAGCTGGCCTTCAGGTCTGGAATTGAACCCACTCCTGTGGCTTCCACCCAAACAAAAGACAGGCATAGGAGATGAACATTTACATTAAGTAGATATACTCATTGGAGAGATCAACTGTGGGAGAATAGAAGGGCTGTGTATGCACAGGGAAATAGCTGTGGGGACAGGAGTGCATGGGAGGGAAGATAAAGGAAAGAGGTGTAACTGTGGGGAGGAAGTGGGAGGAGAGCTGTTGCACTGTAGGAAATTATAGTCAATGTCATGAGACAAAGTGTATGTGAGCTGCTATATGGAAAGTGAATTTGCTCTGTAAACTTT
>NW_006921595.1:15287713-15295580 GCF_000298275.1 Orycteropus afer afer | reverse complement strand
TAGAGGATTCAAACCTCTGACCTTTTGGTTAGCAGCCAAACTCTTAACCATTGTGCCACCAGGGCTCCTTATTGCCAGGTAAGGTGACCATATTTTCAAAAATCCATGGTCTGATAGATTTCTCCCATCCCCAGGTTGTGTATTTCTTTGTTTAAAAAGACAGTTGTACAGAATAATTGCTTGCAGGAATATCCTTGCAAAGTCTAATTACACAGCTACATGTGTATGGGGCTTAGCAAAGAATTAGTCATTGCTAGAATACATAAATTCAGAAATAACAGGGCTTCCTGCAGATCATTCAAACTTATACAAGTGTGTCATTGAAGCCTATTGAATTTCTAGAATTCATGCTTCCTGCCTCACAGCAGTGCTGGCCTCATTCTAGACACTGTTACTTCAAATTGACTCATTGAAGCAGAGGTGGTTACAGTAAAAATTGGTGTGTGTGTGTGTGTGTAATTTTATCATCATTTCCTTTAATTCAATCCTAGGCAATAGCTTACCTTTCACCGGAGGACCTTTTGAAGGGAGAAATTGAAGACTCGCTGGAAAAGGTGAAGGTTGCTGTTCGCATCTTAAATACTTTCAAAAATTCTTTTGTCAACTATCAGAAAAGATTAGCATGCAATTTCACAGGAAACAAAGAACTGAAACCATGGGATTTCCAGTCTCACCTAGTGTTTTGCCAATTTGACAAGTTTCTCAACCGTTTAAAGAAAATTGAGGTATTTATTTACCAACTTGTAATATGTTCATATTATAGGTGCTTTCAGAAATCTTTCAGCTTTTCTTATGTTTCAGGGAATACTTTATTCCATTTGGTAGGTGGGAAGTCATTTTTCTTAGTGATTCTAATGAGGTTACTAAGCCAGTGCTACAAGGATAGTTTTAAGTGCTTTAATTTGGCTTCTTTTTTATTCCATTTTGATTCTCTTGTTACATTGAGTTTAAATGGCTCTCTCTAGATACTAGTGTCCCTTGACTTACATCTTTCTCAGTTCCTGGAAGATAATTGTAAATCAGGCAGCTGTAAGTGAATTTCTTTTATATGTTTGTATTAGAATTCTGTATCTGAAAACCCACTTGATGCCATAAAACATCACAGTTAGTTCATAACTGTATATATTATACTATTAAAACCATTCATGAAAGTTAAGAAATCCACAAAAATTTTAATATGTACTCTGTATAAATATTCTAAAAATTAGAAAACAGTGAGTACAAGCACATATGAATGAATACGCACACACATACACACATACTTTCATAAAATAAACTGGTTAAGGTTTTTTTTTTTTTTTTAAAGAAGTTTGAACTGATGATATGGCCTTACCTTTGTCAAACTCTGTCTAGAATGCTTGGGCTTTGTCTTTGATACAAGATTTATCTAATTTCAATCAAAACTTGGGCTTTAGGTTTTGAAAACTCTCATTATGACTTAATCCACTTCAGTGTCTCTTAAAGTTTCTGAATGCTAGCAGCCTGCCGAAGGACAACTTGGGTCACACATTCCATGGGTCATATGTTAGTCATTCATCACGATCACTTGAGCTCTCTTTCAATAAGGCAGTTGATGTACTGTCAAGTGTAGCCTACTGAAAATACCAGTTTTGGATATTACCTGAGGGATATGATTTAGGATTAGAAGGATATAAAATTAGGCAGTTAAATATCTTGCAATAAGGAGCTTTGGTGGCACAGTGGTTAAAACATTCACCTGCTAACCAAGAGGTCGGATGGTCCCAACCTACCAGTTGCTCCACGGGAGGAAGAGGAGGCATTCTGCTTTCGAAAAGATTTACAGCCTTGGAAACCCTTGGGGTCTGCTCTACTCTGTCCTATAGAACTCAAAGTCACTGCCATCGAATTGGTTCCTACTCGTAGCGACCCCTCCTTGGGTTTCTGAGGCGATATTTCTATGGAGGTAGATTGCCCAGTCTTCCTTCTGGAGTGGCTGGTGGGTTTAAACAGCCAGCCTTTTGGTCAGCAGTCGAATGCCTTAGGCACTATGCCACCAGAGCTCCTCTGTCCTACAGAGTCACTATGAATTGGAATCGACTCAATTGCAGTGGGTATACCTAGCTATGGTAAGTTAGGGGTTGCCTGAACTGTAAGAGGATTTTTAGTAAATGTGAAAAAGGGAGTATAATGTTAACAATTGGCAGTTACTTTGTTCAATTAAATCATTAATATTTTTAATCATATGAATGCCTATTGACTCAAAATTTTTTAAAAGTTTGAAAATGTTTGGTCTTTAAAACTTTGAAATGTCCTTTCACTGTTTGATTTGGTGTCAAGGTTTAATGTGTTATGTTTTTACAAAGGATATTTTTGTCACCGTATTGGAATTTGAAAAACTGGAACGACTTGAATTTGGTGGTACCAAGGGAGCAATTTTAAATGAACAAATCTACAAGATGAGTGAAGAGTTTATGGAACTCTGTAAAGTTTTTAAACAGAGCACATATGACCCATCTGACTACAATAACATGGTAATGTACCTTTGCATTTTCATTTCATAGGATTCTATCAGTTTAAAGGACCATAGGTCACAGTGAAAATAGGTACCACCCAGTCCAGCCTCTCTAGGACCTATGGAGATTAAATGACTTGCCTGAATTCTCTTGGCTACTTAGTGGTCAATCAGGAACTAGGACTTGGGCCTTTGCACTTTTAGTTTAGAGCTGTCTCTAATGTAATAGCGGATTTTAGCCTGAATTTGTTTCTTGTTCATATTATTGAAAAGGAACTTTCCATCTTGACTCATTTTGACCTGATTATCTGATACCTATGTAACTTGCATGTTTTATTTTAGCCTTTTATAGTTGCTTCTCTTTCTATCGCTTAAGTTTTATTGCTTTATATTTTAGCCTTTTCCTGAATTACTTGTTTTTTTTTTTGGTCTATTAGAATATTTAGTTTTACCACATCCATTACATATATTATTGAGATGCATGTTGCACTGATATTTTTTACTGCTATTCTTTGGAGCTATTTATAATTTCATATTTCCGACCTTGGGAAGTAGAAGGAAGCTTGCAGATTTAAGCTTCTTCTGTTCTCTGTCACTTCTAGCATGTTAGTAGCCAGGGAGCTACCTGGGAATATTCCTGCAGCTCTGGGATAAAAATAGCTTCATTTTTGTGGTTTGCGAAGAACAGTGACATTGGGGTACAAAAAAATGAAAATTTCGGTCCTGTCCTCATTGTTTTGCATGGAATGTGAATTTAGTCAGTATTGTGTTTATATTTAGTTAAAATATACAAGGAGAGTATGTTAGTTTTCTAAGGATACGGTTAACAAAACTAAAAAAAGATGCAGTTGCTGCCAAGTTGACTGTGATTCATGGTGATCCTGTGTGTGTCAGAGTAGAACTGTACTCCCTAGAGTTTCAATGGCTGATTGTTTTAGAAGTAGATCACCAAACCTTTCTTCCAATGTACCTCTGAGAATGGACTTGAACTTCTAGCTTTTGGTTAGCAGCTGAGCACTTAACTGTTTGCACCACCCTGGGATGCCTTAGAAAACTTAATTCCTCTGAATAGTAGTCAACTCTTGGGAAGGGGAATTAATGGTAAAGGACACTTCCATTGCTTGGGACTCTCTGCTAAGCCAACACCCTGTAATTTGTGGGAAAGTAGGAGGAAGCTAGGACCAAGATGATGAATAATCTGAGCCTTGTAAGATGTCTGTTACTTGGCAGGCTTTCAACAAATGTACCCTGAAGGAGACTTTTGGGAGAGGCTGTGGCCTAACCTCCTGAGCACTGAAAAGAAGGATTGAGGACAGGGCCTGCATGAGACTCTTAGGTGCATTTCATAGCAGGAGAGTCTTGATTTCCTCATAGCCACAAACTCAAGAGGTGCTAAGAGTGCCAGGATTAGAGAAGGTGTCTGGGTTTAATGCCACTATGCTACCAGGATTAATTGCTGTTGAGTTGATTCTGACTCATGACAATTCTGTTGTGTCCAAGTAGAGCTTTCCTCCATAGATTTTTAATTATTATTTTAAACTTCTAATTGTGGTGCAGTGGTAAACCCTGGAGGGCAGTTTTACTCTGTCTTACAGGGTTGCTTTCAGTCAGAATTGACTCAGTGTCAGTGGGTTTTTATTGAAGATTGCAAGGCCTTTCTTCCAAGGTGACTCTGGTGGACATGAACTTCCAACCTTTTGGTTAGTAGCTGAGCATGCTAATTGTTAGCATCACTCAGGAATGTCAGTACCTTAGCAATGCCCCAAATCCTAGTTTTACCCCATTTTCTACCATAGTCTACACAGTCACAAACATCTAGGAATAGAAAATTCATTTGCTCTTGCCATATATATCTGCTCAGTATTTATTTAGACAGATTTTTTTTAGGCCCCATTTTACTTTGCAAATAAGGTGGGTCAGTCTTACCTCTGATGCATAGGTCTGGGTTGGAGACATTAATAATCTGCCCCTGAAGCTCCCCTTCATCATCCATATAGTCGACTGTCTTATCTTAGAGATTCTAGAAGCTCCTTGTATTTGGCTTTTGCTTAAAATTGAAACATGAGTTTGCTGAAAGGTCACTTAATTTGTATATTTAGGTTGAAGATATTTGCTTTTTTTTTTTAATTGTTGCCTTATAATATTGCAATTATTATATAACTTTGCTTACTAAGCTGTTCATTTGATGCTGTTAGTTGAGTTCATTTTACTCAGTGTGATGAATTATAGTGGATGATTTTTAGGAGGCAATATTTTAGCACACTAATTCCAGTGTAGTAGTATACTCACACATGGACATGCACAGGCCTGTCTTCCCACTGTGTGCGTTCCCCAACCCCTATGGAATACATCCTAGTGCTTACATGACAGGTAAGCTTTCTTGTACCTTGCTGCAGAAATGGTTTAAATATGTCCAAGTAAATTAAAGAATGAATCCCTTTCAATTTAAATTTAAAAACTTCTCCAAAAGAAGTGTATGCACACTGACACTTTTGTTAAAAAAAAAATTCTAACATTTGAAAATAATTTATCAATTATATACAGTCTTTCCCAAAAATGGAAGAGGAGGGAATACTTCACAATTTACTTTATGAAAGAAACTAATATTACCCTAGTGGGAGCTCTTGGGAGCTCTGGTAGCATAGTGCCTAAGGCACTTGACTGCTAACCAGAAGGCTGGCGGTTCAAACCCACCAGTCACTCCTTGGAAGGAAGATGGGGCAATCTACTTCCATAGCGATACTGCCTCAGAAACCCAAGGAGGGGTTGCTATGAGTCGGGTCCGACTTGACGGCACATAACAACAACAACAATAGGAGCTCTGGTGACGTAGTGCCTAAGGCACTTACTTGATTGCTAACCAGAAGGTTGGCAGTTTGAACCCACCAGCCACACTCCTTGGAAGAAAAGTTGGGCAATCTACTTCCATGGTGATACCACCTCAGAAACCCAAGAAGGGGTCTCTATGAGTCGGAGATAACTTAACAACAACAACAATTTCCCTAATACCAAAGAATAGTACAAAGAAAACTACAGACCAATATCCCTCACGAATACAGATGCAAAATTTCTTAAATTATTAGTAACTAGACTTCAGCAATATAGAAAAAAAAAAAAATTCTATATCATGACCAAATAGGGTATTTTCTAGGGATGCAAGACTGGTTTGATATTTGAGAATCAGTAAGTATAATCTATCATATTAACAGATTAAAGAATGCCATAATTAATAATCAGTACATAATTAAAAGAAAAAAAAGTATTTATCAGATTCAGCACCCATTCATAAAGAAGAAGAAAAAACTTTTCAGAAAAATAGAAATAGAGGGGAACTTCTTCAGCTTGATAAACTGCACCTATCGAAAGCTTACAGCTAACATTATACTTAGTAGAGAAAGACTTTAAATCCCAAACACATAGAATATATTCAACTACCTATTCAGCATCTCTACTTGGATATTTAATAGATTTCTCAAAATTAACATGTTCAAAACTTAACTCCTGGTGATCAGCACAATATCACTAAGGCAAAGATATGTACAAAGGCAAAGATATGTACAAATTACAGAAAACCAAGGTAAATACTATATACATAATCCTGGAACATCAGTAATAATAAGCAGTAATCTACTAGTGCATACGTAGGAAGACATACAGGTTGAATAGGTATGGGTAGGCAAACAGGACTGCACCCACAACCTTGCATAAGTTTGGCAGAGGATGTTTTTTACATACGTATTTTTGCATGCTGTAAATATATCCATGTATACAGTAGAGCAAAGTGGCTAAGACACTTGCCTGCTAACCAGACAAGTTCAAACCCACCAGCCACTCCTCGGAAGGAAGGTTGGGCAATCCTACTTCCGTAGTGATACTGCCTCGGAAACCCAAGGAGGGGTCGCTATGAGTCGGGGCCGACTCGACGGCACATAACAACAACAACAACAACAACAGTAGAGCAAATGGGGCAGTGATAGGAAAATTTCTTAGCCATAATCAAACATCAGTGAGAAAGAGTCACTGGGCTTGGGGACTTAGGACCACAGTCTTGGGGGACAACTAATGCAATTGGCATAACATAGTTCACAAAGACGATGTTTTACACCCTAATATGGTGAATAGTGACTGAGATCTTAAACGCTAGTGAGTGGCCCCTTAAGATTCAACTAGTTGTCTCTCCTCATTTGGAGGACAGAAGGGTGAAGAAAATCAAAGACTTCAGAGACAATTCATTTCCAAAGCCTAGCATAGCCTCCACTACCCTGGGACCAGATGGTGCCTGGCTATCGCTACTGACTGCTCTGTTGAGACTATAGGAGGTCCTTGACAGAATGGGAGAAAAATGTAGAACAAAACTCAAAATCACAAAAAAGACTAGACAAAATGGTCTGATGCAAAGTAGTGGAATCCCCGAGACTGTGGCCTTAAGACACCCTTTGAGCCTGAAACTGAACCCGCCCCAGGGATCACTTTGCTGCCAAACAACAGATAGGCGTAGTGATCATCAACCTAGTGAGGAACATACTCCTCACATTAATCAACCATATGAGACCAGAAGGGCAGCATTTTGCCCCATAACAGCTCAGAAGGAAGAAAGAGGCAGGAAAGAAAGACGAATGGAATGGGAAACCCAGGGAGGAAGCGTGAAGAATGCTGCTGTGCTGAGGAAATTGCAGCTAATGTTGTGTAACAAAATGTGTATAAATTGTTGAATAGAAAACTAAGTTGCTCTGTAAACTTTCAACCTAAGTCATAAAACAACACAACCCCTGATTTACCTTCTCCTCAAATCTATTCCTCTCTGCCTTCCTCAACTCATTAAAGGGCACAAATAATGGGCTACTTTGTACCACAACCATTGAGACATCTGTGATTCCTCTATCTTTCTCACCACAAACATTAGTTCTATCAGATAAACCTTGAAAATAATGCTAAGATCAGACCCCTTCTCATTTTTGAGCCAAGCCACCTTCATCTCTGATGTCAGTATTGCACTTATCCCTGACCTGTTCTCTCTGCTCCTGTCTTAACTCCTGTGGACATGGTGCTCCACACAATGCCTAGAAGAATCGAAGAATGTGACGTTTCTCTAATCAGAACTCTGCAGTGCCTTCCCAAGTCACTACTAAAGGCAGTTTTCAGAATATGGAAACATTTTTATAATAATTTTTGACTAATAACATCACATCATTTTTTTCAATAAACATTTATTGAGATACACCTGTGTTCTGGGTACCCCATCAGCTATTGGTGTTGTGCCCAGGTTATGAAGGAGTTGTTTGGGGCGAGGAATATGCCAACACACGACAATGCAAAAGCAATAGGAAAGTTTATTAGCTAACTTAAGTTAGGGTCCTTGCTCTTACCAAATCAGTGGCTTGAGCAAAAGACCCC
>NW_006921595.1:15270898-15287569 GCF_000298275.1 Orycteropus afer afer | reverse complement strand
TTCTTTTCACCCCTCTCCACTAATGCATCCTATTTGTCCTTTAGTTCTTTGTTTACTTATCACCTCCTCCTGAGAGGGGCCCTTCACAAAGGCTCTGTGCTTTTCAGGTTAGCCCTTGGGGTGCTGTATTAGAATTGCCTGTGTTCTCTACTGAGTTTTAAGCTCTATGAGTACAGAGGCCAGGTTTATTTTTTCATGTCTGTAATACCAATGTGAGTCTGAGGCCAGAGTCCTAGTAGCCTCCAGAAAAATCTTTAACCAGAAACCTTTTAGTGTCAGCAATACTAACAAGACTTTTGGAATTCTAAACACTCCTTAGGGCCTTTATCTACCCTCCAGTCTCAGCAGGTATCAGAAACTTCCTCCTAACTCAGCACGCATCACAAAAGCCATCCGGATTCAGCACGTATCGGAGATCTGCTCGGCTCCTGAAAGTCTTCCACATACCTGAGCCTTGCATCCTCCCTAGATAATATTTCATTAGCAGAAAATTGTCTTATGAAGAAAGAGATTGTGATAAGGCAAGTGTGGCTAGACCCTAAAGTGGAAAAATAGGAGAGGTGGAAAACTAGTTGAAGTGCGGTAAGGAGGGTGCAGATCCTGCAGAACCTTATAGATTATGCTAAGACTTCTGATCTTGGAGGATTATGAGTAAGAGAGTGAGTGATGAGATAAGATTCCTGTTTTAGAAAGATGATTTAGTTTAGAGAATGAATCAGAGGGGGACAAGTCTAGAGGCAAAAAGAGTAGTTAATAGAAACACCGTAAGGGTGATCTGAACCAGAGTGATGACTGTAGGGATAGAGAATTCTGGGCATATTCAAAAGATTGGTGGTTGGGGCGGGGGCTAAGATTGTGATAGCACATGATGGAGAGACGAGTGAAGGAGGCTGCCTTAGTTTCTGTTGGAGTGTGTAAGAACAGGCTCAGCTTTTATTTATTTTGTGAAAAATAGATAACAAAATACTTTCCATTTCAACAATCTGCCTGTGTACAGTTTGGTGACATTGCTTATGTTCATCATGTTACTCAACCATCACCCTTAGCAGAAGCTCAGTCAGAAGAGGAGCAGCTTTATAGAGACCATGAGTTCAGATTTGCACCAGCTAACTGTGAATTCCTTGTGGGCCATCCCAGGGAGGAAGTCCCACTGGAAGTTCTTAATCAGGAGTGAGTGAGAGAGAATGAGGTGTCAGGGATGGAGGTTGGCATTTTTTTTTTCCTTGAGTTATTACTTATTAACTAAGTATCCAAGTGATGTTTGCAGATCTTAAGTTGTATGTTCTTTGTCACCATACTAAGAGGAGGGGTAATTAGGCTTGTTAAAACTTGTCGGGAAGTTTTGTTTACTTTTAAAAGTCAGTGACCCCTGAATGAAGAGAAAGCTTGGCTCTACTTTAGGAGAAATGAAGACTTCCTCTTGATGGTAAATACAGCATTGTGATTTATGGTACATGAGGTTCTGGTGCTTTGCTGTTACTCTTTGTTTTTCGGGGTATCTTAAATTCCATATAATATAGGTTTCCTACTTTGAAACTTAGCTCGATGGTTAGGAGTGTGGGCTTTGGAGGTAGGTTGCCTGGTTTTAATTCTAGTCCTGCCATTTACCTATGGTGTGACTTTAGGCGATTATTTAACTTCTCTGAATTGGTTTTCTTACCTGTATGGTGGAGGTAATATTATTACCTACATTATATACTGGGGGCATTTTTGAATCAGTGGTAGAATTCTCACCTTCCATGCAGGAGAGCTGGGTTCAGTTCCCAGCCATTGAACCTCCTGTGTGGCCATTGCCTGCCTGTCGGGTGATGCCAAACAGACTAAGAGCCACTAGGAAGAAAGGCCTGGCAATCTACTTCCAAAATCAGCCAGTGAAAACTCTATAGATCACAATGGTCCAACTCACAACCAATCATAAGGCTGGTACTAGACAAGGCAGTGTTTCATTCTGTTGTACATTGGGGTCCCCATGAGTCAGGGGCCAACCCAACGGCACCTAACAACAATGTTATATACTTGTTGTTGTTGTTAAGTGCCGTCAAGTCATTTCTGACTCATAGCGACCCCATGCACAGCAGAACGAAACACTGCCCGATCCCGCACCAGCCCCACAATCCCTGCTATACTTGAGTCTATCATCGCAGCCACTGTGTCAATCCATCTCGTTGAAGGCCTCCCCCTCTTTCGTCGACCCTCCACCCTACCAAGCATGACATCCTTCTCCAGGGAATGGTCCCTTTTTACAACGTAACCAAAATAGATGAGACGAAGTCTGGCCATTCTTGCTTCCAAGGAGCATTCTGGCTGCACTTCCTCCAGGACAGATCTTGTTAGTTCTTTTAGCAGTCCATGCCATGGTACTTTCAGCATTCTTTGCCAGCACCACAGCTCAAAAGCATCAACTCTTCTTCGGTCTTCCTTATTCATTGTCCAGCTCTCACATGCATACGAGGCGATTGGAAATATCATGGCTTGTGTCAGGCGCACCTTAGTCCTCAAGGAGATATCCTTGCTCCTCAGCACTTGAAACAGTTCCTATATAATGTTATATACTGCTGTTCCAAAAAACTAAACCAAACCCACTGCCATGGAGTCATATCGACTCACAGCGACCCCTCCTTTGGTTTCCAAAGCAGTATGTTAATAGTATAAAGCATTTAAAACAACTAAATGAAAGTTATTCATCATCATCATTATTACTGTTATTATTAATAGGTGGAGGCTTAGTTTATGGGGGTAGCAAAGGATTTTATTAGGTTGTGGCACCCACTTGCTTGACTGCAAGTACCAAGGAGTTTCTGAATTTCTGGGACTTCACTCAAGACTGTGAATGTGATAGTTATTCTTTCACCATTTCATTCTTTCTAATTATGGGAGTGGGTGGATATGTATTAGGAGGAAACTGGAGGTTGTAAACGGCATATTAATAAGAAACTGGGAAAATGTCAGAGTATTCTGTTTCCTTGTTTCACTAATGATGCTTTCTTACAGACCTGTGGATCTTGTTCTTACCTGAAGAAATACGCCTTTCCATGTAGGTTTTCTGGTCTGTGATAACACAAACATAAATTTTATTTAATCTGATAGATGTACTAAAGTTTTAATGAGGGTAGGTTGTTTGTTTTTTCCCCCTGAAAATATATATTTTTTTCATTTATAATGACAATGGATTGGGAATAGGAGGGCAGATGTGTGCTCCTTTGTGAGTTTATGGGCCAAAGCACTGATGGGTTTGGAATCTGAGCTGTTGTTTAGGATTCTGAAAATGTGGACTGACAATGCTAAACATTCAGTGCTCTTATAAGGAGCTGCTCCTGGAAAATTCAGTCCAGTCTAGCTCTTTCTTGATCCTCCTTGGAATCCTGAGGTGAAAAATAAATTCATAGAGAAAGTAAGTTTGTGCTAATGTGATGGCTACTTTCACCGTTGCATTCCTTCCTAGAAACTAATGCATTGTTTTATATTTTACAGGAATTTGAAGAGGATTATATGGTGTTTAAATCCAAAAGTTTGGATTTTGACATAAGGCTTGGGACAATTCTTTGTGAAGGTTTCCTTAATTGCAGTGGTTTAGAAGCTGTATTTAAGGTTAGTTCTGAAAAAAAACTACCATAAAAATGTTTTACTAATGAATAATTTAGACTGTTAGATTAAAGGAGTGAATACGTTCCTTTATGATCCAGGTAAAATATTAACTACTCACATTCCCTTCCAATTCCATTCATTGAATAATGAAGTTCAAATGTGCTACTGAATAATGATGCTTACTCAGGCAGGGTCATTTTTAGGAAATTTAGCTATTGATCTTTTCTTGCGTTCACATTGTTTTAGCTCTCATTACCTTTAGACAACATTTGGGATGGTCTATGAGATAAAGATTCAAAATTAAGTCCCAGTGAAAAGCTCAAAATGTGTGAAGCCAAGAAATTTCTGTACATATATTGGGTTCATATATTGTTTACATATGCTGGGTTCACTTGGCTATTTTATTACCCTGACTGAAACAAATAGCAATTTATACGTAGATAATCCTAAACTAATGATGAGACTCCGTTCTGATGACTCTATCATTCATAAGTGGGTTCTGATAAGTTGAATAGTAGATTTTTAAAAAATTTCTATTATTGTTGCCTTTTATTATCAGTATCTTTATAAATCTGGTATTTGGGATTGAAAACATTACACATAAACTTCAAAGACATATTTTAATACAAAACCAAAAAACAAGCCTCCTATCATTGAGTTAATTCCAACTCATAAAAACTCCCATTGGGTTTCCAAGGCTGTAAATCTTTACAGAAGTAGATTGCCTCATCGTCCTCTGGCAGAGCAGCTGGTGGGTTTGAACCACCAATCTTCTGGTTAGCAGCCAAATGCATACATACATTAAAAAATAGACAAATCATAAAAATGTACTCAGATGATGAGGCATTGGACAACATTGGTGTTTTGCCAAGGATGTATTAACTCTACTTGTGGAAGGTTCTGGATCATCTGAATTATCCCTGGAATTGGAGATGGCTTTTCTAGTCAGCAAATGAGTGAGTGTTGTCTGTATGGTCCCTTTTTCTTTACCCCATATATTTCATGGTAATAATTTCATTTCCTGAATCTGTCTATTGAAGTTAGCAAAACAATCAGCATTTGGGTCCATGTTTTCAAGCAACTAAAGCCCTGATTTAATTTTGAAAAATCCCAGCTAATCCTTTCGTTGTCAAATTTTCGACAAGTCCTCTCCTTCCTCTTCCTCCTCCTTTATTTCTTCAGCATTTCTTTGCTCTTCAAAACCCATTGTCCTTATCTGTCACTTCCCCTTCTTGATCTAGGAGCTTTTCTACAATGTAATACCAAGTTCTAAATTCAGCATTCTTGCCATATGGATGATTTTTCCACCAATTTCCTCCATCATATTATTCTTGTTGAATGCTTGGAGCATATTCTCATGACTCAGCATTTTCTCCCATATTCCCAGCATGCATTTTCCTTTAATTTTCTCCCAGGAAGATGCAATACTCCAAAAACATTGATGGCTGTAAGGGCTGTTCATTGTAACTTGAATACTTCGTAAGTTGAGGACTACCTTCTGTATTTCATCGGTACAGGACACCGTTGATTCTCAAAGACACCATTATTTGTGTATCAGTAAAGAGAAAATTAATGCTGTCAAATAAGTATTATAATGTATAATGATTACAATTTCAGAGATGCCACAACATGAAACATGATTTATTAGAATTGATGCAATATAGCGTATGTGCATGAAGAGTTGCGAACAGGGAAAGCATCTTTCCTGATAACATGGGCAATGTGAATGCCATGTGAAACTTGCTTGACAAAGAAGATAATTCCAAGTTAAGTGTAAACTAGTAATTAGGTGACCCCCAAAAGAGTGATGGTCACAATTTGCTGGAAATGGCAGTGCAAAAATATAGCTGACACAGACTTTATAGAAGATATTTGTGTTTGATTTTGACCTTCAAACTGGAATGAGTTGGTCAGACAGTCATAAAGGCACTAGAGGGCTCTAACCCTATTCAAGCATTTTAACATGAAGAAATTATGAGAACCAAAGAGTTCTTTGTTAGTTAAGAACTCTTCGATGAAACTATACTGTTATTATGTTAACTGAAACATACAACCTGTTGTTACTAAAATAAAATCACCTGTAATTCTATTTCTCGGAAATTACTATTAACATTTTCTATTGCCAGTACTTTTTATTTGAGTAAATATATGTACATATTCCTTTTTGAAAATGGCATCATATTCTTATATTCTTTGTAATCTTTTCCACCTAGCAATAAATATTTTTCCTACTGTTGTAACAATTGAATGATATACGTTTTTTAACGGTAGTGTAGTATTCTGTCATGGTCTCTGTTACTGGAATTAGTTTACTTTAAGGTTTTCATAAATAACTGGAATAAAGAATAGAGTGAAATCTCAATTTTAGAAACCCTTAGCTTTTCTAGTAAGTCTGTCTACTTCTCAAGCTTTCTCAGATGACACCAAGATCCCCTTCTATAACCATTCATATATGATTTTTTATCTTTCCTTATTGCCACATACTTTAATTTCTACATATTCATACCTTGTTTACAGAAAAAAATAAGATCCTGCCCTCATAAGCTCCAAGAGGGCAAGGTATTATCCTACACTTTTTGTTTTGTTGGGATTGCCTTCTGCAATGCCTTGTATAAAGCAGTTATTTAACGACATCTTGAGAATAGGTGAATTGATGGAAATATGACGATTCAAACGACATGATGTTGGGTGCTGTCGAGTTGGTTCCAACTCATAGAGATCCTGAGTACAAGAGAACAAAACATTGCTTGGCCCTGCACCGTCCTCACTGTTGTAGCCACTGTGTCAAGTCATCTCATTGAGGGTTGTTGTCTCTTTCACTGACCCTCCACTTTACCAAGCACGATGTCCTTCTCCAGGGACTGGCCTCTCTTCACACCTGGACCAATAAGCAACACCATGATAAATGGAGAAAAGATGTAAGTTGTCAAGGATATCATTTTACTTGAATCTACAACCCATATCCATGGAAGCAGTAGTCAAGAAACCAAATGACAATATTGCTTTGGGCAAATTTGCAAAATATCCATTTAAAGTATTAAAAAGCGAAGATGTCATCTTGGGAACTGAGGTGCACCTGACCCAAGCCATGATATTTTCAATTGCTTCATATGCTTGTGAAAGCTGTGTAATGAATAAAGAAGACCAAAATAGATTTGATGCATTTGAATTATGGCATTGGCAAAGAATATTGAATATACCACGGACTGTCAGAAGAATGAGAACAAATCTGTCTTCCGAGCAGTACAGCCAGGGTACTCCTTAGAAGCAGCAAGGATGGTGATACTTTGTCTAAAGAACACATTAAAAAAAGAAAAAAAAAAAAAACCAAACTCACTACCATCGAGTTGATTCTGACTCAAAGCAACCCCCGTTGGGTTTCTGAGGCTGTAAATCTTTACAGAAATGGATTGCCCCAACTTCCTTTTGCAGTGCAGCTGGTGGATTTGAACCTCTGACTGACGATACGGTTAGCAGCCAAGCGTCTTATCCATTACACCAGCAGAGCTCCTTAATGAGGGGAAATTTCAGGAAGAATAGTGGCAAATGACAAAGTATAAGATGATGAATTCTTACCATTTTCCATTTCTCGGAGAAGAATTACTTGTATACCATTCTCTGAAAACCACAATTCTGTACCTGCCCTTGGTAAAGGTATGGCCAGCAAAGGGATGGGAACCCAATACTGTCCTACTCTGGTATAACACTGTAGTACTACAAATTCTAAACTGCTGGTACTCATGGCAAACAAAAATAAAAGGCACTCCACCCCTGCCTCAAACAACTAATAGGATGGCTTTCTAAAATTTACAGTGTATCTATATATATGAAGTTACAAATGTATAAGTAAAAGCATCTAGAAAAGTCTATGCACAATATGATTGAGAGCTATAAAATTGTGAAGTGTGTTTAGTTAAGGTATCAACAGATTTTTAAAAAAACTGTGATAAAGGCAAACTTAGGAAAAATACAAATGTACTATTTTGAACAGTGGTCACAGTTATGAAAAGCCATGTTTTCTGTTGTAACTGAGAAGTAGAAGACGATTGAAGTAAAAGTGGCAGATCTCAAATGGGGTATTTAGGGAAAGAATGAGATGGAATCAATTTTAATCTTTTGAGTCTGACATGAAGGAAGATCTCTATATTCTTCATAAAATAGCTCTTAGTGCCTCCATCACAAGAAACAGGAGATTTAAATTTAAATTTAAATTTAAATTTAAATCAGCCTGGATGGTAATTTTTATGTTTGTAATCTTTTATGAAGGACCTCTGGTGGCATAGTGCCCAAGGCATTTGACTGGTTGGCAGTTCAAATCCACCAACCACGCCATGGAAGGAAGACAGGGCAATCTACTTCTGTAAAGATTTACCACTTAGAAACCCAGTGGGAGGTAATAGTAATATTTACTCCCTAAAAGGTTGAGACTTTTCTTATTACTATTTTCTGGCTTTGCAACCTTTCATAAGAGTATCTTTTTCTGTGTCTTTCCTCTTTATACTTTAAGTCTGACTGGATGACTACTAACCAGATTGTTGGTTCAAATACATCTAGAGGCACTTGGAAAAAAAGGTTGAAAAATTAAGCTTAAACCCGTTGCTATCAATGTCGATTCTGACTTGGAACACTCCCATAGGATAGAGTAGAATTGCCCCTAGGGTTTCCAAGGTGGTAATCTTTCCAAGAGCAGACTGCTACATCTTTCTCCTGTGAAGCAGATGGTCAATTAGAACATTTTGTGGTTAGCAGCCAAGCACTTAAGCTCTGCAACCGGGGCTCCTTTTCTGAAAGTTACAGCCTTGAGAACTCTATGGAATGCATCTCTACTTTGCAGACACATAGGATTGCCATGATTCAGAATTAACTCGATGGCAACTGGTAAAAACACATTGCACAGGTAAGATGAGATTTATCTAGGAAGCTTCTGGTGTTCTATTTCAATTGTGATCAATGCAATAATTGTTTGAAAAAAAGTGTTGTGAAATAAAAGTGTTTCCTTTCTATTGTTGGGGTACGTTTCTTTGTTTAATCTGTGAGGCAGTGTTTCCTTTTGCATTTTAACATAAAGTCCAAACTTAACAAAACAATGGATGTAAGAAGAAAGTTAATAATTTACATTTTGGTATGTAACACCTAACCAAGGGGTTTAAATAATTTAATGGTTTCTACAGTAGTTATACTTAATGTTATAAGAAAAAGTCAGAATGTAACTGTCTAAATTGGTCCCCAAAACATAGATTTACATTTTAATTTGTAAAATTTTTTCATTATGTTGCTTTTTTATTAAGTGAATAATGTAGTTTATGGACATGTTTATACTCATGAATTTTTTTTAAAGTAAATTTTTGGAGATATCTGGTATTTCCATAAGAGAAAGAACAAAGTGAGTTTCTTTGCCACGTGGCTAACAAGGCACAAAATTTGGTAAACAGTATGCTGCCACCTTGAAAATGTTTATTTTGAGGAAACATCTTTTTTTGTTGTTTTTTAAAGTCTACAGAATAGGCCTAATAACTAACACACTATGAAGTCTACCTGAGGAAAACAAATAAAAAAAATATTATAACGTATATGGCACTTTGGCCAATGAGAGAGCAAACAGGACGGCCTAGACCCCAGCTGTCAGGGCTTGGTTTCAGACTCCGCTCTGCCACTTGTTGTATGATGGTGGACAGGTTACTTCCTCTGCAGAACTGTTTCCTCATTGGAGAATGTGAAAATTACAGCATTTCTAAAGCCCTTAAAATAGAGTGCCTGGAACATAGCGTCTTATCAACGTTTGTCATATAGAAATATATTCTAGTTACTTTATTTTGCTTACATGGAAAGGAAGCCATCTTAAGCTACTACACAAAAGAGTCTACATGGAGTGGTAAATAATACAGGGAGCTCATGGGACTCCAAGGTTAAGTTCACTGCATGGCTTAGCTTGGTGGGAACTGGCGGGGAGGGTTAGTTTGAGATCTAGGGATCTCCACTGGCTGAGCAAGAAGAGTTTGTAGCACTTTCCTCTTCTGCTTTACTGGTAGTGTGATGCTGTTTTAGTCTTCTATTTTCTGTCCCACTATCAGTTGGCTTCCTCTGCTTGCTAGTAGTTTCTGCTTGCTAACTCAGTTTCTGCTTGCTAACTCATAACTTCTGTCTACCTGGATTCATTCAGCCTACCATGCTCTGACACTATTACTGAAGAATCTGATTAACCCAAGATATTTGTTTGAGCCACGACATTCATGTTAAAGGAACTGTTTGTCATTGTAGGGGTTGTCCTTGAAACAGGTGACCACCGAAGCACAGTCCACTGTGTTAGGGCTTTTGAATCATGTGGTATAGAATATTAGTGGTGGAGGAACTGGAATTTCTGGGCAAGGTAGCCACTATGACTGGTATATCTGGTATAATTAATTGATGGTGTGATCGAGAGGTGTGGGGTATGGGAGCAGCAGCCTTATACCTAAAGAATAGATACATGGAAGAGAGGGACAAATAACAAGTGCATAAATCTTGATTCTGTTCTTATATCCACAGAGCATTTTCTGTATTGTTTCTTGACACCCAACAGGAAGTGGTTATTAGCTATGGGCAAGAATTGCTGACAGACGGTGGTTCATTTCTTGACTTAACCACTGAGGAAGTGAAACTACTTTACACCTAGAATTTGGTCTGCTATATGCATAAACATTTTAGGGAGATGCAACCAGCAGTTTTAAATTTTGAGGCATTACCAGATACTTTTAAGGCTGTAGACTCTGGCTCAATTTCTAGTCATGTCAGAAGTTAAATGAGGGAAAGAGTGAACTGAATATTTGTATAAAAATTGATAGTTTTTAACCTTTCTTAAACTTTGATTTTTATAGCTTTTGACCGTATTTGGGAATTTTCTAGAGAAACCAGTTGTCATGGAAATTTTCAGCCCACATTATAACACGCTAGTGCACATGTTTAATGCAGAGTTGGGTATGTGTAAGCACTTATATAATGAACACACAAAACAGGTAAGTGATGGGTAAGATTGAGCACATCTATGGTATTTTTTAAGATGAATTTTATATTTTAGAGAAATTTTAGGTTTGCAGAAAAATTGTACAGAAGGTACAGAGAACTCCTGTATCCCTCTCCCCTGCATAGTATTTTTCCTGTTAACGTCTTGCAGTAGTGTGGTGTATTTGTTATAGTTGATGAACCAACGTTGATATGTTACTGTTAAGTAAAGGCCATAGTTTACATTAGGCTTCACAATATGTGTTGTATAGTCCTGTGGGTTTTGACAAATGCATAATGCCATGTGTGTACCGATACAGTATCATCCAGAATGATTATACTGCCTTAAATATGCCATGTGCTCCCTCATCATATATTTTTTTTCTGGGGTACATGTGTTGGGGGTGTAATAACCATAAACTAGAATTGTGTTTGAATATATATAAAGATTAGAAATAGGCACTACAACTTTTAAGCTTTGGATTGCCTGTGGAGATGAAGAACCTGGCTCAGGACCATAAATATAATAATTAAGTTATTAACATATGTGTTTTATATGTTTCGACTATAAAAGTATCAGAATGAACAATTACTACAAGTTTAGAAGCCACTCTAATTACCTTTTTTCCTCTTCATCAAACTATCAACTTACAGATTGAACATGGTGATGTAATTCTTCACAAGAATATGCCATTTACCTCAGGAAATATCAAGTGGTCCAGAGAGGTCCTTGAACGACTTGAGATGTTTTGGTCAAACTTTACATCTCTTCGTTATCTGTAAGCAATTAGACTTGTTTCATGATAAAATTGTCCTTAATGATACATGATTGATACACATATATATCTTATGGGGCAGTGAGCTGTACATACTAGCACTTAAAAGAGTCGTTGCCTTGCTTATCTGTCTTGGTTGGGTTCATTAAGAGGGATTCATTCCAATGGTTTTAGAATATTTTTAATGGGATCCTTATAACTTCATATGTTGCCATATTGTCAGATTCTTATCTTTTTGCTTTTCCTTTTCACTCACAATGTGTTGGTACCTTTTTTCATATTGTTTTTCCTTTCTCCAATAACTAATACTCATTTTATTATGCAGATCTTCATCTTTGCATATAAGAATTGGTGACTTGCTGCTTTTGGCATTTAGTAAAATCATTGGCATTCCATTCATTTCATAACTATGTATTTAAAAAAAAAACAATTCACAGGATTATTTGTCCTTTGTTTCTCTTCCTGTTAATACTGAATTATATATATATATATATACACACACACACACACATATATATTATATACACACACACACACACATATATATATATATATATTTCATATATATGTTATTGAAGATAAGCTGTGGAAGAGTATAAAAACTGTATTCCTACAGATTCCTGGAAAGTCCTGATGATGCCTTGGTTTATCAGAAGTATGTTGAAATGACAGCTTTGCTAGAACAATTTGAAAATCGTATCTATAATGAATGGAAAAGTAGTGTGGATGAAATCTGTGAGTTCAATTTGAATCAACCTTTGATTAAATCAAGTGCCATAGATGGTCTTCTCAGTGTCAACTTTGACCCAAAGGTAGGGGTTTGATTCTCCTAAAGTGCTTTATAGATGCCATATTTATTACCTATTTATTTCTAAAATGGTATAATTAATTTAAAATATCAGTGCTGTTAAGAATAGAACTGTGAATGACCTCTTGTACCTCTATGTTTTAGAAATTTGTTCCCCAAACTCTATATTAATTGCTCTTTATTATTTCGCTTTTAATTATTTATTGGCCTTGTCCTCACTAGATAAGGAGCTACTTGAGGGTATAGTCCACATCATTTCATCTCTATTTTGTTTCTAGCATTGTGTGTGGCTCATGGAACACTTAATAAATATTTGCTCAAATTAATTGAATCATTAGTATATGATTAGACACTTTCAGGCTTCATAACACATATATCAATATATTTAGTTAATTGAGAGATAGTCATGGTTTTGATGGAAAATAGCAAATTTTGATTTGTTACAATTTCTTTCAAAGAGACAACAAGCTTTAATATATTGATTAACTAGATGGTAATTTTCATAAAGCAATTTTCCTAAAAATATAACATATTAATATCAATAGTAATATTAGAAATTAAATAATATCCAGGATGAAGATTACCTTTATTGAACATAAATCTTTGTTATCCTGTGATAGGCCATAGAACAAAAGGAAATATCATGTAATATATGTACATATTTTAAACAAACTATCTCCAAATCTGGTGTCTTGTTAGATAAATAAAAAAAACAAAAACAAAAACTCATTGCCATCGAGTCAATTCTGACTCATAGTGACCTCCATTGGGTTTCCAAGGCTGTAAATCTTTATGGAAGCACAGACTGCGTAATCTTTCTTCTGCATAGCAGCTGGTGGATTCGAGCCACCAAGCTTTTGGTTAGCACCCAAATGCCTTAATCAATAAGAGGCACAAAATAAATCTGTTTATATAGTGGTAATATGCTTTTATAGTAAAGATCAAGAATATATGAATTTCTCCTCATAAGTTTCCATGACAAAAACATATGTGAGTATTTAAACATCTGGTTGAGTTTTTAGACAGTGAAGACTATATATTAACTACTAGTAATTACCTAGAGCCTTTTACGCCAGCATAAATGTGTGCCTAGGATGAGGGAATGTTAGCCTCACTGGGTTTGGTAGTCATAATGTGCTCCTTTATTCTGATATGTTTCCCCAAAGCATCATTTCATTCTATAAAACCCAGCCTATATAAGTAAATATATGACCTAGAGAACTGAAAATGATCGTTACCTTCTGATTTTATAAAATCAAGTTATAAAAACTAAAGCCCTGAGATACCAGGGACATCAGGGTCAATTGACATAACAGCTCATAAAGACAAGGTTCTACATTCTCCTTTGGTGAGTAGCAGCTGGGGTTTTAAAGTCTTATGAGCTGCCATCTAAGGTGCAACTCTTGGTCTCCCATCTGGAGCAAAGAAGAGTGAAGAAAATGAAAGGCACATGAAAACAATTTGTCCAAAGGACTGATGGACCACATGAATCCCAGCCTCCACAATCATGTGACCAGAAGAACTAGATGGTGGCTGGCTACCACTGCTGACTGCTCTGAAAGGGACCACAGTAGGAGGTCCTAGATAGAGAGGAAGAAAAATGTGGAACAAAATTCAAAATAATAGAAAAGACCAGGCTTACTGGTCTGATAGGGACTGTGGAAACCTCCAAGATTATGCCTTTAGACACCTTCAAGTCTGGAACTGAACTCACTCCCGGTGGTTCAACTTTGAGCCAAATAATAGATAGGCCTATAAGTTAATAATAACATCAGGGAGGTACACACTGCTTAGAGCAATCAACCACATGAGATCAAAGGGCAGGACTTGCCTGGGTAGAAAGCTCAGAAAGCAGGAAGGGATAAGAAAGCATAACAAGTAGAAATAGTAAACATAGGGAAGGAAGAGAGAAGAGTGTTGTTGCATTGTGGGGATTGCAATCAATGTTACAAATGTCTATGAAATGTTGAACTAATTCATTCTGTAAACTTTCACTCAAATTACAATTAAAAGTTATTTAAAAAATAAAGTCCTGTGATATTTTAGGGGTTGTTGTTGTTGTTATGTGCCGTCGAGTCAGCCCTGACTCATAGCGACCCCTCCTTGGGTTTCCGAGGCAGTATCACTACGGAAGTAGGATTGCCCAACCTTCCTTCCGAGGAGTGGCTAGGGGTAGTTCATATAATTCTACCTGAGAGTATAAATGCACACAATATATTATAATAGTTAACATATGGAGTACTAACCTAGGGAAGTCAACTGATTTACCCTCAGAGATACTGTGTAGTCTTTCTCCCAGAACCTGTGTATATAGTCAGTTCTGCTACAACACAGCATATAGATCCCTTAAAAATGACTCCACTATGAGTGATTGGGGCCTGGTGGCACAGTGGTTAAGTGATTGGCTGCTAACTGAAAGGTTGGTGGTTTGAGCCTACCAGCCTCTCTACTGGAGAAAGATATGGCAGTCTTCTTCCATAAAGATTGTTGTTGTTGTTAGGTGCCGTTGAATCATCTCCAACTCATAGTGACCGTATGTACAACAGAACGAAACACTGCCCAGTCCTGTGTGAGCCTCATGATCCTTGCTATACCTGAGTCCATCGTTGCAGCCACTGTGTCAATCTACCTTGTTGAATAAAATGCAAAAGAGGATGTAACCATGGGGGAAAAAAAAAAAGGATCCCATCCCTAGCCTTAATTAAAATACCTCACATAAAGATAACAGCCTTGAAAACCCTGTGAGACAGTTATATTCCAGTCTATAGGTCTGTTATGAATTGGCATCTACTTGAGGCCACAGGTTTAGTTTTCTTCCTTTAATGAATGAATGCTCAATAAAAAGCACAGGAATTATGGGAAAAATTGGAGCTAGGGACACAGCACTCAAACTGTCAATGACACACAAATAAATAGGAACCTAATAAAAGCAGTAACAGTTTCATGCATGTTAAGTGGTTAAGAAATACATGAATATTGGAATAAATAAGGTACTTTACCTTGATAAAGGTGTGAAGTTTGCTGATGGAAGTAGGTGTTGGAATGGGGAATGGTTACAACTTATGAGTTATTGCGACATGGTCAAACAAAGGTATTATGGAGTCAGACAGAAATTTGTAATACCAGATAGGCATGCGTGTGGCTCGTAACATCCAGGTAAATTAGATGTTTGAGGTGTACATGTGAGCATTTTGTATGTTCCTAATTTTTAGGGTTCAGTTGGGTGCAGTTTGTGGTATTTCTAATGTTTCTTGCTGACACAATTTGTGGTATGGTCAACCTGTTCCCTAATGCATTAATTACATTAGAAACTAGAAATGGAACAAAATTCAAAATAATAGAAAAGACCAGGCTTACTGGTCTGATAGGGACTGTGGAAACCTCCAAGATTATGCCTTTAGACATCCTTCAAGCCTGGAATTGAACTCACTCCGGTGGTTCAACTTTGAGCCAAGTAATAGATAGGCCTATAAGTTGAATATTGTACTTTCAAAACAAGTATGACAATAGAATGGACAGTACTGGGAAAATACAGGTCTTTTTGTGGCCTTCCATCCCAGAACTTAGTGTGCATATTGCTGTCTTTTGCTCAAATTTTCTCTTTGACTGTGGACTAAAGTCAGTGATTTAGACTTTTATTTTTTATACCTATACAGCATTATGGATTGTCGGAGTTTTGAAGAACATCTGAAACAAAAACTGCTTTGCCTTGACGTTTTTAAACACAGTGATCACTGAATGAAACTTTAAGTTAAATTTGTGTTAAATTAGAACTATATTCTTAATATTTGTAATACTTCTTGCTTATTTTTTTCCCCCTGTAGCTAGTAGCTGTATTGAGAGAAGTGAAATATTTTTTGATGTGGAAGAAGTCAGACATACCAGATTCAGCCTTAGCCATCTTCAAGAAAAGAAAAACAATTTTAAAGGTTTGTGTTTTTCGGTACTAGGCCATATTTTGAATGAATTTTCCTTGCTAACATATGGACAAATGGTGTGTTTATGCGTCTAAGGTAGAGAAAATGTATTTGACACTTATAACATATTTGGCACTTTTTTGTTTTGGGGTTTTCTTTGCTTTTGTGCAGTACATTGGAAGTCTTGAACTTCTTGTGCAAGGGTATAATAAATTGAGACAGACACTTCTGGAAGTTGAATATCCACTGATAGAAGATGAACTGAGGGCTGTGGATGACCAACTGAAGGAAGCCACGACATCGCTTACCTGGCGAGACGACTGCTGGGAGTACGTCAAGGAGGTGAAGATGACTGTCTGTGAGCTGGAGCACCGAGTTCAGCAGACTCAGAGCAACATCAAAGTGATCCAGCAGATGATGAGAGCTTGGGCCGAGTGTACCCTCCTTCCCCGGAGGGAGCACAGAAAGGAGACTGCCTTTACTTTGGAGGACAAGGCTGATTTGTTTGCTAAAAAATACAAGTTAATCCAGGAAGATGGCTGCAGGATACACAACTTGGTAGAGGTAATTTCTTTTAAGGTTTTGATATATGTAGAAGATTATTTAA
>NW_006921595.1:15269662-15270798 GCF_000298275.1 Orycteropus afer afer | reverse complement strand
TAGGTTCTTTATTGGGCCTGAAACAGCCTTACATATGTTTTTTAAAACTACTGTGAAAATTTAGGTAACATAACTTTACATATGGCTTTGTTAGACATTTAAAATGGAAGGCATTTGTTTCACTTGCTTATAATTCCTGTAGCTTTCATTACTCTCATTTCTGAGAGAGATTGGAATGTGAGTTATTTTAATTAAACAGAAAGGCTAGGGATGGGATCCTTAGTTTTTCATGGTTATATTCTCTTTTGGATTCTATTAATAGTGACCACAGTTAGTTGAATGCCCATTATGCGTCAACTTACATACCTCTCTCAAGTAACTCTTGCTACCCTCTTTTAAAAAGGGTAATAACAATTACTCTCTTTTAAAGAAATATGTGAGTTATTTAAGCTAGTACAAGGCAATATTCTGTTGCTGTTCTTAGTGCCATCGAGTCATCTCTGACTCAGCAATCTTACGTACAACAGAACGAAGCACTGGCCGGTCCTGTGCCAGCCTCATGATCCCTGCTATTCCTGAGCCCATCACTGCAGCCACCGTGTCAATCCCTCTTGTTGAGGGCCTTCCCCTCTTTCACTGACCCTCCACTTTACCAAGCACATCCTTCTCCAGAGAATGGTCCCTTCTAACAACATGACCCAAGTAGATGAGACGAAGTCTGGCCATTCTCACTTTCCAAAGAACATTACGGCGGCACTTCTGCCGGGACAGATTGGTTAGTTCTTTTAGTAGTCCATGGTACTTTCAGCATTCTTCATCAACACCACAATTCAAAAGCATCAACTCTTCTTTGGTTTTCGTTATTCATTGTCAAGCTCCCACCTGCGCATGAGATGATTGAAAATACCATGACTTGGTTTAGGCACATCTTAGTCTTCAAGGAGGTGTTTTTGCTCTTCAGCGCTTGAGAGAGGTCTTTTGCAACAGATTTGCCCAATGCAATATGTTTTTTGATGTCTTAACTGCTGCTTCCATTGGCGTTGAGTGTAGAACCAAGTAATATGAAGTCTTTCACAACTTCAATCTTTTCTCCATTCGTTGTGATACTGCTTATTGGTCCAGTTGTGAGGGTTTTCATTTTCTTTCATGCTGAGGTGTAACCCATACTGCAGACTGTAGTCTTTTTTTTTTTTTTT